>NC_056736.1:241782332-241992332 GCF_019279795.1 Protopterus annectens | reverse complement strand
AGGTCTAATAGCACTTGTGGCAAATAAGTGTGATTCAGAGATATGCTGTTGACCCAGTAATGGAGTCTGTCAGTGTGAACATAGCAATGTCTAATTCATGTTTTCCACCATATACATAAATTCAGAAGGAAATTTCTTAATATGATATAATGCAAAACATCAGCCAAATTAAGCATGTGATCCTAGTGCATGCATCACAATTTACATTCCACTGAAAATGGATCTCAGTATGAGTCTAAAAAGTATTTTGTACCTTTTACCCTGCCAGTCAACACTGGCCATCAACAATTTTTTTCCTTTGTTTTTTGGCTGTGTCAGTTAATTTTTTATCCACTTTAGTTTTATAGTGAGAGTTACGTTTGGATTTTTTAGATTAATATTGAAACAGTTATTGGTTTGTTGGTTTAATCTTAATTTAGGTAGATTCAGACTTTCTTGCATTATAAAGCAAACAATTGTATGCAGGATACTGCTTATTGGCGACTTAAGAATGTTCTCTTAACGTCATTCTGTCTTAAATCACCTAACTACTTGCTTCATATGGGGGTCATTCATTCAAGGTCAGATAACTATCAATATGATAAGTTGTCACAATAACATTAAGAAGGCAGCAAAGGTAAAACTCTTCAGAAATGTGTAGACTTCTAAACAAGAGCACAGACACTATCTGACACAGCAAAAATAACGCAGGTGAGATTGCTCTTCAGTGGGTTACTGATTGCTATGGCAGAGGTGGTACTGCCATCATGGAGTCTTTTCCAAGCAGAATTCCAGCTGCATGTAGTGGAAATTAAACAGGTGGTTGAAGAGATCATTTAACATACTATGTGTTTAGAGTAAAAGCCACCGGATCTAATGTTGAGACTGAAGAAAGCAAAACACCAAATAAACTTTTTCCTGGACTACATTAATGCTTACATGAAAAAGTGAATGACCGGTATTTCAGGAGTTATTTCAAAAGTAGTAGGATTAGGAGATTGCAAGAAGTAGCAGAACAAGCTATTCTCCAAACTTTGCTTTTAAACAGCTCTTTGCCTTGCTCCTTTTCCCAAGTTAATGCTCCTTACATTGAGCCTTATCCCTCACAGAAGTCCACAGCTTCTGACTGCAAAATTCTTATCCTACCTCCAAAAGGTGGGAGTTGTCAGGGCTATCTGCTCCTAAAAGAACATTATGTATCTTGGCCATAAAATAATATCTGTGAATGATTAAACATAGTAGTTAGTAGAGACATAGAAAGACTGGTGACAATATATTCAAACAAATGTGAGCACAAAAAAATCGAAGTTATGGCTCTTTGCCTTTCAAGGTTGAAAATTATTTTTCAAGAAGAAGTTGAAGATGTCATGTAATTTCTTCGAGGGAATGGCTTGCACATAAACTTAGACTCCATGGAATACATAATTTAGTGGGAGAAGCACAAGTGGCCAACCTCAGATCTTGGTCTTAGCTTTACTAGATGCAAATTGCCCTGAATCACAGCATCATACATCTGCGCTGGCCTCAGTTTTTCTAGCCTCTTAACTTCACTATGCATCAGTGAAAGTTGTAAAACCTCTGTTATTTTTTTTTGTAGCAGACATGGACTGATACTAGAATTGGCTAAAATAATAACATATGTCATTGGTTTTATACTGGCCTAACTTGACTGTATTCAACCAAGTGCCTTGCATTACTTAAATAATTCCTGTCTGTTGATAGTATCGTCATTCATTTCTACATGAGAAATTGACCTACAGCCTTGAACATGCAGTCATTGAAGAGACTTGTGATTGATATCCTCCTGAGTGGACATGTTATTGGGCTTTCTTGCCCTTTCTTATAAGTGAGAAGTGATGCTTCATCATGAAAGATGTACATTATGTGATGGTTATACCTTGATTGTTCTTGACTTTCATGAATAATAACCACCTTTTAGCAATTTTGTACCTATGTATGAGCAAATTCTTGTTTCCAGTTGTAAAGCATACATGCAGTTTAATGTCATCTATGAGCATTATTTCAGTATATACTGGATAGACAAAAAAGAAAAAAAAGAAAACTAGATTTATTACTGAGGAGGGCAATTGCTACTGTTCGTCTCCCACTAATATGAGTGCCAAGAAAGCAACTTGACTATCGGCTTTGTGTAAATTTCTGAAGCTATGAATGCATGGCCTAGATCTTACAGATATCCACTCCTATGCCAATGCTGGCCAACAAGGTATTAAACATTTCTGTCCCTGACACAAGTTAATCAACATCTTTAATGAGGTGTTTGTGTCAAAAAATCTTGTAGAGTTTGTGGCTTCTTTCAGTTGAAGCCCTTTAATGTTTAAATTTCCCTGTCTCAAATGAGTTAATTGCCAATATTACAAATATGAAGCATAAGAAAGTGCTGTTAATAGACAGTATGCCCAACAAAATGCAAAAAACTGTTTTGTAAAGCTATCTATGTTATTTTATGGAAGTTATGTAATTTTGTCTTGGAGTATTACACCAGTCCTCTTTATAGGCAATTAGGTCATATATCCCCTATACATAAATCAGGGAGCAACCAAGGATCTCCAGACAGTTATCAACCTATATCAGCTTTAAATGCCGATTATAAGCCTTTCGTATTGATATTGGCTACTAGGCTGGTACCACATACTACCAACATTATTCATTCTGATCAAGTGTGATTTATTAATGGTAGACTGTCTTGAAGCAAATTCCTTAAAGTAGCACACTGGATAATGAAAGAAGATGAAGAGTACAGGCCTTGAGAAGAGATTTGATTGTATTTGACAACCTTACCTGTTTTGGGTTTTAAGCAGAGGTTTTATTGAACTATTTTGGGCACACTTCATTAGGTGCATGTGTTTGTCAAGGAAAACACTTGCATTTCTGCTGCTTAATTATTTCTTGAGACTTCAATCAGGAATACCTACTAGGGCTACTTCTTTTTTATTAGCTATGGAAACACTGGCTATTAACCTACAGTTAAATCATAGGGTTCCTTTCACCATTAGTTATCATTATTGTTCCTTAGATTAACAAACATTTTATTTGCAGATGAGATCCTCTTTCTATCATGATCCCTTTATGAGCACCCCTTCAGGCTGGGAAACCCTACATGGCTGGCAGTCCAAAACAAAGGGAACCTAAATAAGGCTTTTCTTATGGGAATGGATTTGATACTCTTGATGTCTTCTGGCCCATTTGTAATTTTCTCAGGCACATACCCATATTAAATGTTATAGTTTTATCCATGCTTCATCTACTTTGATAGTTAGCATCCTCAATAGAGAAGTAATCCAATCAATATCATCCTCTGTCAATGCTTGGTCTGGGTGGAATTTCCCTATGAATCTGCTAGCAGGACTTGTTAAAATATTATATCCCCAATTCCTTTTACAGTCCAGGTTTTCCTTTGTGGCATTTTCATAGACTATTACAAAAATTGTCCAAGCAAATCCTTTCTATGTTTTAGGTCCCTGGTCACATTACAGGAAATTCTTGTCTCTGTCATGCTTTAAAGGAAAACGAGGATTACATTTTCCATTTTACTTACCTGTTGCCAAGCTTCCATTTTAAGAGTGGCAAACTGGAGTATATCCTCCTATATGGATTTTCTAAGACCAACTTTTTTCACCCCACCCTGAAAATTAAAAGATCTGAGAGTGTACCTTGTTCTTATTGTCAGGAATTGTTAAGGGATCTGCCCATATGATATGCACAAAAAATGTGCTGTCCATTAGCACATATGAATAATTCAACAAAATTCAAATGTTATATCACTATTTAATTATGTCTTCCAATTAACAGAACCAGTGTATGAGTCTGGTTTCCTTCCCTTTATCTTAGATAGTATTCCAAATTCACTGAAGTCTCTTAACACATATATTCTAGCAAAGTGGTAATGTAAGGTTATAAGTTTGTAGCTTGATATTTTAATTAAAATGACTCACCGGCCTTTATGAGGGCCTCCATAAGCAGCTGCACACTATAATCAACCCTCCAGATCTGATTCCATCAGCTCACCGATCTCTTTCAGAATAAATATAAATTTATGCTTGACATTTGTCATGTGATCATCACTTTTCTAAAGTATATTAGCAGCAAGTACCTAGAAAGTAATGAAAGACACATCCTGTAGTCTTTCTAAAATGGACACCATTATATCACACTATCATCACAATCTGTTGTTAATCCTTACTATGGGGGGGTGCACTACAATGGAAGCACTCTACAGATGAACAGCAGGATCTGTACAGCTTCTAAATGGCAGATTTTTGCCTGCAAATATCTACACCATCCTTGTTTAGCACAGGGAAAATGTCTAGAATGTAACATTCAGACACATTCTACTGCTGGGGATACAGTAATCCCAGGGCTTGGAGGTCCTGGTATGACTCAAGTGGAGTTGTACTAAGCTGAAAAAAAAAATGGAAATCTATATTAGATAATCGAACTTTTAAAAGTTCGAATGTCATATGGTTGACACCATATGCTCGAAGTTTTAAAAGTTCAAAAATCTAATAAAAAAAATAAACCACAGAAAAAAAACCTACCTGAACATTTTAAGCAGGGGGACAAGTGCCCCTACGCCTCCAACATAGGGGTCTGCACCCACCACACCCACTGCTCTTTAAGTATACCAACTTTGAGATTGCACTGCAGTGCAGAAAAGGGAAATCTTCCCATTCTGCACTATACAGAAATCTCCACTGAAACGTTTGAAATTTTAAAAGTTCGATCATATGGTGTCGACCATATGATGTTCAAACTTTTAAGAGTTCGACAATGTCATATAGACCCAAAAAATGGCATCATGTTGGAGAAGGACTGTTGTCATATATGCAGTTCTGTAAAAATATTTAATCCAGATGTCATTCTCTCTGGTATGCACAAGTTCCTAGTTCAAAAATCACTAACCATCACCTCCACAAACTGTTGGTAGTGATCATAATGTCAAAATATTGATCATAAGGCATTGAAAAATTGACATTAAAAATAAATTGACATTAAAAATCTACTTTTATTCTAATTAGCTTGATTGTTTGCATTTAATTAACCAGATATACCAAGCAGAAACATAGATAGCTGGTAGTTTAGGCAATGTACCCACAGTAAAATCCTACTGGTTTCATTTACATCAAACTCATTCTGTGTTGGAATAGATGTAGTTACATTACTGGACCAAAAGACTTGGTAATTAAATTCAGCTCCAAACTACCCGTGGTCTCAAGAGTTTGCTAGAGTTTTCTCCATATTCACTATCCCATCCTTACCTTTTTTCATATTGTCTGTAGGTATTCCTCACTCTATCATGTATTTTAGCTATAAGAAGATAGCTGTAATTGGCTATTCAAGAAGTATTATGCAGTGTTATAATTTGTGGTGATTATATAATTTCATGAAACAGTTTGTCAAACATGAACAAATTTATCATTATAGGCATTATGCTTGCTCCAAAATTGTACTGGACTTTCTCCTGCTGAAATCTAAAATCAAATTTCTAAGTGGCAGTTGGACACTTTGTTTGCTGTGTGCAAAGTTACTTTTTTAAATTGAAATGAAAAGGGAATCTAATATGTGGTTTACTTTATTTTCTATTTTTTTATACTTTCATTTTAACTTTGTGTGTAAATGAATTTTTGTGCCTTTTTTATGTTAGTTAGAATGTTAATGTGTTTGCTTTTGACAGTGTAGTATGTGAAAATTTTCTTTTTAGTTAAGTAGAGTAAATATGCCCTGGGATTCAATAAACTCCATGTAGGCTTAGAGCGAAGCCTACACAGCATTTACATGTTAGCATGATGAGCAGCAGCACTAATTCCATATGCATGCTGTGCATCATGACTGTGCAGATACTAGCACAGTTTTGTAGATAGCAACAGTGTTGCCAACCAGGAAACTCCGTAAGCAGCACAACCACCTTCAGACATGCAGACATGTTTACCTTTGAGCAAAGTAGTTCTGCATGATTGCACATACAGCCAAAATGACTACCAGTGTTTATTTTAAGGCAATGAATACATTTTTAACATGTTATAGAAAGTGTGGGCAATGCAGAGTACAGTAAAAAACATGTTTATGCATACTGAAATAAAGGTTTGGTGGTGATCATCAAGAGTGTATAGACTACATTATAACACATAAATTGTAGGAATGAATGTCAATATATATATATATATATATATATATATATACATATATATATATATATACCACAAAGACAAGGCGGTTGAAGCATGGACATTAATTATGTATGTACATAATGCAGTACATATTTCTGTTTACACTGCCTGTGTGGGTATAGTCATATCATTGCACAGTTAGTGTATATCATGTGATTGTCACACAAGGTCATGTATCAATGGAGATGATTGCTTGTGATATCAGTACCCTGACATGATCACTGGAGAGGACATTTATTAAGGATGGTATATACAATAGGGTGTGTGTGTGCATATTGAGAGGATGTACAAAATGAGTTGCTGGAATATGAATGTAATCTCAGCATAAGTCTCAACCAATCAAGGCACATAGCAGGTTCATAGACAACAGTAGACAGAAGCATGAACAAACATGGACAATATCATAATAATACCATCATTAATCTGTGTCATTGACATAACATACGTTATGAACACACATGTAAAACTGTAATGATTACTCAGTAATCTATAATGGTAATCAAGCACACCTTCCTCAAAAATTACCACTTTTTGGAGGTATTAAGAGGGACAGTGTTACACCTGTGGTTTACATTTATAAGCAATCCTGGCTAATTGAGAGGTTTGCATGACATATATCTGCCACAATCCATACATGCAGGAATGGAACCCATGACACCAATGTTGTCAATGAGCTATGTATTTCACTGGATGCATCACAGAAACACATATCACACATGCAACTTGTATAACACCTTGATGTGAGCCCTGCACTGTCAACTTCTAATGGTTCTGCATCAAAGGGAATACTTAGGTATGGCTGATAAGATGTGTGGGAACTCACTGTGGTCAATGTGATATACTTGAATAAATCTTCCCTGGAAGATGTGTGGTGAGTTACATGCAAAAGGATGAATTGTACTCAATTACTGGTATGATGAGGGCTGAGAACAGTGGGACTATAATGTTCTTTGATGTGGAGGTCCTTTCCATACTCAGGCATTGTGCTACATACAAGGGACTTGTCACCATTGTGGGCACATGCTGGTGAAAGTTCTGCTTAGTATTTATTTGAGTACCCAGGTCACATACAACTTGATCTGCTCATAGGGGTATGCTGTCTAATTAGCTTGCATATTTGCTTTCATAATGGAACTAATCATGATTTTTGTTCATCTACTGTGTCTCCATGCCTCTGGCAACAATCGTTTGTGTGTGTGTCAATACTATCTGCATTATACCAATACCATTCTTGAACTCAATGATTGTCCACAAATTGCAGGCGTCCACACAGATGGATAGTCAAAGGATGTGTAAGCTTGTCTTGATTTCTGACACTTAAATATTGAAAAGGAAATGTCCTATACAGAATCCTGAGGTACGGACCTGGTCTCTGGACTCTAGCTAGATGTGACTTCACACACTTTGACATTATATGTCCTGTGTGTGATACAATTGTCTACTGACTTGGTGATATTGGTGTTTATGCCCACTTGAGACAGTTCCTCTGTAATACTTAAGTGTGGATTTTTATCAAATGCCTTGGCCAGGTCAAGTTATGTGGGAAGATAGTATTTTCCTCATGCATGCCCTTGGTGACCTTCTTGATGGCATCAAACAGATTTAACAGACATGATATAGTCTAAACAAATCAAACATGGGTTTGGTACACAGTCAGGAAATTATCTATGTCCTTTTTGATAAGGCCCATGATAAATTGTTTGTCTGCCTTACAGATCAGTAAAGTCAGAAGTATTTGTCCATAAGTACATGCATCAGGTGATGTTCCCCCCTTTTCAGACAGATGGCTGCTGCTGTACACCCTTCTGCAAGAACATAGGCTGTGTAGAAGCTGCATTTAAGTAGAGATCCAACTGTGTGTTATGTCATGTTTTAAGTCACACTATAGGCAACCTGGGATGTTGTCAGAGCCCATTGATTCTGTTTTTCACCTTAGAAAGTGCACAGATGAACTACCTCCTGAGAAGATGCACTGAGTAATGTTTGCATATGGCCAGTGGCAACAGGAGGGTGAGGTGTAAGTGAAACTACCCGCTAGCATATTGTCAATTTTCTCCAATTAAGTATGGCTGGTAGCAAACACAAACAGCTCTGCATTTAGGTGTGTATTCCCCTTAACATTTTAAACTTATTTAAACAAGCTATTTGTGACAACACCTCCAAACAGAACTCTGGTTATGCATCGCATGCCACACAGTAGTACTGTTTATACAGTCATACAGCCATAGCAATCTCATGTAATTACATCACTTGCCCAACATATGCCTATACGTGTTTCATGTGAAAGCTGCAGTTGAGTGATCTGATGCCATATAAGGGAACATTATGAGTAAGTTGGGTGTGACTCATGCAGAACATTTAAAGACACAAATGTTGATAGTCACACAATGGTGCTGCTGAGCACCTGAATAATCCTTGGGAACAGCAACACAATTGCACAAACAATGAATTCCATAAGGTTGCTGTTGAGTCAATATGTGTGATATTTTTGTGTATATCACAGCTTGACAACATGTGGATGAAACAAGACTTATTTAGCCATATAAACAGTATGACATTATATTGATGTCTATCACAGAACATTTAATGATACACACCTCTGACATACTGCATATGTCTACGTGATGGTTGAATAAGAACTACTTTGAATGTTTATCTGCTCCACTACAAAAACACATGTCTTAATAAGCCAACACTATATTCAGTATCGTTCCATGTCAACAGTTTTCAGGAGGCATATTACTACAGCTATTATAAAAGGAACATGTAATGAAATGGCAACAGTGGCCATCAATAAATTTCCTCTCATCACAAATTGTAACACACGCTTGTAGGCCTGATTGTACGTACACACTTCAACATAGCACATGTCAATGGCAGAAACATTGACATGTGAAAGGTTCATAGGGTCATAGGTCATTACTAGGTTAGTGGCCAACATCACATAAAATCATAGACATTATTATAAGCAAACTCACTATATAAATAAATAAATAAAATGTACAGATCGGCAGTCAAAGAATCACGCTTGGATAAAATATATAAAAGAAAATAAAGCAAAACCAAGGCAACCACCAAGCTGACTATCATAAAACACTCTTTAATAAAAGATAAGTGATAAGAAAATTAAAACGGCAGGATAAGCACTTTTGGGTTAAACTCTTCTTCAGATCTCTTTAACTGCACCATGCCATAGGATGTCAAGACCCATTCACCATCATTTGGCATTGGTGCATGATGCCAAACTCCGTGCAAATGCAAAGGACAAAAAGTGTATTGCTTAACTAGGGACTTATTTATGTGTGTGTGGTGTGTGATTCTATTTTTTGACCAGATTAAAGGTGTGAAAATAGGGTAGATAGGAAAGTGATGAAATAAAGGGGCAAGCAGGGGAAAGAACAAAAGGAAAGCAATACATGAAAGTGCAGGAGGGAATTAGAAAAGAACCATAGCTATCCACTTCTTGCACACTGTAAAATGAACATGGATAGAAAATTGGATGAATTTGGACTGTCACCTTAATAAAGGTGGTTGACAACAACACAGTAATGTTGTATAGCAAACTGGACTGTATCAAGTGTGTTGAAAAGACACATGTGTGAAATGGAGAGCTATGTATTGGACAATTTTTTTTGGGGGGGGACAAGTGCCCAGGTTTTTTATTTTATTTCAGTAAGAGATCAGTAAGAGAGGAATGTTCGGTATGGGGATGTAGGTATGTAAGAGTAAGATAAGTAAGGCAGGTGGGTAAGGGGTTGCAGAAAAACATGACAGAGACAGAGTTGTGAGGAACACCAAAGGTTGGGGGAAACCATGATTGAGGATAGGGATGGGACATTGGAGGCCCATGCCTGTCAAGCATATGGACAGTGAGAATCTAGTCCTCATCCTTAGAACTATCATTACTGCCCCCCTCCTGAATTTGTTGCGAGAGAGCTTGACATTATCTTTTCCCAAGTATTCTAGCAAGCATATTCTCCACCTGGCTGACGCATGCATCAATGGTACTTTCCATAGTGCCACCCAACATGTCATCTCCTGGTGGTGGCAAACTCACTATCTCCACCAATACTCCTGGAAGGTACCACTGAACCAGTTGCCAGGGTAATGCTGCCTGATGTTGAAGGTCCAGGTAGTGCAGGAGCTGCAGAGGTAGTACTGCCAGGTTGTGTCCCAGATGTACTGGGTGTTGGTATGGCAGGCATTGGAGGTGTGGCAGACTGAGACACACTGGTTGGCCTACCTCACTGCACTGGAAAACATTTAGTCATTTGTCAAAAATTGATGACATCAGAACATTGTGATCACACATGTAAAAATAAAAAAGAGAGATAAAGGGTGGGGTAAGACAGAAAAAAATAAAGAGATAATTAGAACTATCATATGTCACATGCAATAAATTGCTATGATATAAATATAAGTTTACTTTTATATTAGTTATACTTTTTCAAAACTACAAACTAGGACTGATATTTTTTCACAAGTAATCCATACAATATGCATATATTGCACATAAGCTTTTTTATATTATACATATTAAGTTAACAGCATGACATTTATGCCAGTTTAGTTGAAATTATGTAATTTATTTTTGAATTATTTAACAATATATTTGTTACCTGTGAGATTTGAACCCACAACATCTGAATATGAAGCATGTCTGCTTTATTTTACAGTTAAGGTATGCATGCTTAATTTAGTACTAATGTTTAGAAGAGCAATACTTTTGATAAAATAATAATTATTTTGTGCTACATACATACCCCTTGCTTCTCTTAATCTTTCCAAATTTTTAGCATGGGCTTCCCTGTTCACTGCAATCTCCTGGGCGGCTGTAAAATAGAAAGGAGAGAAAAAAACAGAAGAGCATTATGCATACCAGTCTTGGCTATATCCAGCTTTTTATGCAGTAGTGCACCAGTTAGCACTGTCACCTCAAAGCAAGATGTTCTCCAGTTTAATTTGCAGCTGGGGTGACTTCTGTGTGGAGTCTGCATGTCCTCCCTGCATTTGTGTGGGTTTCCTCCCACATTCCAAAAGACGTGTCTGGAGCATTTCTCCCTGGGCCACTGCTGAAAATGGGCTCTTTCCCAGTTATACTATACTGGTAAACAAATGTTAAATAAACCTGTATACTTACACAACTATGGCATGTCAGCAGTCCTAAACTCATCCAGACACTGGGTGAGTTGTGCCTTTTCAGGTCATTGAAGTAATGCCTGCACTGCTCTTCAGTGCACAGAATGCCAGGTGCACTGGAGACAGCCTTGGCAAGACTATTCCATGACTCTGAGACCTGGGTAGTCTTCCTGCAACAGCCTATCACTGTGGCATTTTATAAGGAATCCAGTGATGATCCTAGACTCTTATACACTCTATGTTTGAGCACTAAATTGGGTACCTTCCTTTCTTGCTCCTGTCATGTTGCACAGGTCATATACAAACAGTTAAAGTGTTTTCCTGACCAATTCATGCTATCACATTTACAGCTAGTGTGAAAATCCACACAATTATTCCAAATATGTTTGTGTGATGTTAAGTAGACAGCAACAATGCCAGACAGAGAGGAATGCAGTTTATGAAATAGGAAGGATAATGTAACAATTGTCATTAGTTTATGGGTTGGTTGCTGCTGTACCTGTAAGTTGATTTAACATTGCAGCCATGTATTGCATGCATACATTTTATGGCCCAACACATTTTTGTGTGGCTTTACACACTGATAAAAATAATTAGCACAACGTGGGATTCAAACCTATGTAAAATAGGAAAAACTTAATTTTCCACATAGGTGTATTTTCTATCTTATAGCAGAAGAAATGCTTGTCAGACATGATCATTAATTATATGGACACATGAATAAGTGAATAACCATGTATGTGTGTGACCTGACAAGGTCCTGATTTATACATTCATGTGTATCTGGCTATCATTGAACTATGAAGTCCATCCCATGGCAGAAAAGACACTGTAGCACAGAAACATAATTGTCAGCATATCCCTCAGTCACACATGAAATTTATAGGATCTCCAAAGCTATACATAGTTATTTTTAGTTTTAATTATGTTCACATTCTTCTTTAGTTTTTAAAATTGACTGGACAAGTAGTAATGCAATTTGGAGTGTGCTAGATTAGAGCCCTGGCTTGCCTGTATTACAGACATTAATTTATAACAGTTGCCACAGAGAAAGTAGGGCAAGGGGTGTAATTTTTACAGTCATTACTGTGCAGAGTGCTCATTGCAACTGAGACCTTGTTTGTCAGACATGCTCATTAGTTATACATACATATTAAAGTGTTGAGTGATTTACTATGCATGTGTGACATGCAAGTTCAGAACATACATGTTTAATTGCAGAACCATAATTGTACTGATTCCCACAGTTAGGCATGTAATATGTATGATATCCTGTGTATGCTCAATGCACCTGTATATATAGTTATTTGTATGTGTAATTATCAGTTGTGAATTTTTCTATAATGTAAAGTGGAACACCATTTATACAACTTTTGAGTTTTCTTGATTAGAACCCTAGATCACCTTTATTGTAACCCTTAACTTGCACTTGCTGACATAGGAAGAGCTAGGCAACACCTGTATATTTTCACATTCATTACTGTTTATGTGTGTTGACTACCGCACAGTGTCACTTCCATGTTTGCACAGTGGAAGACTACATGTTACAATGTGTCTTTATTGAAATTGACAATATCTGCTTGTTGTGTGCAGGTGTTCTGGAACTGCAGGTGTTGTGGAAACCTGCTGACTGCTGAGCAATGCCACTTAGTGTGTTTGTCTGATGGAAACCAAAAGATGTAGCACTGTATCTTTTATGAAACTGACAATGTCTGCTTGTTGAATGGGTCATTACATCAAGCTTGTATCTTTTATGAAACTGACAATGTCTGCTTGTTGAATGGGTCATTACATCAAGCGTGTGCAGAGCTGAGCAATGGACAAATGAGATCAGCAAAGCTCAACATGTATTATGATTTGTAAAACAAGTGTTTATTAATTTTCATCTCTAAAAGAGAACTCTGGGACTTGAACAACTTATACTACTTGCTGTGTGATTCATTGTGTTTACCAGGTGTGCAACAGCAACACTTGATTCACAGCTTTAATTTATGCTGTCTATATCATATAAGCAGCTTCTGTTAATTTTGCTTTACTTCGCCATTTCACTGTATTTGTGCTAAACCTTGTGTTGTGCAAATACTGATATTAATAAAAACATAAACAATATTACAAAATACTTTTAACATACCTTACAGATTTTTACACAAGTCTGAATTTGAACTGTCAGACTAATGAAACTACAAAACACAAGAAGGGTGCCATCTCTTTGCCACAGAAACAACTTTGCAGCAGAAAGTACATCCTTGTGCATGCAATCAAGTCCCATTTCCTCCACAGTATTAACAAGATATATACTATTTGTATATGTGTAGCATACATATTTAGTCCGATGAGTGATCAAACAACCATTTATGAATTTTTTTTTCAACAATGCAGCTCTGTCTTTGCTTTGTATTGTGCTCATGCTTCTATTATCTGTGCTGTACTCTCAGACAAGCAGGCTATAGGCCATTTTGTATCATTGTCATTAAAATGCATGATAAAATTACATGACAGTAAAATACAGTTTTTAGCAAAGGGAATTTAGTTTAGTTATTAGTGAACTAAAATGAGAAATGTGTGCTGTTTGCTTCCATTTAAAAGCCTGCTACAGTTACATCTGTACTTTTTAAGTGTATCCTGGGTGACACAGCAAATGGAGGTGAGATAGTCTGAATTGCTATTGTGTCTTCCTTCTCCCTCACACTAATCATTCACAATTGCAGTCCATTAGCAACTAACACTGAAGTATTGCTGAGTGCATTTCCTAGCAGAGCCAGTTCTCACAGCTGGGGGTGATGATGATGATGAACTGTTACCGCTACCATGCATGGCTCACACCTGTCCAATATACCAAGATGTAGAGCCAGCACAGAGCCTGGCTGTGTTCCTACAGGCACCGAGACACAAGTTTCACCTTGAGTGCCCATACAGACACACACACATAACAGTTACAAGGGTCAGTCATGAACCTTACAGCTCATTCAGTCTCAGTGGCCATTTGATACATTAACAAAACTTCTGCTTGCCTGCCTTTTTTACTCATGCACACTCACTACCTTTTGTGTCAGCCTTGGCCTCCTAATCCTCCAAACAACACCCTGTGCAAATGATAACTGTGCCATATCCTTGATTTTCTATCTTTTGGATTCAGGGATACATAAGTCTTTTGTTTGATGCCCAGGATGCATAGCAGATGGATTGCTTAATATATATGTGTTTGTGATAACGGTTTTGGAAATTGTACTGCTTTCTTATAGGTTTTTGTAATGTATGAATCTTTGATGCATGAGGCCTATTATTTGATATAGAACATATCCATTGACAAAAATCATTGCTGTCATATATTGATGTCATAGCCATACATATTACCCACCTTCTACGTAGTTACATTGGCAAGTAATAATATGGAAGGCTATGACATTCATTTTTGTTCTTGACAATTTATTTTCCTATTCCAGGTTCAACACTTACCTTAACAGTCCAGCAGCAAGAAGAGTTTTAATTTGAGGTTGACTCTGTGTGATGCCAGCAGTACATAGCCATTACATGGTTAAGTAAAGGTTATGAGCATTGTCTGGCATCAGTGTTAGTAGGTATGTGCATAGGATGAAGGTTTTATTCCCTTAGGTGGTAAGTGTGTGTGTGTTCTATCTTCTACCTCTTGGCCAGGGCAAAGGCATATTGTCCAAGCCTACATCTACCAACACCCACAGCGGCTAGTGGTTCCCCCTCTGACTCTGTAACTACATGTGGCTGTGGTGTCCTTGCCAGTAATGGTGGTGGGATGTGTTCCACTTCCCCTCATTGTTCCTGCTGTAGTTGTTTCATCAGAATAATATTGTGAAGGACAGCCAGACAGTGAAGATTTCAGCACAAGTACAGTGATTGCATTGCAGGGCTCTCCTAGATTTATCTAGACATCGCAACTATAAGTTCATTCGACCAAACGCACACTCTGTGATATTTCTTGTTTGAGCATGTGCCTCATTATAGCATTCTTCGGTGTGTGTGTGTGTGTGTGTGTGTGTGTGTGTGTGTGTGTGTGTGTGTGTGTGTGTGTGTGTGTGTGTGTGTGTGTGTGTGTGTGTGTGTGTGTGTATGTGTGTGTGTGTGTGTGTGTGTGTGCATTTAAGATGGGCATCATCAGCCACTTCTTGAGTGGATAACCTAAATCCCAGAGAAAATGACCTTGTGGTATAGCCCCCTAGAAAACCTGTGGTAGAGTTAAGAGTTGTGCCAGACATGGCAATCAAGGTAACTGCCTGGGTTACCAGCACATGCAATCAGGATGATTCCCTTAAAGTTAAATATGACCTGGCAGTCAATGGAGTTGAGGTCTTTTTGTTTATGTACACCTTTCCCTATTCCCCAGGTGGTGCTTTGATTTCAATGTGTGTACAGTCTATGTCATCCAAGACTTCAGGGTAGAAATCCTGCATAGTTGTAGCTCAGTCCTCAGGTGTACGGCGAAAATGTATGAAGTCACTGGCATGTTGTAGCGTAGCATTCAAGAATTAATGTAGAATCCTGGATGATGATGCCTGTGACATCCCCACCATATTCCCTGTTGGTCTCTGGAAGGTTTCTGTATTTATTATTCTAAGTTCTACACATACCTTAGTCTCCACAGGTATTGGTTTCCCGCAGTTTGCCCTTACTCTCAGTTGAGGATGATAGAGGCTACAGACATCCTGTAGTATGTCTCTATCCACCTTATAGTGCTCTACAACGTCCTCTTCATGCAGTCAATGAAAAGTTAATTGGGGTCTGAACACCCTTCTCCTTCTTGGCTGTGGTCTATTAGCAGCAGCAGCAGCATAGACTTGGACCTGTTGCACATACACATATATAAGAACAACAGCAGTACCTAACATTGTTTAGATGTAGAGTAGTTTCCATCACTGTATTCCAATAGGTTTTAGAATTCTCAGGCAAAACCTGCACAGTCTACACAATTGCTTTATAGCTTGTTGAATAGCTCCTCCATCTTGGATTGGTTGATTAGCATACAATTCAGCTGCTTATGCAGTAATTAGCATACCACAATGTTTAACCTGTTTGCGCTGCTCTACATGGCATGTAGAGTTGCTTAATGAATACAAAACAGCACACTACTATGCAGCCTTTATTGAATCCAGCCCATGGTTGTAAAATTTAAATAAATTGATGATTGCTTCAAGTATGTACTGAAACATGTGATGTATCAGTTTTATAAATAAGCCAAAATAATTGAAGTACAATATGTATGTTTGCGTGTGTGTGTGTGTGTGTGTGTGTGTGTGTGTGTGTGTGTGTGTGTGTGTGTGTGTGTGTGTGAGAGAGAGAGAGAGAGAGAGACTCTGTGTGTGTGTGTGTGTGTGTGTGTGTGTGTGTGTGTGTGTGTGTGTGTGTGTGTGTGTGTGTGTGAGTGTGTGAATGTGAAGATATGCAAAGTGCATCTATATCTATATCTATATATGGATTTAATCAACTTGCTCGAATAGCATTTATGCCGATGCTCATAATGTCAGCACAAATTTATCAACATTATGCACGTTGACACTCGTGTATGTACAAGCATTTAAAGAATAAAAGCACAAAGAAGACATCTTTTTTTGCAAGGGGGGGGTTCAATTATATGGAGTGTGTCCATATATATATATATATATATATATATATATATATATATATATACTTATGTGTGTGTGGGGGGGTGATATACACACACTCAGACACATACACATATTGATGGGTCAACGAAATAAGACTGACAGACCAAAATGTTGATGTCCCTAACTTCAACAAAAAAGTCAAAAACATAAATGTTGATACTTCAGCACATATGGGCCCCCCCCTCTCTACATGCACAACTCCTGCTAATTATATATACTAATTCTGAGATCATACAATAACAAGAAAAGGGCATATTCCTCATTCCTGGGAATTGTGTGATTCCCAAACATGTGTCAACTACTTGCTTTGTTGATCAAAGTGTGTTGACTAAACAAATGTCCACTATAAGCAAATATGATCATATTTCTTGTGGTCTTGTAGATATAATATAAATATGTATGTGTGTGTGCTTAACTGTAATTTAATACATCATGAGTAATGCATAATAATATATATGATGTGTGAGCATACACTCACATGTGCAAGTCCAGGTGTGCATATTTGTGTGTGTGTTCATGCATACACGTGTATTTGTGATAAATTTATGATTCCAGGTGTGTTCAATGTCCAAGATTTATAAAAGGTATGCATAAAGCAAGAGTGCAATGCATATATAGATCTTTGGATAAAAAAAAAAATATATATATAGTATCTGGAGTCTATAAAGTGTGTGCAAGCACGCGCGTGTGCACACACACACACACACACACACACACACACAGACACACACACACACACACACACACACACACACACACACACACACACACACACACACACACACAATAAAAGGTCCATGACAGGTTAACTCCTGTAAACACTTACATGTTTACCAAAAACTATGATGTTGTTAAGCTTGAGTAACCATAAAACATTAACATAAGGGTGTATTTCCAAGTTGGTGCTAACTTCAATCTCAGGCTCATTAGGACCATAATGTCTCTTTTTCCATCGTTAGCTGCACTGCCTGTTAATACAGATCTCAGCTGGACAAAACCAAGAAAACACAGAAGAGCTAAACAAATAATCTAAAATACCTTATTCCCATACAAAACATACCACAATAAATAGTTTGAGGCTTCCCACTCTTCTCAGATACCGTGGCTTTATCCCAGATAGGATTGTTTGTTGAAAGACTTCATCAGCTCTAACAGGGAAGATTCTTAACATTTAAATGTATTCACTTTGTCACACAGCCCAAGGGCACAGAAGGTTTCACAGTAGCCCAAGGAGATTGAGGAGCTGGGACTCTGTCAAAGAAGGTCACCAGTTTGAGTAGGCATGACCTGCACTTGAGAAAACCAAACTGAGCTATATCCATTGTCTGTAGGTTCCCATGCCATCATTCATCGAATCCATGATAATTCCTTCCATGGCTTTACATAGAAGAGTAGTAAGGCTTATAGGTCAACAGTTTCCTGGGCCTGTGGATGACTTGATCTTTTGCAGAGAGATGACAATAGCAGTCCTCCATTTGTTCAGCCTGAAGCCTTTTTGGAGACTATGGTTAAACAGTGAGTCTAGTTGGTCCAACAGGTCATACTTCACACCATTATGAAGGCATCCTCAAGTATTATCAGGTCTCATTGATGCAGTGTTTTTGACCTAGGAGAGTGCTTTAAAGACCAGTTCCCAAGTGAGAACTGAGGGTATAATGGTTGGGAGTATTTCTTGAGTGTTTTCTGATAGTATGGGTTGAAAACTGGAGTTGAATTTATCAACCAGTAGATTTGCTACATCCTCTAGCTCAGTACAAGTGGGTTTGTTTACAATTAGTTTGGCATATTGCTCTTATCTTACTGGTCAAAGCACTGTCTATATTTGGACATGAATTTCATTCTTACTATTAATTCTGGTATTCATGTATGATTTACTATGAAAATTACGAACAGAGATGCTCTGCAGATGGAACAGTTGAAACATGGATGTTTGAATGTCTATCTTGGTGGACATCTCCATTTTAGTGCATTCGCTGATATGAACTCAAAGTGCTGTACAAAGATCGTGGTACAATGTGGTTTGGGAAATCCATCCCTTTCCTCAATGTAGTTTGATCTCGGAGTTGGAATATATATTTAGCAGGAGGTGTGGGGGGCTTGCTCCCCTGCAAAAAATGTGATGTTAGGTCTAGGAGTTTAGTTTACCTGTGGTACTACAGAGACATCATGTGATGTGTTCAATTTTAATGTCGAATCTGCTGAACTTGTTCAGCTGATTCGACATTGGGCTTTGCGGAATGTTTGCTTTTTTTTTTTTTTTTTTTTCGTAATTGCGGTTTGGTGTTTGAAGAGAAATTATTTTGTTCAGAGACATTATGATAGTAAACCTTCATGTATACATGATTGTAAAGGGTTTTTGTGAATGGCTTCACATAGGCAGCAGTGTGCCCATATACTGCCAATCAGAGGAGGCCAGGGCCATATGGACAAAACCAGTTCTTTATTCTTGCTGCTTAAAAAAATTAGGGGATTCACAAGTCCTGGTGAATGATTTGTTTCTCGTGTAAAGGTTATAATAGATGCATACATACATAGATATATACATACAAAGATACATACAAATATTTCAAGAAAAGGCATTGATGCCCTTCTAGCCTGCCAATATACCAAAACAGTTCTTCCCACAATAAGTGTCCAGGCTGTTCTTAAAATATCTAAACTAGTGCTTGCATTAATGTAATTTGGTAGTCTGTTTCATGCTTCAGCTGCTCTCAGAGAAACAATTAGTACACTTCTCATTCCTATATAATTTTCTACATAAGTTTTCTGATGATTCTCTACTACATTGTGATAACCCCAAACATTCCCAGAGGTAGTTGTCTCTCAATTCCCTATATTCCTGAATAAGATCTTCTCTTAAATATCTATATAAGATACTGTACAAGTTCAGATATTCTAGTCTTTCATAATAACTTAAATGTTCACATCAATGGATGCCCTTGGTAGATTTCCGCTGTACTCTTTCCAGTTTATTCAAGCTTGTTTTTTATACAGTTTCCATATTGTTATTCCATACTCAGGTTCTGGTCTAATATAATTAACAAACACTGACTTCATAATTTCTGATTTCCTATACTTTATAAATCTTTTTATACAGCCGATAGTTCTATAACTATTATGAACCGATTGGTTGATATGATTATGGCTGATATGATTAGAAAAACTCAAAGCTCGATCTATCCATATACCCAGGTCCTTAAATGAATCTACAGTTTCACTCACTGTAGTCACCTTTCAATTTGTGTCTCCCAAATCTTGCATGCTTAGTTTTTGATGTATTTATCAGCATATTATTCTCCTATGCCCAAATAATCAACTGAATCAAGTTCTTTTGCAGACATGCCCTATTTGTAACACATATAATCAGTTTACCAAATTTCAGATCATCTGCAGACTGTAGAACACCTCGTATGAAAAATATAGGTCTGTAAGATACCTTCTAAACAAGTAAACATCTGGGCTACAGCCCTGTGGGATACCCTGACTGTAACCAAGAATTTTACCTGTCCAATTGATGCATGATACTTGCCACATCCTATTTGTAAGCCATGCAGTTATCCAGCTTATCAAGAGTAAATCATTATTTAGGTGTTCTAATTTATTGATCAGTGTTTTGTGTATAACCTTGTCAAATGCTAATGTTAAATCTATACAAATTACATCACAGCACAATTTTTCATTCATATCTGTTATTCTTTTGTTATAGAAGATCATGTTACAGGTGATAATAGATGTATTTTCAACATATGCATGCTGATGTATAGTTTCAAGTCCCAGCTTTTCTAATTCTGACAATAACGTATCCAGTATTCCCTTCTCCATTATTTTTCCATGACATGAAGGTGGACTTAAGGTGTCCATATGAATCTGGGTTTGTCCTACTCCCCTTTCCCTTTAACATAAATTTAATAAGTGCATTTCTCCAGTCTTGAGGAATTTCCCCATTTTTATATGACATAATAAATAACAGATGTAATGGGACTAGTAGTTCTTGCTGAAGTGTTCTCAGGTCATTATTACTAATTCATTCTCCTCCCTGTGCTTTGTTTGTATCCAGTTTGCCTAGTTCTTTTTTCAATATAATCTAATTTGATTCCAGTATCTGAGGTTGTCTGGATGTTACTAATGTTTTGCATATGATTTATTTATTATATTTATTTTTATTTATTTATTTATTGACATTTGTTAACTGGTTTTGTCCAACTGGGCTTGTGGCTCATTTTCAGTGGAAGCCCGAGGAGAAAAGCTCCAGTAGTACATTTTAAAACAAGTACAATTTTAAACAATATTGATATTATAGCAGTTATAGCAAAAAATTCACATATGTTGGGTTACATGCATAAAGTTAAAGTTGCATTAAAAAGAAGCTAAGTAACAATTTTACATTGATATAGTTCAATAGGTCAACAATAAACATTTTTTGTTTGTATAAAATTATGCAAATGCATAGTAGACACATTGGAGAGAGAGGTGTAATGAGGTACTAAATATGGTCTTTTTGAGGGTACATAAAGGGAAGGAAGACTAGGTAGGGTCATGGCAAGGGCAGGTTCTGGATTTTGTAAATATATCTATAATTTGTTGTGTCTAAAAATACATTTTAGAATGTGCACACAGTTTATCAATTTGTATGTCTTTACTCCTTCTACATCTTATCTATCTATAGAATGGTTTCCTATTATGCTTATGCTGTTATGCTTAATATCTTTATATACATTTTCTTCAAATTTGTCTTGTGCTTATCTCCCACTGTGCTTAATTTGTTTGTCCAGCTTGCTTATTTCACATTTCATAGCTGTCATTCAACCTCTTATCCATTTCTTACATTTTTTTGTCTCTGTCCTTACTCAGGTATCTTGTTTTTATGAAAATATATCCTCCTGCATTGTATGCCTAGATCCTGATGTTAAACATTTTTTTGATTTTTTTGCACTCATACAATTTCTCTTTCAAAACGTTCTGTATTCCTTACAGTTTATCCACTAAACATGTCACTCCAATTAATTTTACTTAGTACTCAGGATTTAATAAACTCTGTGAAGGCACAGTGTAGAGCCTACATGGAACGTTACTGTGTCCTTGTACATGGTTCCCCCTTGGCAGCATGCCATTCATGGAGAGCTGAGGAACACGGTTATTGTATCAGTGTAGGGAGTGTAGTGCTAACTGTGTCTGCAGATGAGTAATACACTCCTTGCACTGCCCAATTGCATTACTCCAATGTTTTTTAAAAAAGCATGTTTGTGTGGTGCGGTGCAGAGTGCAGCAATGCTAAGCAGTGCCAAGACACCTGCAGGACATCTAAAAATAGAAACCAGATGCATTTAATTATTTATTGAAATGTCATGTTTAAGCACAGCTGATTGGGATTGCGCAGCATGGCATGATGCTCAGTAGTGCTTATAAGTAGCTCAACGGTATATGTAAAGGTGCAGCCAAATTTCACAGAGCTAAATGGGTAGAATTACAGCCTTACATACAGTAGGTCCAGGGTTTGAATACATGGAAGTAAAAATAAGCATTAATTTTTGAAATGCAAATTATGCCAATTATTTTAAAATATGGCCCGCTAAGCTCTGGTAAGTCTTGCTAAGACATGCTAAGCACCACAGAAATATGATCATGGCTGAAAGCATTTATGCACTGCTCGGCTCTGCTTGGCTGGTTTGCACACTGCTAAGCATACAGTTCTGTGGGTTTTCACACTGCTCAGCTGAGCTGCATTGGTTTGCATGATGCTACTCAATGGGGTGCCTTTTCAAATGTTGCCCAATTGCATGTAAGGGCAAGAAAACAGCATATATTAAGCCCAATAGGCAGGAATACAGTAGAATCTGTTGGAGTTCTGTCACTGAAGGGTACTATGGCAGGCATTATGAAGGTCCATGCTTACAGGTGCAGCATTGGGGCATTCTGGAGTCCAGGGCCATGGCTGGACTCCTAATAAAAAAACATGATGACTGCTGCAGGGAGATTTCCAGGGCTTTGAGCATAAGGCAGAGGCCTGGGACTGGCTGGCAAGGGAACCCACCAGTGTTACTGGTATACCCCTCACAGGGGAGCAGTGTCATCACCACCATGATGACATGAAGAGATGAAAGGGGGATCTCTTGGACATCTGGGTCCAAGAAGCTTGGGCAGGGAAAGCCCCACAAGTATGAAAGTAATTTTACCTCTGTTTCACCAATATCTAATCTGATGTCTGCTAAACTGGAATGCAAAATGGTGTTTTTCTCTCCCAACCGCTGCAGAGGAGAGGGTTCACAACATAGAGGTGCATGCCGGGTGCTTGGCCAGGTTGCACCATGACTGTGGTGAGTACAGATGTATTATGCCAACTGTAGTGAAATAAGCAAGAAAGAGTAAAGCATTAACTACAAAAAAGTATAAACAGTAAAGTTTGTAATGCAATAAATGTAGAATCTGTAGTGCAATAAATGAATAATGCCAACTGCAGTGCAATAAATACATGAAACAATATCATTAACTGCATTAAAGTATATACAATAGAGTCTGTAGTGCAATAACCATGGAAGTAGAGCTATATTACAAGACCTGATCCAGAGACTCACCAGACTCTGGAATAGACTGCCCATACATGTCAAGCAGAATGCCTCTTTGGCCCTTTTCAAAAGGAACCTTAATGATTGGATGGGAGATAGGAAATTCACCCTGGGGTTCACATCAGTCACCCGGCTAGACAGGGGTCCAGGGAAGTAAATACTGTGGGAAGAAATAGCCAGGGAATTGTTATGGCCAGGCTTGTATAGGTCTTAGGGCTGATAGCCTAGTACCAACCTATGAACCTATGAACCTATGAATAATGACAACTGTTGTGCAATAAAAACTCAAAACAATACCAGAAATTGCATTAAAGTATATACAATAAAGTATGTAGTGCAATAAGTGTGGAATTAGAGCTATTTTCCAAGAAATGAATAATGGCAACTGTTCTTCAATAATCATAAACCAATACCAATAACACCAAGGTAAATTGTGTACATCAGGATTGCCTTGTTTTAACCATTGCAGTCCAGCTATATGTATTCAGGCTGTAAGGTAAGGTGCTGCAGTCAAGTATAAGACTGTAATAGCTGCAGAATGCAAATATAATGGCTGCCAAATGTATTGTTTAACACATATAGTACTGTTCAAGACTGTTTCTTGGCCAATATTGTTTACATAATGTTCTGTCATCTGCAAACAGCAGGTAAACAAGGTATATGGGTGATGTAGTCCACTCCATGTTCTGATATTGTTTGTTGACTTCATAGATATTTCAACCCACTAGCAATATCTTGTGTACACCTGCATTCTACATACAGTACTAATGTATAGATTATCTACTATCTCTGTCATGCTTCTATTTCATGCATGTGTGTTGTATTCTCACTGTAGTGTAATACAAAACTGTAGTACTACTACCAGGTCATATTTTGGTTCCAGGTGAGCACTAGGCAAATATCAGTCATGTAGTGATCAGTAGTGACTCAATAGCTCAGTTTGTTAAACACTCTATATATAGCACATTTTGCCACACAGAGACCAGCACTCAAATCCAGTGCTATGCAAGTATCAGTCACATAATGTTTAAAGATTCTCTCTCCACAGGAATTACAATTAAATGGGTGAGGTAGCCCATATTATGTGTAAATAAGTGTGTTCAGATGTCACAGACTTTTAAAATCATTAGCAAGAATGTGAAAATACAGCATAAAATAAAGGAAGTAAATATAATAATAATAAAATTAAAATAAATAAATAAAAAGTGTAATCTTGGTATAGCTGTATGCCTGGAGTCCCTGTTAAAAGTTGCTGCAGCCAATTCACGCATTCCATGCAGTTGTCCTCTGCAGTCACTGCTATTGGGTTCTATCCGAATGTCTGCCAAGCAAGGCATGATAGCTGTTTAGTTTCTGTACTGTACACATACAGGTCTCTCAAGTATCATGCTGTTACATAATTTAATTAGTAGTGTGTAATCTGTCTGTCACAGGATTACCATCAACATGATTACCTAAATTGAAAAGTATCACTGCATCAGCCTGCAGTACACCTTGGTAGTTATATAGGTCCCCCTGATGTACAAGTGTTCTGTGTAGTTGTGTAACTGCAGTTGTTACTGTTTGGCCCATATTGTCCCAGGCAAATGGCTTGAGAGGCATGTACATGCTACATAAGCTATAGGCGACTTGTACACACAAAGAAAGATCAGACCTGTAGAGTAGATAGTACTGCTGTCAAGTAAATAACCTATAATGGTACAAATGGGCTGTTTGTCTCTCTCTCCCCACCCTTTGTCTTCTTTTATTTCTTATTGTTATCCATTGGTTATGACTTACTATTAATATATTTTGCTAAATTAATTGTATTTTGGAGCATGTGTTGTATTATTCTTATGTATTATAAGGATTGCATATTAACATATCTTGTTGAATTACCTATTTTGTTGGCCTTATGCTATAACTGTTACTGGCACGCTGTTAACATACAGACTGTTCTGTCATTTATTGTCATGCTTCACATAATATGCATTGATATGTAACTAGGTTATTTCCAATGTTCTGTCATGCTGTTATTATTAACAATGTTTTGTTCATAACTAACCTATACTTATTGCTATAACTCCATCACCATAGCATGTCAGGGTAGGCCAATTCCCAGTGATCTACCTACCTTGCATCAATTGACCATGGCACCAGGTCCTACCACATCTGAGACCCAGGCCGGTGGTGCTCCCTCTGCTGCTCCTACACCACCTGCATCAGGTGGAACTACCTCAGGGGATGGGGCCCGGCCTCCCCCTGAGACCAGTGGCAGAGGGGCTGTAGTCACCTGAAGGAAACTGCCAGTCATAGTGAGCAGGGTTGTTCAGCAAACCTGTGAATCTCACCTGCTCCAGATTGAGGGCACACTGGCCATTCTGCTGGGGTAGGCTGGCCCTGACACCCAGCATCCAGCACAGCCACCTCCAGGGCACTAAACGAGCAGTGTCAACTGTCCCATGGATGGGGAAGTGATTCATGCTGCTGCTATCTGTAGGCATGTGCATCTCAGAGTCCACAAAACCCACCCCATCCAAAGTGTTTATCCCCTTCATGTGTCACACACTGTCCCTGTCTGCTGTCTTGTCTGTCTTGTCTGTCTACAAATGCATCTTATCCTACCCAACTTACCTCCCCCACATACCTACGGTATGTCCCTTACCCAATATTCCACTCTCTCTTTATTAAAAAAAAAAGAAAGGGAACTTGTCCCACAAAAAATATCGCCCCTAACAAAGCTCTCCATTTCACACATGTGTCCACCAGACACAACTAATTTAGCCCAATTGGCTTGACAACACATTTATGTTGTCCTCATCCCTCTCTCTGGTGTTTGAGAGGCCAAATTCATCTACAAAATCTGTCAAAATGCAGAGCTGTTGCTGTAGAACAAATGGATAGCTATGGTTCTTTCCTACACCCTTCGTGTACATCCCTACCTGCTTTCCACTATGTTTTACCCCCTGCTTGCCCCCATTTCACCATGTTCCTATCACCCCCTTTTTTCTTTTCTTTATATTTTTTAGCGCAGGTTTGTGAAGATTTGGGTGGCGTGGCATGCTCCACTTAGCTCAACTTAAATTAGTTTTAATGATTATATGTGTTTATTGCAGTGTTATTCACATGTAGAAAACAAACACCTATGGTAAGTTTCAAACCCAGGCCTCTCTCAACAATAGCACACTGTATTAGCCCAATATGCTACACAGGTCTGAAGTCAAAAAGGTGTTTCTAAAACACACTGATTGCTACCTACAACATTAAGCATGTAACTGAAATAAAAAACGAATGGGAAAAATAGGAGTGTACCTTGGACTCTGGTGCAACAATACATCAGTGGGCAGCCAAAGACATAATAACAGATGTAAGTGAGGCATGTGATAGCAGGTATATGTGCCCTTTTATCAGCAATTTGTGGAAAGACACTTGCTAAGGCAGCAATGGCAAAGTACATGTACAGCTGAGACCCTGGTACAGAAATACAACAATATAAAGCCAAGCACATACTCATTGATGTAGAAATGTTTCAAACAGCCTGTATATGTTCACATATATCTTACAAATACAACCTCATTTGTAGTGACTCAGTAGCTCAGTGTGTTAAATGCCCTGTGTGCAGTAACTTTTGCCACACACAGTCCTGGGTTCAAATCCAGTTTTGGGTTGCATTTCAGTTACATTATTGTGATGATAGCAAGTAATGACTGAGTTATGCATTTATAATCCATACAGGTTACTGCTAATTAATGAACTACTACCCAGTTTTGCAAGTCAAAGACCTGCAAGTAGGAACACACTGCACATATCTGTATAGTCTAACTATATGTTGCTTACTACTCTGGTACTGGCACTGATGAATAACAGAGGTTACTTAATCACATGCCTCAGTTGGACTGTAAAGGGTACCCTTACCCTAGCTCTGCCATAACGACAGGGCTGACACAGCTACTGCACATATATGTACAGCTTAATGTCCTCCAAAGTGTTCATACTCCCCCTCTGTGGTCTAACCTGCAGCATCAGCTGCAGCCTGTAGCAGACACAGCACTACTTAAAGGTAGCTGCTACAGACCTACCATAACCACCTAACCCCCTAGAACAAGGAATCTAGACACAGTCATACATAATGTGGGGACAAAAGCCCAGAGTTAGGGACATGTTTTTCAGTGTGCTCTTACAAATATAGTCAGGTGATAGAATAACAGCTATTGCATTGGCATGCATATTCTGATGGGTATGATGTCTGACACTCAAATGTGTGTCATTCATTACTGACATCAACCCACAATGATTTGACAGTGATTTGACAGATAACCACAATTTCACGGGACACTGACCACATATAATAGGTGAAAATGTGGACATACTGCATAAATCTCTACAGTTGACAGTTATGATATCTACCCTCAGCGATGCTAAGGTCTGTACACCTCAGTACTGTCCATCTCAAGAGCTAAGAAAGGGGCCCAGGTCTACACGAAAGCCATATATAGTACACTGTGGAGGCATGTCATTGTCTAATGATAGTGCAATGCAGCTGTTTTGGTTGCAGTTAGAATATCAGAGCCAAACAAAGGTATGTTTAGTGTTATGGATGCAGCACATTCTGACATCATTGATTGCTTGAACCACATTGGGGACACCATGGATCAGTTCACTGATACAATGGACAGACAGTGGGCTGAGACAGTGTCTATCTTGCTCCACACATTGTCTGTGCTAGAACAGCTGGTTGGAGCTGGGTATCAGACATGTGGACATAGGTCAGCAACACTATCTGCAGAGAGTCTATGGGACATGCACAGTCACGCTCCCATAGTGGCAGTACCTCCAGCACTACAGAGAGAAGTGTGCTGTCCACATCACAATGTGGCAGGCCATGGACATGTGGTCCTTGGTGGACCCATGTACATGCACACACACCACTGTCATATGCAGGTCATCTACAGACACACACGGCACCTCTCCATGGCACATCTAACCCGCACCCTTTCCTGAGCCACACAAATGCTGTCAACTTTTTGACACAGCATAGGCCACCAGCATCCCCGCACCACACTCTGTGCATGTAATGACACCTGTGCCACATCCCTGTCATCGATGCAGGGAAATGCAACTATCTGTCTGATGCACAGGGTGACTTCATTACTTGACATGTACTTGTGTAATGCTGTATTGTTTTGCCATGCCACTTGTTGTGGCCCACAACAGGTACTGTATGCTAGCATGTGGCATGACTATGCATCAAATTTTGCATATCTTATTTTGCATGATGTACTGGTGGGAGTGTTACAGAATGTCAGGTGTGTCATGGACCTGTGTATGTCTCTGTTGCAGGCTTCTGAGGACATAAGCCATGGACATGGTTGCAATACAGCAGCACAGAATGGCATGGAAGCACAGCAGATATATGACAACAGCAAGGTATGGCAGTGAACATGCATAGCTCCCTTTGTGCATTAGGGCAGAACATTCTATCATGGACAATGGTGGCAGTCAATGTACTCATGCATTCATACTTTGTGTTAAGGTCTGCTACCCATGTTACGTGTCACCTGGGTTTTCTGAACCTACAAATCAACAAGGTGAGGAGATGGGGTTGACACATGTAAAGATATCCTGTGTTCAGGTCAGACAGGTGGCAGACATCATTTATGCATTTCTAGAGGGGGCAATTTAGGGCCAGCTGCTAGTCACAGTGCCATAAAACACATAACAATTGCACAGGGATAGGCCATATGGGCATGTCTGTTGTGCTGCAAAGGGATATATTTGCACACACGCACACAAGTTGGCTGATTTGAGATTAAAACCTCTACCTATCTAGAAATACATACTATATCTTGGAGTATTTATTTCATGCACCACAGGTAATATATGTTGCATATGTGAATGCACAGTACTTGTGGACTGCGCAAAGTAGCCTTGTGTTAGACAGCATGTGTGGCCTGTAGAGTTGTATTTCTTGGTAGTGTTATTGCATCTAGTGTCCTAGGAGTGATATACCTGTTAATAGCCCTGCTATGTGTTTACAGTTACCAGTATGGCCATATGTGGCTGGTTGCAGTTAGATAGGCAGACATATGGCCAGGGACAATATAGCTTGTCCAAGGCATGCATTTTAACCATTGTATATTACAACACCTGCTTAACTATGTCTGTCTACAGGGTGGCATTCCACAGACGCGGTTCTGTGGGTGAGTGGATTATGTACTGTGGCGGCCTTGGTTTGGCCCCATCAAACAACTGCTGTGATGTGTAACTGCAGATAACCTCAGCATTCAGGGGTTTTATACACACACACACATAATATATATATATATATATATATATATATATATATATATATATATATATATATATATATATATATATATATATATATATATATATATATATATATATATATATATATATATATATATATATATATATATATGGGTCTACTTCATATGACTGAAAGCTCATATGATCGACAACCATTTGACTGACACCAAAACAGTGAAAGCTCAAAACACCTAAAGCTCATATGATCAACACTCATAACATTGACACATGAAAGCAAAAGCATTATGTCCTTTCCCCACTGTAGCGCAACCCTGGTGTAGGAATAAATAGTTAGGAGGGGTGGGTGGCACAGTCCCCCACATTTAAAATATACATATGGACACTTTTAACGGAATTGACTATATTCATGTAAATAATGTGGGGGGCTACGCCTCCCACACCCTCCCAACTATTTATTCCTACTCCATGGTCACACTACAGTGGGGAAAGGGCATAATGCTTTGGATTTCATGTGTCGATGTTATGAGTGTCGATCATATGAGCTTTAGGTGTTTGGAGCTTTCTGTGTTTTGGTGTCAGTGTTATGGTTGTCGATCATATGAGCTATTGATCATGTGAAGTAGACCCATATATATATATATATATATATATATATATATATATATATATATATATATATATGCAAATGTGTATAACAGGGATATCTCTTTACCTGTCGCTGTGTGTGCACATTATGTAACTGTGTTATGTAGATATATGGGGAGAGTCTGTGTATCATTGTACTTTATATAGCTGTATATATATACTGTTATCATATATATATGTGCACATACTGATAGATGCACTAATCACGTGTGAGGGGGAATGGGACATACAGATATGCATATGTAGGTATCTGCATGTACAGACATATTTCCACATAGCAGGTCTTTGTGAGGAAGATGCAACAGGCTTGCACTCAAGTTAGCTAAGTGTATAGAGTGTGCCCAGTGTGTCTGTCATAACTTACAAGGTGACTCCAGACCAGAGCTACCTGTACTCTGGTCTGGGATTTTGTGTGCTGCAGACATTGCTGCACCTGATTCTGCAGTACAGCACTTCCCGCACTCGTCCAAGGCATTCCTGGATGTTCGCTGTAGTTAATATGTGACTCATACCTCTCAAATGTACAGATTTTTGCAAAGTGTCCAGATTTTTGCCTCATAGTTTTGGTCAGTATTTCAGAAAAATGTGGCTTTCTGGAAAATTAGTGGCAAATCATTACAGATCGAAGTTAGATATAATGACAAATATTTGAGTTTCAGACTCCATACGCATCAAGAAACTCATGGTTATGCAAGATCTGTTATTATATCAACTTTCTAAGTTTATAAGAGCAATATTTATACATTGTCCCTATTTTGGGCCTTTGCTCCACTTTTATTCATGGCTTTGTCTACGATTTCCTGCTCTAAGAGGTTGGGAGGTATGATATGACTGGGTACATGATGTAACACCACACACAAGGTCAGAGTCTGCATACCTCTCCCTCTACATGTCTTTGCAGAATGTCCAGCATTTCGCCACATATGTCTGGTCTGTTCCTCATACATTTGTGGTTTTCTGGAAATACTATAAATTGCAGTCACGGAATTGTTCTAACTGCTGACACATTTAAGTGACGGCCTTCACATACTGCCGCTAATCTGTTCTGTTGCAACCTGCTGTTATACTAGCCACCTTCTAGGTTCATCAGAGCATGTGTAAAGTCTGTCTGTAGTTGTGGCCCTTTGTCCCCTCATTCTCTCTGGCTTTGTCCAGCTTTCTTGTAGTACAAGAGTGAGGGGTGTGACAGTCTGTGAGAATACCACCGTACAAGCACCTTGCATGCACAAGATGTAGATGCTGCAAGATTCAAACTGTCAACACCATCACCCATGCTAATGACCCTAGAACAGTGAGCCACACCAGCCGTCAGACAGAGAGAGTTCATTCCTCATACTATCAACGCCATACAGACATACATTTTCACTCCTGCATTATGTGGGGAATGCAATGTGTTGCCAGGTTCTCTGTCACAGCCCTGGAATTGTCATGTCTGCTGATATATCATTGCAGACTTACTGTTACAGCATTTTTATTGGAACACTGATGTGTTGGGGGCAGGGGATGACCAGCCCATCCTCTGCTGGCATAGACAGTCACGTGACTGTCCTGTGACCCCACTGTTTGTCATCTCCTTTGAATACTGTAGTGGATTTTCCAGCCATGTGGCCTAGTGAATATTATGGGGCACATACTACTGGACAGAGCACTTGTTGTCTCAGCTGGCTATTAGATCTCTGCAAGTAGCCCAGTAGTCCACTATATTCCATTGTGTACATGAAGCAGGTCCATACATATGCTACTATATTCTAATACCCCTTACAAGTGGTGTATAGGAGAGTGACTTACCATGCAAATGCAGTAGTTGACAGACCTGTAGTTAGGGCTGACTCTGTCTAATACATGCAGTACACAGCCAATACATGGTTAGGTACAGGTTGTGTGGGCTGGCTGGCAACATTTTTACTATATGTATGTGAGTCAGAGTAAGGTGTCAATCACAAGGGCCCTAAGTTGTCAGTGCATGTGCTATGTGTTGTCTCTTGGCCAAGGCTGGGGCATACTTGGTATGCCTATATCTACCGACAGGAACAATTTCAAGGGGTTCCTCCTCCAAGTCCCCCTGTGGGTGTGGCTGTGGAGACCTAGGCACAGGTGGGGGGCTCTGTATCCCTTCCTTTTTCTCATCCTGCTGCACCTGTTTCCACAGGAGCATCTGTGCACATGTGGCTGGAGAGTACTGCAGGGTTCCACCGGATATATTGAAGCACTGGAACCGTGACTTCAGCAGCCCAAACACACACTCTATCATATTCCAAGTTTGTGCGTGTGCCTCATTATGACATTCTTCTGTGGATGAGTATGCCTTTCTGATGGATATCATCATCCATGGATCCAATGTGTAGCAACAATACCCACAGTAAATGGCCTTGCAAAATGTCCCCCCTAGCAAACATCTAGTACAGCTGTGATGCATGCCAGATATGAGAGTCATGATTACTGCCAGGGCCTGGCAGTTGATGGAATGATACCCCTTGTGGTTGATGTAGATTCTACCCTCCTCATCAGGTGGTGCCTTGTTGTGTACATGAGTGCAATCTATGGTACCCAGTACCTAAGGGTAGTCTGCTACACTGTAGAAGTGTTATATACTGCTGACCCTCTCCTCAGGTGTGTGGGGAAAATAAATGTGCTCACTGGCATGTGGTAGCATGGCATCAAGGAACTGGTGGAGTACCCTGGATGCTGATGCCTGTGAGACCCCCATCATGTCCCCAGTTGGTCTTTGAAAAGTACCTGTAGCTAGTATCCTAAGAGCTACACATACCTTTGTTTCCACTGGGATGGGTTCCCCTCTGTTGGCTCTGGGTCTGAGTTGAGGGTGGCAGAGCTCAGTGAGTTCTTGTAGTATGCCCATGTCCACCCTGTAATGCTCTACAGCCTCCAGCTCATGTAGCTCCTGGTAGGTTACCCTGGCCCTGAACACTCTTCTCCTTCTCAGTCTAGGCCTATTGTCAGCAGCAACATCAGCACTGACCTCAACATCTAGCACATACAGGTGTAGCAGACCTGCAGCAGCCCCTAGCATTCCTTCAGTTAAAAATCTCAAGTTTGTAGTCCACTGGTACAGAGTATGGGGGTGAAATCAGATTGTAGGGTGTATGTAATCTTTATAGTGCTCTGCTGTAGGTGCTGCCTGTGTGATTGGCTGTCTATGATGCATTCCATCTGCCAAGTACATCATTAAGGGGTTTACTGGACCTATTTTAAGTGAAACAGGGGTCATCAGTAATTAATATATCATAGGCTTTCTCAGCCATTTTTTTTTTTTTGCAGCCTTCCTCACTCAGCACTTCATCGCATCATGGAAACCTATACCGCAAAGATAAACAATGCTTAGCAGTCAGTGGACACACCCCCATGGATGGGCATGCTCAACACAGTGGTGCACCACACAAACACACAGAAACACACTGAAACATGTGCCTGAAAGGTAAACAAAGCTTAGCAGTCACTGGATACACCCCCCTGCTCAGCAGAGCTCTGTGCCATGCACTAGGCACCGCTGTGCTCCAATGAGCTTCCAAGTCTGCAGACACACCCCCTTTTGATGTCAGCTACCTTTTCTGGGAATACCAACACAGTTCTGTCCCTACAAAGATGGGATCTGCAGACATGGATACCCATTTGTGCTATTCAGTAATCCCACCTCATTTGCACATGGATCCGTGCACACAACCTGGATATTTCATGGCTCCCGGCCCTGCCTCCTTCACAACAGTACCATTCCAGCATTGCAGATACTCCACATATGGTCCTATCATGCATTACTGTCACATAGAACAACATTACATTTTCACACCCTTTTTAATTATTTTTTTCATAACGGCATGTTTACGCACTGCGGCATACCGCACAAACATTCCCAGGGTATTTATATATTATTTTACATTATTTTCCATACGGGTTTGGATACACAGTGGTTACTTTTGGACATATCTGTGCCCTCTATACTATTTCTGAACTGTAATTATACTTTTATAGCCCCTGGAGTCATTTTTACTTCCTGTACAGAGAAATTTTCCGTGTACATTATGGACACCAACATGGGGTCTGCACGACTGCCTATCTGCTTGCTTGATCATTCTACCTTCATCATTGCATGCAAGTCACCTGCTTATGAGGTGATTTGCATGCCATGGATACTTCTGTGTTGGCATGCTCATGCACTCTGTCAACTCTGTTTACTGGATCACAAATCTGCTTACTTTCATGTAAGCACCGTGCTACAATGCCATATAGAAAATAAATCCATGGAGGCTTTATTAAATTCCCCCAGTGACTATTTTGCTTCCATATAATCTGTAATTAATTTTCTATGCATTGGTTTAGACTTCAGTTTGGCAGAATTATCTAGCAACAAATTAACCTTTATAATTCAATAATTGCTGCACATCAATGCTAGTAAAACATAACATGAAGTAACAGTAATTTGTTTAGGACCAAAAACAATGTCAAGCATGTTCCATTCCCTAGTATTTTCTTTTTTTTTTTTTTTAACAATCTGAAGCATTTGTTGATCCTGAACATACATTGTGAATAATTTCCTTACTAATATTTATTCAATATTATTCCAGTCTATTTATGGTAATATTAAGTTCTTGGTCACTATGTTTCATGGAAGAAATGTATGAATTTCTGTAGGTCATCAGCACTTGACTTTGGTGGTCTATGCACTCCAACAATTGTTATATGTTCCAGGGCTGTCTTTATTGTCACAGTTACACAATCTATAGTATTGGTCTTATCCTGGACATCTAAAATCACAGATCTCATAACTACCTTTAATCCCTATAATAACACTTCCACCTGATATTTTTGTTAGAATACCTGTTACAGTAAAAACACTTATACCCTGACAGAACTGGTTTCCAGTCATTGTTCTTTAACCATGTTTCACAAACAGTAACAGCATCAATCTTGTGGGAATGCAGCAAATTTTCCAATAACATTTTTTTATTATTAATGCTCCTAGCATTATCAGCCAACAGAGATGCATCAAATGTTGCTATCTGTGAACTATTTTTCAACCTGGCAAAAATCCTATCTTGCATTTGTCAAATATTGCAAAATATCTGCTGCAAAATTTCTCTTCCCTGATCTTGACAGATGTATGCCATCCTGTCTGAATACATGTGCCCAAAATTAGGCTTGGATGCGCTACATATTTCCATATTTTAAAACGGGACATTTTTTTTTCCTGTAGGTATTTACCCAAAAATCTTTTCATTCCCTGTGATATGACTCTCCTTTCTATATGGGATTTGTCAAAAATACTTCTTAATACCACTGCCAGCTATACAATCTAAGAGGGTTGCAAGTTCCCTACTAACAGTCAGAGAGTCCTCGCAGATGAGATCATTTGTACCAGCATGAATAAAAAAAGATCCCAACTTCCTTGTATTGAGACATTCTAAGGCTTGTCTCATGTCCTCTACTTTTGCTTCCGGCAAGCATAACACTCTTTGATGTTCATTATCTTCTCTGCAAATGTAAGTATCAGTTCCTCTGATAATTGAATCTCCAAATACAAGAATATATTTTCTGATGAGATCTGAATAATCTTCAGCTTCTAATTCGATAATCTGCTCTATCAATTGTTACAAAGGAATGATCTTCATTACCATTAGTCTTATTAATGTCACTGTTTTCATTACATATTACATTTTCAAGCATGCAATTGTCATCCAGCTGGCTTAATATATCCACAGATTGAGCCATGTTCTCAGTGTCTGCCTTTCTCATCTTTTTTCTTACAATAATGTTCTTCAATCCTTCCACATTCAATTTTGATTTCTTCCTTTTCACCTGCCCCTTGCCTCTTTTTTCTACCTTCTCTTTTGGAAAAATGATGCCTTTTTCTGTAGACTGAATGGTTTCTGACAGAAAAAAAATGTTACCGTTCCATGTACTATGTGTGTTACATAACAAAGCAGTGTCCTTTTAGTATGCATTTCTTCACTTTACAGACATTTATCAGTTTCTTTCTCTTCCTTGTTATTTGTTATGAACTTATTCCTTTCTTTCTTTTTTTTATTTCCTTCTAAACACTCTGAATCCTCAGATTGCTGAATACCTGTATCCAGAATCCCAGAGTTGCCAATGGCATTGTCTTATTTCATAGGGGTTGAGTGGTATTTATAGACACTAGACGCATCCTTTCCTAAATGTGTTCTATTTGCTCTTTGCCTAACATTATTTATCTTACCAGTCCAGTCATTAATATATGTAACAACAATTCTTCAAACCATGCCAATTGCACAAATACGATCGTCATCAGTAAGTCTAGATTTAGTACTAATAACGTTAAGCAAATCATCCAACTTTTGACATGAAAAACAGAGATCACCAGTGTTATCAGGTGTTACCTTTAAATATACATAGTATTTATTACATTGTACAAGGTACTTGTGCTTTAGCAAATTATTAATGGCACATTCATTTAAGGAATCCATATTCAACTTCAAATGAATACAAAATTATAAAAGAAAAGCATAATCAAAATCAGTTACTACAGAATTCAAAGAGAAATGAAATCAACTTCTTTGAAAAAAAAATCACACAAAAAAATACAAATAAAGACTAAAGTAAGTGCAATAAAGTTGTTAGTCTCTCCACACAAGTTTTGAAGGTCAGACAAAAGCTGGAATTTCTTTATGTCACACTTCTTTTTAACAGTAAAGATCAATAAATCACAAACAAAAACAGAATCATTTACATAAATTATGGATTGTCCTCTCTGTAGTCTGTGTGATTTTATAGCTGACTAGGTCCTTTAGGATGCATAAGGTTTGCTTGTCTTAAACCTACCCCTTTCTAACAACAAGCAGTAGAAAATAAAGGAAAAACAACAAAATATAAATCAAAGTAAATCTTGTCAGCAAGTTATCCTTTCTTTCCTATAAACAGGAAAAAAAAACAGTGGTAAGAAATACAATTCAAATTCAAATGATACTTCTCTCACCAGGCAACTCCCCAGTGAATCATAACCCAAGACAGGATAGTTTTGACAAGGAGCTTGGCCATCATTGGGGATTTGCACTTTTCCCCACTGTAGTACGATCTCGGAGTTGGTATATTAGTTAGGCTGGGTGAGGGGGATGAAGCCCCCCCACTATGTAGGGTTTGAACATTTGATTTTTTTCTTTTATTAGGACAAGCACTTTTTTCCCTGGGGAAAAAAGTCACTGATTTGGCCATTTGGAGATTACAGGGTTCACTGTTTACTTGTCGATGAAGACATGTTCACTGAACATGTCTTTAGACAAGATAATATAGACCCTTTGACAAGTTCTGTACTCTGATTGCTTGGACCCACACATTTGTATCCTGTGAATGAGTCTCTTATATCCACCTGAACTGCCTTCTACAAAGGCAGACATGACATCAGCTCAATGTCTTATCCAGTGAGACAACAGATTTAAGAGTACAACATGTACACTATGCTGAATGAAAAAATAAATCATAGCACCTGGAGTGCAAATAGAACCTACAGCCTACCAGTCTTCTATCATGAACCATTGACACTGACTTTAAATGACAAAGATTATCTGTAGTCCCAGTAATATAACGAGACTGTCATTCTGTTGTCCACATGCATTACTTTTCTCAGAATATTAAAAATTTTAAGTCACAATGCAACTTTCTGCATTGTTGGTATGCAGAGTTCACACTGGGATAAATCATCAAGGGCTGAAATTGCTGGAGACTAATCTGCATGGGGGATGGAGGGACTATATTCAAAATATTTTTTCGGAATTGGTTGACAAATGACTGGGTAGATGATTTAATGTTAAAGTCCATGCTACCATGGCATGGCATGCAGGAGTGCTGAGCAGTTACTGTATCATCTATATGTTTACCAAAAATGGTCTACAGAAATGATGGGAGCATATCTTCTTTTAACTTGTGCTAGTGACCTGACTGGATAGGTCAGACACTTGCTTTGCAGTGTCAGTATTAGCACCTGTGCTGTCAGACTCTATTATCCGTGTGAGTGTAAGCAGGGTATGGTCAGTATATCAGCAATGCTTGTGTTTTATTTCTAGGACATATATAGCAAGAGGACAGTGGACTGAAATTCTGTGGATGTTGTATATGGAAATGCTAAAGGGAGAGTACAGCTCTATGCTACTCATACCTCTGTGCATCTAAGAGGAGTACAATAAAACCCTAGCTAGTTGCTGAAGATAAACAAAGGTCTATATTATGTCACCAAAGTAAGATGTTGACATACTCATATAGAAGTATGGTGTACTCTCATTGGTAGACTCATGTTATGTTGCAGTATCTCGTGTTATACATTTCAGAATGTTACAAGAATTCATAGAAGTATGGTGTACTCTCATTTGGTGGACTCATGCTATGTAGCAGAATCTCATGCTATACATTTCGGAATGTTACAAGAATCTCAAGATTTCGGCACCACTATCCATTCACTGCACTTCCATTGGTAGTCAGTAACAGAGTGAATAAAAAAGTTTAGAAAAGTGACTACTGTGAGCTGAGTATACTCCAGCAGTATTCATGTACTAATTATCAATTATGGCTTTATTAATGCATTTTGATTGCAGATCAGATATTAAAAGTAAATTCTGCACATTTAGCATATGCAGGATATAAATAATTATTTTAGCATAACATTGTTTCTGCTCAATTCATAGTATTTATGACTGCATTCCACTGAACAAGTCTTTTTTCACTGACTCACCTTTAGACTGCAAGTTTCACATAGCCTAGCATGCAATAAAAGCTTGCAACTTATCCATATTAAAATTAAAATAAATTGTCTTGCATAAATATCACTCTGATATTGTTTTAAAAGAAAAAAGCAACACAGTGAAAGTAACTGAAAGAGGCAAAGCAGTCAAAGTAACTTCTTTACTGTTCTGATAACCTGTATATCATGCAGCTGTAATACTTTCTGGCCACTGCCTTTCTGAAGAATGTGTGCTAATCAGTTATAATTTTCAAGATTCAAACAAATAAAAGGTTTTTAGTGACTTGAAAAAGTGTGTGCCTATCTTCTGTTGATAATACTCATGTAAATGAAAATAAATACATTATTCTCACCATCAGACCATATTTAAATTACGTGAACTCTAATAGTTGTATTATAATGATATTTCTGGACTACCTCAAAAACCCTCATATTGATTAAGTTTTAGAAAATTGCAGAATACAATGCGATATTTATGTATTCATGTAGCTGCATTACTATGCAACAAATGATGCTAAAACTACTTTCTTGTTTACTCATTTGGTATTTTATAGACGCAGTGCATGAATTTTAAATATGTTTGTAGTCTAATACTTGCACAGAGTGCAAAGCTATCTGTATTCTTTTAATATTTAATATCAAATACTCCATTTTAATGAAAAATAAAGTATATGGATTTATACACTTTATACTAAAATATACTAAAGCACGCATAGAAGTGTTGGTGTAATTGCATTTTGAGTTTCTTAGTACTAGATTAATTATTAATACAGCATACTTTCAACCATCAGCAAAGTTTATAATCTAGAATTCTGTGACAATACGTGTTAAGCATATATCAAAGAGGAGGACTGAAAATATTATGAGGATAAAGGAAAATCAGGTACATTTAAAGATGTCTGAATATCTTCAGTTTCATATATCTGAATATCACAAGTATAGCATGTGTATAGTGGAATAGTGGTAGTGGACAGAAATCTGGACACCGATCTGAGATTAACCTGTTTAACTCATGCTGAACAATTGTGATGCAAATCATTTGCAAAAAAAAAAAAAGCATATTAACTCTGTTGAGTTATCAAGAGAAGCAATTAGGGTAGAATATCAGAATATAATCTAAGTAGCTTATATTGTTAATGTTTAGTATTAATTAGATAAGATAATAAATATGCAACTAAAGAAGACCATCAAACACAAATGTAAATGTCACTAACATTGACCAGAAAACATTGACACATCAATACAAATGCATCCCAGGTATTTCTCAGTTCATACAAATAATAAAAAAAAAAAAACCACATACTTTTATGCAGCCTTCCCAAACCTCCCATATGGAGTCTGTGCCCCTCTCACACCCTGCGTATTAATTATTATAACTCCAAGATAGTACAATGCCAGGCAAAGGGTATATTTTCCAACCCCATATTTATGTGCCTTTATCTATCTCTTTAACCAACTATTATTCTTGGGGGGGACTATCTAATCACTTTTTGTTTAATGATACTCTTCAGTACACTTTACCTGTTATAACTTTGCTAATAAGGAAAGTTTATGAATTTCTGACTGCTGATATGAGTTTTCTTTGAATTAAAAGTAAATTTGCAGTTTACTTTATTACATCACGTTGAATTGTGTGAGCTGTTGGTGCACTTCTAGGGTTTTCCCCTTTCTTCCAATGCAGTATAGCTATGGAGTTGTTAAATATAAGTTAGGAAGTGTGGAAGGTGAAGCCCTTACACATGGAGTGCAGAAGGGCTTGACCCCTTAAAAAAAATGTGTTTTTTTTTTTTTTTTGAGTTTTGCCGTTTTAAATTAAATTAGTTTGGAGAAGTTGTGTTTGATAAGGTGAGTTTTAAATGAAATGCATATACTCATATCTATCTATCTATCTAATCTATTTCCATTTCAAATCTAATCTAATCCTTTATTACACACACGCATGCACACACACACACACACACACACACACACACACACACAAACACACACACACACACACACACGCGCGCACACACGCACACACGTATGCCTGCTGTATGTGTATATGCATATGCATTTTTGAGTATGTATTTGTGTGAAGATTTGAGTACATGAATGCATGCATGTTGTATAGCCAATGATACCTTTTCATCTTTGTCCATACTGGGGTGAAAGATCGCAGCCAAGTATAGCAAGCAGTCTTTCCTCTGTCAGTAGTGCTTGACAAATGTAGATAACGAGGCCATTTCTCTATCAGACTCACCTACAGGAACATATCACGTTTCCCTTTTCTTTACCAGAGAAATGTAAATTTGTTTTGACTTATCTTGCTTGTTCCAGATGACTTGTATTTTCACTCCCTTGGATACAGTTCCCCAAACAATGTCTGGTGCATTTGTTGTTAAAAATTGAATTAGTGTTGCAAGGGAGAAAGGGAGAAAGGAAGATCTGGTTTGAAAGATAACTAATTCATCTAACAAAGTAGCTCTTTTTTCACAAAACTTATCACTGGAATCTAAAAAGAAATGGAGCAGTGGTGTTCAGTCTGAACTGATTTGAAAACTATATAATCTTCCTCATGTTAAGTCTGGCCAAAGGAATCATGAGAATAGTAGAAGCTATAAAAAATAAAATTCTGAGATATTCCATGGAAGATGTTTGAATCTGGTTAGAAAATATCTGAACTTTTCCTTTTAACATTTTGTAAAATGTTACTTTGACCTGAGGATGAAAGGCAATCATGAGGAATGTATCCAGTAGACATCCCAGACACTATCCTGTGGGATGGAATAATCTAAGATTTCTCTACATTCCTTGAAAACACAGGATGGAAAGAAGGTTTATTATCCAAGTCAGACATTCTTGACAGTCTCTGTAAAATAAGGTAAATGTCTAATTATGGGAAAATGCAAATGGAAAAGAATTAACATAGATGTTATTTAATAGTTTTTACTCGTTGTTAAATAATTTTTTATTTTTTATATTTTATTTTTATATTTCAAGTAATTATAACACTTGTTTATATCTTGTGGCTTGTTGTTTTTATTAATTTATTAGGACAATTGAAATATTAATTGATGCTGATTAGGTTATCCAATTGGTTATAGGTGTGTGTGTGTGTGTGTGTGTGTGTGTGTGTGTGTGTGTGTGTGTAGATATATATATATATATATATATATATATATATATATATATATATATATATAAGTGTTATGTTTTATTCACTGTGTTTTCTGATAAAGTCGGTGATAGATGAAAGCAAATAAACATTTTTTACACTTGGTCTTTGTTTATATTGTTTTTATAGAGGTACCCGAGTTTGCCTTGCTGGATTTATAGTTTTCTTAGTGGTTTTCTTTCCACCTACTCATTTTCTGTGGCATTTTTGTTTTTAAGTTTTTGAAAATGCAAATGCCTTGCAACCTGCAATGAGCGATTACAGAAGCACAGCGTTTTGTAAACATATTTGAAGTTGTTGATAATCAAAGGACAAGACAGACGACTGAAGTTGTAAACAAGACAAAAAATGCAAAAAGCATCTGAAATGTTTTTGGATTGGAATGTGATAGTAAGCATCTTTTAAATCCAGATTTACTAGAAATCTTAGAGCTGGAATGTAAGGTAACAGAGACTTAAGAGCCAAACTTTTGAATGTTTGAGATTTCGATGTGAAGTTTTGGAAAATAAAATACAAGAAAAGAAAAGACAGGTGGTGAAGTTCTTTCTGTGGCACCAAAAAGATTCTTGAATAAGATCCCTTTTTTCTTAAGTCTGGGAGAAGAGGTTCTTTAACCCCCTGAGACAACATTTGATCTAGGATATAAGAGAAAAGGAGGGGGGCGCTGACTGAGTGGATATAGAGGAATCTCTTAAAAAAGGGAGTTGGGAGGGTGGCCAAATGGTTAAGGTGTTTGCCTTACAAACACAAGGTGCATGGTTTGAGTCTCATAAGGGATAATTGGCTAGGCTTGCAAGGGCAGTTAGCTTAGTACTAACCTATGAAAAGAGTATGGAACTCCCACTGACAGCTGTAGTGTTTTAGAATGATTCTCAGCAGTGTCCAAGTGCCTGAAGTTATCTATTGCCACAGAGGAAACTGGTAGCCTAGACTCTGAGGCTGCATTAAAGGATTTCCAGGATGGGGAAGGGAGAAACACCCAAGGGAGCATATAGTCAGTCTGTTTTCTTAGATTGTCCTTGGTTTTGGGGCATTCTGAAAATGTTACCATGCAAACCTTCACATTAAAGTCCCAATGGCAGTTGCTCTGGATTCAGCATCAGCGGTACCATAAGCACATTTTAAAGAATGTTTGGTTTCCAGAAGCACAGATAATACAGTAGAATTTGGAGATTCTCTAACTACTGAAGAGGATAGGCCAGCAATTAATTTTGTCATATTTAAAAAAAAAAAAAAGAATCCAGTCAAAATATAGAAGTAAACCATTCAATTTACGCTTCTGAAGGGCAAGGTGGTGGAAGTCAAAAGGGCTGGTACTATGAACCCGCATGCCACCCCCATCAGCTTTTCAAGTGAAGAGCAAAATAAATGCATAAATAAATAAAAGCACTTCAGTCACTGCAATAAGCTGATTGTTAAGCTTAACAATTGGCTTATTACAGTTAGATCCATAACCCCTCCGCCCCCCAGCTCTTGTATTGAAGAGCAAAGAGAAGAAAAAACAAAAACAGTCATTCCTTCTACAGGCACACCTTGGGCAGATGAATGACAACCACTGCCAATCCAGCCATTCGGGTCCAATTTCTCTGTCCCCACTCCCAGCCCCTCCTGTACTATACTCTGCTTGCATGGAATAGCACAGCTCTCATTCTTTAGTTAAAAAAAACATTTTTGCTTTTTAAACTATAACAAATTGCTTGCTAAAATTTGGCAAACAGTTGATACAGTTTATACCCTGCCTGCATAGAGTACTATAGTGCTCAGGTTTCAGTTAAAAAAATATATATATTTTTTCCTTTTGAACTGCAGCAAACTGCTTGCTATAATATAGCAATCAGTTTCTACAGTTTGGACCACACATAGAGGACTACAGTGCTTGAGTCTGACTGCAGATGTAAAACAAAAAGCTGGTATTCTATTAAAGGATTGGATCATCACACCTCCAACAATTTACACCCAGGGCAGTTGTCCCTCTTGTCCCACCCTAGTCCCACCCTAGCTACAATACTGGTGGTAGTGTAATCTTTAGCAATTTGTCAGTAGGCACAGGGATAGCCGCTGAAAGTAGTTTGGCAGAAGCCACCTCTGAGAAGGAAATTACTGCAGAATCTCATCTCAGGTTAGTGAAAGGAATTTGTGACTGTGAGACACCTTATAAAATCTCTCATACTTTCTTGGAGTAGATGGCTGACTTATCCTGTAAGGCTGACAACACAGGAGGAACAGCTGCCCAATGGTGCGTAAGGCTGGGAAGACAGGTTATATTAAGCACACTAGACAGGAATAGATCATATTCTATTGAAGTTTGAACTGTGCAAGAAGTATGGCAGGTGTGGGAGAGGGTGCTCACTTCCAGGTGCAGTGGTGGGGCATTCTGGAGTCCAGGGTCATGGTCGGACTCCTTGTTAAAAAACCATAAGCATCAGCTGCTGTAGGGCCAGTTCCAGAGATTGGAGCAAAAGTCAGAAGCCTGGGACCAACTGGCATGCAATCTCACCAGTGCAACAGGTATCCCCCACATGGGTGAGCAGCTCTCTCACCATTATGACAATCTGAAGTGGCAGACAAGGGGACTTCTGGACACCTGGGTCTAGGATGCTTGGGATGGAAATGGCTCACATACCTAATCTGAATGTGTGATAGACAGGTATGTATAATGGTGTGCTTCTCTCGCTACAGCTGCAGAGAAGAGAAGAGAGCTCGCAACCTAAAGGCCCATGCTGGGTGCCTGGCCAGGTTGCACTGTGAGTGTGGTGAGTATAGATTAATTTGCAATCTATAGTAAAATACACAAGATAGAGTAATTAATTCATTGTCAGTAGGTACATAGAGTACAGATTTGTGTATTGCAATGAATGTGGACATAGGCCTGTGTAATAACTGACTACTGCCAAGTATAGTGCAATAAAGATTAAAGCAGGAGACCTGATAATGTTAATGAAATAAAGTTTCTACTGCAATAATTGTGGAATTACAGCTGTTTTATGTAAACTGTTGTGCAATAAAGATTTGAAAAATATACCAAGAACTGCATGAAGGCACTCCTAAAAAAGCTGTGTTGTGCAATATGTGTGTAAGTAGGGCTGTTGTTCATGAAATCGAGTATGACATCTGCTCTGAAATACAAACACAAAGAATACCACTAAGTGACTCAAGGTTATCTAAGGAAGACTGTTAGGCTTAATTGTAGATTTACAGCTGTACTACAAGATATATGCATAATGACATTTGTTCTGCACTAACATCTGCAGCAACAGATTTGCTCAGAGTTAGTGCAGAATGGCACAAAATACACTGAACCAACTGATATAGCCAACATTCTGGCAGACAGGTTTAGTGCAAACTTCACCCCCCCTCACCCCCAAAAGGGCCCATGACTATACCAGAAGAATGTAGTGCCCCTGAAATCACAGACAATCAGGTTAAAACGGCCCTCTCTAAAGCCAAAAATGCAGCATCAATGGGACGGGATGGTGTCCCAGGCTGTGTCCTACATGAGCTCAAAGATGAACCTTACCTAAACATACTGTTCAAACTCAGCCTCTCCACAGGCTATGTGCCCATAGAGTGGCGCACAGCAACACTCCTCAAAGGTGGAGCCAAAACAGACCGTAGGAACTATCACCCTATAAGCCTGACTAGCTTGGTCTGTAAGGTTATGGAGCACATCATCATGGATCTCATTAACGGAGACATTGGGAACCTCCAAACACTGGACCCTACTCAGTTCGCCTTTGTTAAGGGCAGATCATGCCTCCTAAACCTGGTGGACTTCTTTGAGACAGTTACTAAGGCTATAGATGAGGGAAAGATGGTCCACACTGCCTACTGAGACCTCGCAAAGGCCTTCAACACCATTCCCCATTCAGGTATTATAGACAAGCTCACCAGCCTGAACATAAACCCCTACATCACAAGATAGGTTGCCAACTGGCTCACGGACAGAATCCACATGGTAAGATTTGTGGGAGCTAGGTCTGACTCTAAACCAGTTACAAGTGGTGTTCCCCAGAGCTCATCCCTAGGACTCCCCTGTTCGACATATACTTCTCAGAGGTACAGGCAAGCACAGGAGGACTATGGGTGACCAGGTTCACAGATGACTGCAAACAAGGGGCTATAACTGACTCTCTGTCTGACACAGACATCCTCCAAAGGGATCTCACTGAAACAGATACCTGGTGTCAAAACCATGGCCTCAAGCTAAATGCCAAAAAGTGCATAGTCATCCCCTTTGGAAAAAACAAAGTACCCACAAACTACCACATAGGTGGTAGGCCCCTAAATACAGAAGACATAATATGGGATCTGGGGACCCAAGTAGATAGTAACCTCTCCTTTGATAATCACAATGCCAAAGTAATTAGAAAATCCTTCTATGTGGCCCACCTAATCACAAACGGTTTGCATCCAGATCAAAAGAGGTCATTGTGCCCCTCTGTGAATCACTCATCAGACATATCATAGAGTACAATGCCCCATTTGGGATGTACCTTACAAGACACCTGCAACAGCTAGAAAGACCACAGAGGTACCTCACCAAGAGGAACACTGGCCTCAAACAGATGCCCTATGCAGCTCGACTGAAGAAATTCCTGCTGTACTCGGTTGCATACCGCCTACGCAGAGGTGATCTCTGCCTGACATACAAGGCCATGACCAACCCAGAATTGATGGACATGCTCCACCTAAAGAAAACCATATCCCCTCGAGCCACATGCTCTAGGGATCTAAACCTCACCACAACAATAAATAGGACATGCTGAAGGGATAGATTCCTGTCCCAGAGACTTCCCATGCTCTGGAATAAGATTTCAGTCTACATTAGGCAGAGCTCCTCATTAACCCTCTTCAAGAGAAACCTTGACAAGTGGATGGGAAGCAGAAAGATTACCCCGGGGATCACTTCAATGGCTCTGCTGCACAAAGGCACAGGGAACTAATCTAAGGGGGCGGCAAAAGCCAACACATTCCAGCTAGGCTTATAAATGCCTTCGGGCAGATAGCCTAGTACCTATCTATGAACCTATGAACACCAGGAACACACAAGGTAGATTGTGCATATCAGGACTGTCTTGTGTTAACCATTGTATTTCAGCTATATGCATTCCTGCTCTGAGTTATGGTGCTGTAGGCAAGTATGAAACTGTAATAGCTGTAGACTGCAAATATACTATATGCAACTGTATATGTGTCAGGCAGCTAACCCAATACACCAACATGGTTTCTACATGTCACAGATATTTCCACCCACTAACTGTTCAATGTATTAATGTACAGTTTACCTAATATCTCTGTCATGCATGAATCTCATGCATGTGTGTTCAAGTGTAACTGCAGACTTGTATAAAACTGTACTACTAATACCAAGTCATATTTTGTTTCTAGGAGAGCTGTAGATAAATATTAGTCAGTCAATAGTCAGCAGTGGCTCAGCAGCTCAGCTTGTTAAATGCTGTGTATAATGTACATTTTGTCACACACAGATCAGGGTTTGAATCCAGTGACAGGTACTAGTAAATATTACTGAATCATTTATGTATTGCTAACAGATGTTCTCCCTGCAGGAATTACAGGTAAATGGGTGTTGTAGCCCTTAGTATGGGTAAATAATTTGTGTGTTCAGATGTAATCGAGTATTCAGAGCATTGATCAGGAATGTGATAAGATGTCATAAAATAAAGGCAACAAGTACAATACTAATAAAAGTTAATACATTAAATAAAATGTGTAATCTTGGTATGGTTGTATCCCTGGTGTGCCAGTGAATGTTTGCTGATGGTCTAACCCCATGCCTGTTAAGGATGGCATGACAGTGGTATGCTCTCTCTACTGCACACGATACATGGCTTTCAAGTGTCACATTGTCATGGACCGTTGCCTAATCCCTCTGTCACAGATCTAGCATCTACATGATAATTTCAATAACACAGTCACACTACATCAGTCCACAGTACACCATGGTAGTTAAATAGGGCCACCTGACATGTAATAGTCCTCTCTAGTTCTGTACTTGCAGGTGTTACTGCTTGGCCCATACTGTACCATGTGGATAGTTTGAGAGGTACATACATACTACAGGAGCTATCGGGCACTGTTATACATAAAGGAAGGGCAGACCTGTAGAGTATATTACAGTACCGTTGCACACTATATAGCCGATACTGGTATTAATGGACTGTATTTCTCTCTCCCTCAACCCTTAACTTTACCATAATTTATTATTGTTATACATTGTTTATGGTTTACTATTAAGTTGTTCCTTAAACATTATGTTGGGCATTGTGTTTTATTATTGTTATGTATTACAATGGTTATTAACATATCTTGTTGAATTACCTATGTTGTTGGTTTTATGCGGTAACTGTTACTGGCATGCTGTTACTATATTGACTGTTATCTTACTTATTGTTGTGTTCCATATACTATAAAATGTTATGCTATTGGGTTATTTGCAATGTTCTAGCATGCTGTTATAGCTAACTAAATGGTTTGTTCATTACTATCCTATACACATTGAAATACCTCAACACCAGAGCTTGACCGGGTAGGCCAGTTTTTGGCAATCTGCCTACCCTAACTCAGCTGGCCTTGGGACCAGGTTCAGCACATCTGGAATCCAAGCCAGTGGTGCCCTGTCCACTGCCCTGCACCACCCATGGGTGGAACCGCCTCAGGGGATGGATCCTGTCCTCCCGGAACTGGGCATGGAAGGGGGTTTGTCACCCAGGATCAGCTACCAGTGATATTGTGCAGGATAGTTCATCGTGGGTATGAGCAATACCTGTGCCAGATTGAGGGCAGACTCACCAACCTTGAGGTGCCTGGCAGCCCTGCTGCCCAGCCTCCAGCATAGCCACCTTCCAGGCAGTGAAGGAGCAGTGTTGCTTGCCCAATGGGTGGGGAGCCCAGCCATACTGCTGTCATCTGGGGGCACGTGGACCGTTTATTCCACAGCACACTCCCTGTCCATGGTGTTTCTATCCCTCTTGTCACACACCACCCCTGTACGCTGTCTTGTCTATCTTGTCTGTCTGCAGATGCAACCTCTTCTACCCAACTTATCTCACCACACATACATATATCCCTTCCCCAACATTCTAGTCTCTCCTTGGAAAAAAAAAAAGTACCTGTCCCACAAAAAAAATAACTCTTCATTTTGCACACATGTCCACTGGACATAACTAATTATTACATTACTTAATCAACACATTTATGTTGCCCTGAGCCCTGACTCTAGGGCGTGAGGCTTGAAATTCCAAATTCTTGTAAGGCCTGGACAGCTGTTGCTGTAGAAGAAATGGAGAGCTATTGTTCTTTCCTACACCCATCCTGCACATTCTTACCTGTTTTTCAGTATGTTTTTCCCCTTGCTTGCCCCATTTCACCACTTTCCTATCACCCCTTTTTTCTTTTCTTTTTTTTCTTTTTAGAACGGGTTTAAGTGGAGCTAAGCACCACAGCGCACTGTGCAAACCTGCTTAAAAGTACCATAATCATCTTATGTGTTTCTGACAGTGTTAAGCACATCTGCAAAATAATCACCCCTGCCACATCTCAAACTCCAGGCCCCTGTCAACTACAGCACAGTGCTTTAGCCCACTAGGTCACTTGGCTCTAAATTGCTACTGATGTTTCCACCAACATATCCTGATTGCCACTGACACACTATAAGTACATATAATGGGGAAAGTGGCAGCCTATTAGGACTGTGATGCAGGCACTGCACCAGTACACAGCCAAACAAATATTAATGAATGTACGTGAGGCCTGGGATAGCGGGCATAGCTGTCAACTGTACAGGCTGTTGCAAAATGTCCACAGTTGTGCCCCTATTTTGGCATGGTTTCACAAAAACATATCTGTCTGCTAAAGTAGTGGCAAGCAAACCACTCAACTGTACAGATTTTTGCAGAATGTCCAGATTTTTGTCTTATATTTTTCATCTGTCCCTCATGCAAGTTGTGGTTTTCTGTCAAATTACTGAGGACTGAAGTCACTAATGAAATTCATTTGAGATACAGACTTCATATCATTTGGAAAATACACGCTAATACAAAACCTGTCATACTAGCAACTTTCTAAGCTTATAAGAGCAATATTTAATTTTTTTCCTATTTTGGGGCCTTTGCCCACCCATAATTTTAGGCTTTGCCAGATTTCTTGCACTAAGAGGTTGAGAGGTATGCTGGCAAGTCATTAAAGATTGAGGTTAGAAAATCATGACTCACATCTCAAACTCATCATAAAACTCATGCTAATGCAATTCCTGTGTCACAGGCTATATGCATGGACATATATTATGCAAATACACCTACTGCAGCTGTAACTCAGTAACATAGTCTGTTAAATACCATGCATGCAGTACATTTTGCCACCCACAGTCCTGGGTTCAAATCCAGTGTGTTGCACTTCAATCACAATCATGTGAATACAGCAAATAATGACTGAGTCATGCAATTTTAACCAGGTTGCTGCTACTGAATTAACTGCTACACATGTTAGCAAGTCAAATGCCTTTAGGTAAGGACACGCTGCACATATTTGTATAGCCTACCTATATGCCAACTACTATTCTCTGAGTGGCGCTGTTACATAACAGATATACCTTAACACAGGCCATGACTGAACTGTTATGGTGCCCTCACCCTGACTCTGCTGTGAAGACAGAGCTGACACTGCTCTCTCACTGACACATACAGCTTGCTGTCCTCCAAGGTGTTCACACTACCCACTATGAGTCCTAGACAAAAAAGCACCAGCTGCAGGCTGCAACATATGCAGCTGTATGTTATGCTGCCCGCTCCAGACCTACCATACCTCACAACCCCTTAGAAAAAGGATCCACACAACACCCATACATAAAGGGGTGGGGGCAAAGATCAAGAGACAGGGTCATGTGTCACAGTCTGCCCCTATAAACATACAGAGCTGATAAACCAGCAGCTACTGCAGCAGCATGTATATTCTGATGGGGCTGATGTCTGACACACATGTCTCTTCCCCTTACTGACCTCAACCCACAATGTTTAACACTGACCCACCAGATAATCATAAAGTCATTTGACAATGGCCAAACATTAAGTGGAAAACTGTAGACATACCTCATAAACTTAAACAGTAGACAGTATTAGTACCTACCCTGTGTGATGCTGTAGACTCCACATCTTAACAATATCCATCTCACAGACTAAGAAAGGGGCTAAGGCCTACATGAAGGCCTTACATATCACACTGTTGTGCCATGTCATTGCTAATGAAAGTGCAACCTAGCTATTCTGGATGCAATTAGCAAGTTTGAGCCACAGATTGGTGCACAGGCAATTACCTCTTAATGAGTATTACCTACAAAAGGCAAACAACTGCCTATGGGAAACAGGTCTGTAACTTGCTATACCAAGACAGACTGCACTTTTTTTTTTATAAAGCATTGTTCTTCAGGATTTCTTCACAAAAGGATTACGTTACTCTACCAGGTATGCGATACATGTCCCCATGTAATGGGGCACAGATGAGAGAATGCAGTTATGGGGAATAGGGATTACAACAGTAGGCCTGTAGTACATCTCTGGGAATGACATGTAGTTGATACTCTGCTGTCCAACAGCTACAGGCATGCCTCTCATCTGTGCTTGCTGTGAATTACATCACAGCTGTGGCCCTCTCACTCCCTCCTATAGCAGTTGGCTGCTGTATGAATTCTACTGTATTATGTGTTAGACATAGTGACAGTAGGTAAGGGTGGACACAGCTGTCATATCACATGATGTACTGTGATTTAGCACCTTGCATTCTGTGAATGTCAAACAGGAATAATTCAGACATTGTAAAGGTGCCCATGACTTTACCTGATGTACTCTGGCTAGGTCACAGTTTAGTCGACATTCATATGTCATTACTTGAGAGCTATGGTTAACATACCTGGCAACCCCCTACAGCTGGGAGTCAGGTCATAGCCAGTATTACTGGGGGACACAAGTCAGACCTCAGCAACAGAGTGTACATGTTGGTCACAGTAAGTAAGAGTATGAATATAGTCACAGATATTACTGTAGCATAACTGCTTTCTGAGGGTTCTGGCATGTGGCAGACAGATTCTCCATATTCTGAGAATAACCATCAGTTATTGGCCAACTGCTTGCCAGACATCCACAGGTTTGTGCCATAAGGACCGCATATATCAGGAATGCATACACATTCAGCAAACATCTGTGTATGGGAGAAGTATGACACCTGAGGGAGGATAGACAACAGCAGGTTTACATTGCTGTCTATCATTGTGACACACTGATGTTGCTGGACTGTCCCAATATACTTGTAATAACACACACCTATGTATCTGACAGTGACCGTATGAGATAGTAGTGGGACTTTGTCCACAGGGGACACACCACAGTAGACGGCATTGATGGGAGTGGAGGCATAGAGCACAGTCTGTGACAGTACACAGGGACACAACCGGTATTACCAACCACATACATAGTGTGTTGATAGACTGCGGGATATGGCATGGGAGGTGGCAGTGGATAGTGAAGGGCAATTTTGATGTGCAGGGTCTGTACATCATGGATATCAATGTATTTGGTCTGGTGATGTGTTCTCCTCTTGGTGTCTTTCAGAAAGAATGTATCAAAAGAGCTAACCACCATTTCAGAGGCTGAAAAAAATGTCATCTTGGATTGCCTCAAACTGCATCACACCATTCTGCTGTCGAGGACTGGCCACAATAGTGACCAACATGCAGCACTGTGGGCTGACCTTGTCACAACAGTCAACCATGTAGGGCTGCAGGACAGAACCTACAAGCAGGTCTGATGCCAGGCCACAGATATGGTCAATGCTCCATGGCAAAGGGCTGCAGGTGTGGCCAGGGATCATACCACCACTAGTGGAGGGTCTGCAGCAGAATAACCACTCTCAGCCACATAGGATTTCCTGGCAAATCTGGGAACACCCACCAGCTCTCAAGCATCCACATACATTGTGGATGTGGGTGCCACAGTATCCACAGCAGAGGAGCATCCAGGTAAGCTTTCTGTGTTCATCGGTGTAACACTGTATCAGTCATTGTTGCACCCTCTGCATACCAGTACATAGGTGTCATGTCTATCTGCATTGGGGTGTGGTTTGGTTTTTACACACAGTTGTGCACACATACTCAGAATGTCAGCAATGTAGGCAGTATTACATTAGCTACTGTACATGTTGATATACGCACATATTGTCCTGTAACAATGCCACATTTGCTATTGCAAACAATATGTCTCCCTCACATTTCCATAGGTATGTCAGGTGTGGCTGGAGTCCAAGGTTCTGTACCTGGTAAGTGTGCTACTTTTTTTGTACAGATCATCTATACCTAAGAATGTTAATAGCTAACATTTTTCCCTAGACACAACTGTTATGCCTGGCTAGAGTACAATACTTGTATGTTCAATTTCGGAGGGGTTAACTGATGTGCATTGAATGGGTAATCTCAGTTGTATATTTGCTGGAGCAGTAACAAATTTGCACTTCTTTTTGAGTAGGTCTATGCAGTCTACTATACCGGAGGCAATCACTCACACATGCCTGTTCACACACAATATGGAGATGGTACATACCCGAGTCAGTGATACTAGAACTGGCATGGTATGCTCAAGATGGGTGCACTGTGTTTTGGGTATAGGTCTTTCACATACACTGACATATTGCTTATTGCACAGGTGTATAGTACTGTCAACTGTAGGTGTGTGCATGTGGACTACCATACATAATAATGCAGGTAGTAATGTACTTATTTTGTCTTTCTCCTCACAGGTGAACATGGGGGTTGGAATGTGTCCCCCTCACAACCTGATGTCAGAGTCTCATCAGACTCTGATGATGATGATGGTCACAGGGGACAGGGTGTGTGTGGGCATTCTGACTGTGTGTGGGGACAATGAGGAGGAAGTGGGATGTCACCCCATGGGACAGATTCAGCCCCCAACAGCACTAACTGTGCCTCACTATGGCCACCATCATCATCAGAATATGATGAGACATTGACATCAGATTGTAAAGGGGACAGACTCCAGCCCCCATTGTCATCTGTGAGGTGGAAAATAAAATAAGTACATTATTACCTGCACTATTATGTATGACCATCCACATACACACATACAGGTGAGGTGCCACAACTGCATTACACATACCACATCCTTTGTGTGATCCCATGCAAAACACACAGACAGACTGCAACATACACAGACAAGACAGCCCCTTTATAACATGCACTGCAGCTGCATCTGGTTAATGTTGCCACTACTATACACCTGTGAGATAAGCAATATGTCAGTGTTTGTGATGCACCCACACCTAATACACAGTGCACCTTTCTTGAGCATACTATTGCCCCCTGTATAGTAGACTGCATAGACCTTCACAAAAATAAGTGACCATATGTTACAGCTCCTGCAAATATACTACTGTGATTACCAATTCAATGCATGCCAGTTAACCCCTCCAAAACTAAACATACAGTTGCGTCTAAAGCAAAATGGCAGCCCTTAACATTCTTAGGATATATATAATGCATACAAAAACAGCATCACACTTACCAGATGCAGGATATTGGACTCCAGACACACCTGACTTACCTGTGGAATTGTGAGGGAGAGGTACCATCAGCAATATCAACTGTGGCATTGTTACAGGATAATATGTGCATATATCAGCATGCACAGTAGGTACTGTGATACTGACTACATTGCTGACATTCTGTGTATGTGTGCCCAATTGTGCATTACAAGGAAACCAGATTGACCAGACATCTGTGTACTGGTATGCAGAGGCTGCTACAATGACTGATACAGTATTATAGTAATGAAAACAGGTGGCTTACCTGGACACTCCTCTGCTGTGGATGCTGTGGCATCCAACTCCATGATGTATGGGATGATGTATGCTTGGTAGCTGGTGGTTAATCCTAGGTTCACCTGAAATTCCTCTGTGGTTGAGAGTGTTTGTACTGCTGCAGGCCATCCACCAGTGGCAGCACAGTCCCTTGTCACAGCAGTGGCCCTTTGTCATGCTGCATTTACCATATCAGTCACCTGGTGTCAGACCTGCTCGTAGCTTCTGTCCTGTAGCCCTACTTGGTTGACCACTGTAATGAGGTCAGCCTACACTGCTGCATATTGTTCATGATTCAGGTGACTCCTGGACAGCAGAATGTTGTCATGCAGTCTGAGGCCATCCAGGATTACTTCATTTTCAGCAGCTGAAAACTGCATTTCCCTCCATCTATGCATTCTTTCTGAAAAACAAGAAGAGGGGAGCACATCATAGGACCACATATGTTGCTATCCACTCAATAAAGACCCTGCATATCCTGACTGGCTTGAACTATCCATTTCTAACTCCCACATCATATTCCGTTATCTATCAACACACTTATGTATGTGGCTATCAGCCCCATAGTAGCAATAGCGGTTCTGTCCCTGTGTGCTGTGATGGAGTGTGATGTATTCTCCACTCCCATAAATGCATCTATTGTGGTGTGTCCCTATGGGTAATGTCCCAATACCATGTCATACAGCAACTGTCCAACACATAGGTGTGTGTTAGTACAAGTATATGGGGACAGTACAACAACATCTGTGTGCCATAATGACAGACAGCAATGCAAATGTGCTGTAGGGTATCTTCCCTGTAGGTCTCCGATGAATTCAGTACACAGATGTTTGTGGAATGTGTACATGTGCCTGGTATATGTGATCCCTTTGCCAGAAACATGTGGATGTCTGGCAAACAGTTGTACAATAATTGCTGATTGTTCTCAGAATGTGGAGAATCTGCCTGTCACATGCCAGAACCCTCAGAAAACAGGTATGCTACAGTAATATCTGCTACTGTATTTATACCCTTACTTTGTATGATCAATTTGTACACTCAGTCACTGAGGTTGGGTCTGTGTCCCTCCACTAATAATGGCTATGACCTGATGTCCTGCTGTACGGGGTTACCAGGTATACTAGCCACAGCTGTTAAGCAATGGGATACAACTGTTGAGAAAACAGTGACCTAGCCAGATTATATCAAGGACAGTTAGGGACATCTATACAATGTCCGAACTATTCCTGTGTGACATTCACAGACTGAGAGGAGCTGCATGACTATGCCAGCCATGTTAACCCTTAGCTACTTTCACTATGTCTAACATGCAATCCAGTAGCATTCTTACAGGGGCCAAACATTGAAGGAGGGAGTGAGTGTGCCAGAGCTGTGATTTAAGTCCCAGCAGGCACAACTGCAAGGCATGCCTGCAGCTGTTGGACAGCAGACTATCACCAGCATGTCATTTCCACAGATGTACTACAGGCCTAATGTTGTAATATCTGTTCTCCATAACTGCATCCTCCCATCTGTGTCCCATTACATGGGGACTTGTATTACATACCTGGTAGAGTGCTGTAATCCTTTTATGCAGATATCCTGAAGAAAATCCTTCCAAAATCACAGTCTGGCTTGGTAAAGTAAGTTGCAGACCTGTTTACACTAGGCAGCTGCTTGTCTTTTGTAGGTAATGCCCAGTAACAAGTGATAGCCTGAGTACCAATCTGTGGCTCAGACTTGCTAATTACATCAAGAAAAGCTGGGCTCCAGTTTCATTAGCCAATGACATGGCACAACAGTGCAATATTTAAGGCCTAATTGTAGGCCTTGGCTTCTTTTCTTGTCTTTGAGATGGACATTACTGAGGTGTGGAGACTACAGCATCACAGAGGGTAGGGACAAATACTGTCCACTGTTGGGATGTATGTGGTATGTCCACAACTTTGAATGCTATGTTTGACCATTGTCAAATGACTTTCTGATTATCTGGCAGCTCAGTGTTAAACAATGTGGGTAGAGGTCAGTAAGGGGGAAGACATGTGAGTGTCTTACATCCTACCCATCAGAATATGCATGCTGCTGCAGTAACTGCCGGTCTATCAGCTCTATATATTTGTAGGAGCAGACTGTGACACCGGTCCCTGTCACATGGCCTTTGGATCCCCACTCCTTTATGTATGGGTGTTGCATGGAACCCCTGTTCTAGGGGGTTGTGAGGTATGGTAGGTCTGTAGCAGGTAGCTGAACATATGGCTGCATATCTTGCAGGCTGTAGCTGCTGCTTCAGGACTCATAGTGGGGAGTGTGAACACATTGGAGGAAAGCAAGCTGTATCTGTCACAGATGGAGTAGTGTCAGCTCTGTCATTACAGCAGAGCCAGGGTGAGGGTACCCATAACAGTCCAGGTGAAGCATGTGCATGGCATATATATATATATATATATATATATATATATATATATATATATATATATATATATATATATGTTATGTAACAATGCCAATTGGAGAGTAGTAGGTGACATATAGGCAGCCTATACTAATTTGTGCAGTGTGTCCTTACCTACAGGCATTTGATGTGCTAACATGGTAGCAGTTAATTTAGTAGTAGCAACCTTTTTTGGTTAAAATTGCATGACTCAGTCATTATTTTCTGTATTCACAAACATGTAATTGAAGTACAACACACTGGATTTGAACCCAGGAGTGTGGCTGGCAAAATGTACAACATGCTAGAAATTTAACAGACTGAGCTACTGAGCCAATACTGCAGGGGATGTATCTGTAAGATATATGTGCATGCATAGAGTCTGTTACACAGGAGTCACATTAGCATGTGTGTTCGGTTGGGTATGATGTGTGAGACTGAAATGATTGTCATGATTTTCTAACCTCAGTCATAGTGACTTGCCAGTACTTTAACACACAGAATAAGTTTTGTGATATCCATTTCAAAACTAGGTGACACAACTGTGGACATTCTGCAACAGTCTGTGCAGCTGACAGCTATATGTGCTATCCCAGGCCTCACATCCATCCATCATTATTTATTTGGTTGTGTACTGGTTTGGTGTCTGCATCACAGACCCAAGTACACTGCCAATTTTCCCATTTTATATATATATATATATATATATATATATATATATATGTGCAGTGTCTCATTGCCAACCAGGATATGTATGAAAACACCTGCTGCATTTTAGAGACGACTAGCTTAATGGGCTAATGCAATATGCTGTAGTTAACAGGGGCATGCATTCAAGACATAGCAGGGGTAATTATTTTGCAGGTGTGCCTAAGACTATTAGAAACACAGAAAAAGCTAACAGTTTTAAGCAGGTTTGCATGGTGTGGCGAGGCACTCCACACCACATAGCTCTGCTTAAACATGTGCTAATTCTACAATAAGACAAGAAAAAGGGGGTGTTAGGATAGTCATGAAATGGGGGCAAGCAGTGAGAAAAGCATAATGAAATTCAGGCAGGGATGTGTAGGATGGGTGTAGGAAAGGACCATAGCTCTCCATTTCTCCTGCAGCAACAGCTGTGCAGCTTGTAGAGAATTTGGAATTTGGTGCTTCACTCCCCAGAGAGAGGGCTGAGGGCAACATAACTGTGTTGATGAATTCATTTAATAATTTATTGTATCCAATGGATATGGGTGTGAAATGGAGAGCTATTTATGGGGAGATATTTTTCTGGGACAGGCACTCTTTTTTTTTTTTTTTTAAGATGAGAGTGGAAGGTTGGGGAAGGGATATAGGTATGTGCTGGGAGGTAATTTGAGCAGAAGAGGTTGCATTTGTAGACAGACAAGACAAACAAGACAGCATACGGGGTGGTGTGTGGCACATGAGGGGGTAAATACCTTGGACGGGGAGGGTGTTGTGGGAGCAGAGAGCCATGCACTCCCAGACAGCAGCAGAGAGACTGAGATCCCCACCCATGGGCAGTCAACACTGTTCCTTCATTGTCTCAAAGGTGGATGTGCTAGAGGCTGGGCTCTGGGGCCACCTTGAATTTCCCTGTTGGTGAGACTGCCCTTAATCCAGTGCAGGTGATTCTCATAGCCATGATGCATGATCCTACTCACCATCACCGATAGCTGATGCTGGGTGACAACCTCCCTCCACCCCCTCTCCCAGGGTGGGACAGGCTCCCTCCCCTGAGGCCTTCCACCTGTAGGTGGTGCGGGCCAGTGGGGGGGGCACCACTGGCTTGGTTCCCAGTCATGCTGGGACCTGGTATCATGGCTGGCTGAGGTAGGATAGACGGATCACCAGGAACCGGCCTATCCAGTTGAGCTATGGCATTGAGGTATTTCAAAGTGTATAGGTTAGTAATAAACATAACATTTAGTTAGCTATAACAGCATGCCAGATGTTGCAAATAACCCAGTAACATAACATTTCATAGTATATGGAACACAATAATAAGTGAGATAACAGTCAGTATAGTAACAGTATGCCAGTAACTGTTACGGCATAAGGCCAATAACATAGATGACACAACAAGGTATGTTAGTATGCAACCATTGTAATACATAACAATAATAAAACACAAGGCCCAACATAACATTTTGAGAAAAGACATGAGTTAATAGTAAACCATAACTGATGTATAAAAATAATAAATTATGATGCAGATAAGGGGTGGGGGTGAGAGAGGAATACAGTTCATTAATAGCAGTATAGGCTATATTGTTTGCAACAGTATTCTTATATAGTCTACAGGTCTGCCATTCCTTTATGTATACATGTGCCCTATAGCTTCTGTAGGACTTTCATACTTCTCTGGCTATCAGCATGGGACAGTATGGGCCAAGTTGTAACACCTACAGGTACACAACTACAGAGGACTATCACATGTCAGGGGGACAGATATGACTATCAAGGTGTAATGTGGACTGATGTAGTATGACTGTGGTATTGACATAAATCATGTCCATGATATATCCGTGACAGAGGGATTAGGCAACAGTGATCACAGTCTGTGACAGCATGACACTTGAGAGATACGAATTGTGCACAGTACAGAGAGTTTACGACTATTATGTCATCCTTGGCAGGAATTGGGTTAGACTATCAGCAGATATACCCAGACACACCAGGCATGCAGCCATACCAAGATTACACATTGTAAGTAATGCAATAACTTTTATTAGTATTGTACTTGTCTTTATTTTCTGAAGTCGTATCACATTGCTGAGCAATGCTGTTAACACTCTGAACACAATAATTATTAGCCCATTCTAAGGTCTATTGCAGCCATTTATTTACCTGTAATTCATGTGGGGAGAACATCTGTTAACAATACATAAGTAAGTCAATAATACTTACTAGTACTTGTCACTGGACTCGAACCCTGGTCTGTGTGTGACAAAATATACATCAGACCTAGCATTTATCAAACCGAGCTGCTGAGCCACCGCTGCATATTGATTGACTAATATTTGTCTGGAGCTCACCTGCTAACAAAATATGATCTGGTAATAGAAGTAGATTGTTATACAAGACTGCACTAATAGTTGAATGCACATGCATGCAATTCATACATGAGAGAGATAGTAGGTGAACTGTACTTTAATACATAGAATGCATCTGTACACCATAGACCCCTAGTGGGTGGAAATATCTGTGATGTGTACAAACCATATTGGAGTGCTAGGTTGGCTACCTGACCCATATACAGTTCCAGATGGTATATTTGCAGTCTACAGCTCTTACAATTTCATACTTGCCTGCAGCAGTGTACCTCAGAGCAGCAATCATATAGCTGAAATTCAATGGTTAACACAAGACAATCCTGATATACACAGTATACCTTGGACATTCCTATTATTGCTTCAGATCTTAGTGCAGAACAAATATTATAATACATTATATCTTGTAGTACAGCTACAAATCTACAGTTTAGCAGAACACTCTTTATTAGCTAACCTTCAATCACCTAGTGGTATTCTTTGTGTGTTTATTTCAGCGCAAATGTAAAACTCGATTTCATGAACAACAGCCCAAAATACACACATATTGCAAAACACAGCTTTATTAGGGGTGACTTCATGCAGTGATTGGTATATTTTTCTAGTCTTTATTGCAGAGCATTTCATATAATGCAGGTTTTGCAATACAGTTGTAATTCCACAATTAATGCAGTAGAAACTGTATTTCCTTAACATTATCAAGTGTCATGCCTTTATCTTTATTGAACAATACCTGGCATTACTCACTTATTGCAGTCCAGGTCTAAGACAACATTTACTGCAGTACAAGAAAAAAACTGTATATAACTAATGGCAGTTAATACATTACTCCTTCTTGCTTATATGACTATAGATTGCAAGATACATCTGTACTCACCACACTCACGGTACAACCTGGTCAGGCACCCTGCTTGGGCCTCTAGGTTGTGAGCTCTATCCTTTGCAGATGTAGGGAGAGAAGCACATCATTATGCATACCTGTCTATTACACATTCAAATTAGGTATTGGTAAAACAATGCAAACATTACTTACAAACTTGGGGAGTATTCTCATTTCAAGCATTCTGGACCCAGGTGTCAAGAAGTGCCCTAATTCGTCACTTCAGATCATCATAATGATGACGTACCTGCTCATCTGTGTGAGGGATACCTGTACAACTAGTGAGATCATGTGCCAGCTGGTCACAGGCTTCTGACTTGTACTCTGATCCCTGGTACTGGCCCTGGAGCAGCTGGACATCATGGTATTTTGCAAGGAGTACAAACACGACCCTGGACTCCAGAATACCCGACCACTGTGCCCGGAAGCACACACCCTCTCCAGCATCTACCATAGCTCCATCCAGGTTCAAACCACAACTGGTTCTGCAGTATTCCCACCTGTTGCACTTAAATTAGCCTGTTTTCCCACCCTTTCCATCACTGGGCTATTTTTAAAAATATGGCGCTTTGCTTAGCACCGCGCAAACCTGCTGAGCTCAGATGAGCAGTGCTTAAGCAGGCAATGCTTAGCAATGCTTAGTAGCATGCAAACCAGCTTAACTGAGCTGACCAATGCTTAAACAGGCATTGCTTAGCAGTGCTTCACACTGCTTCGAAATACGTAAACCGGCTAAGTATGCTAAACATTCCTTGTTTAAGCGGAGCTTAGCTAGGCTTAGCTATTCGTAGCGGAGCTTAGCTGGGTGCCACACTGCAGGATTTCATTCTACATTTCATAACTGTTTAATTGCAAAATAAATGTTTGATAAAATGCCTCTGGATACATACAATATTTAATCAGTGGTTTAAAATACATGTCTTACATGTACTTGCAACATACATGATTAATAACCTGTGTATTCATACAAAATTCAGTCAGGCTTACTAGTACATCTCATAAATGTGTATTTGCACTATAATATTAATAACCTGTCTGTGTAATCACACAATTATTTCATTGGGATTAAAAATAACTCCCAGACTGTGCATTTACAAAATAATCGGTCTCTATATTTAAACCCTGCACCTACTGCTATCATTATAACCATTTGGCTATATAGCCTTGTGAATTGATGTTGTAGTTTTATATATATATATATATATATATCTCCTTCCACTAGTTTAAGCACCTCTGAGCACCATGGCACATCGCTCAAACCCACTCAGCCATGATTAAACTTGACCTTTCCATTTAAAATTGAATCCATCCGGTTTCTATTTTTAGATGTCTGGCACATATCCACTGCTAAGCACTGTGCAGTGCAAACACACACACAAAAAATAACTAAACTATTTAAATTTTATTTTCAGTGCCATACACTGACTATTCAACACTTTGACAGTGCAGGGGGTGGGTGACTCATCTCCGGATACTGTAACACACCCCCTAAACTGATTCTGTAACCATTTTACATGACTCTCCCTCACTAGCATGTCTTTCTTAACATGCAAGGCACGCTGCCGAGGGGGAGCCACAGACACAGCCATGGTACCTTCTGTGTAGGACTTACACTATTCCTGCATGGATTTTATTAAATCCCCAAGTTGTTTTCAGTATTAGTGACTTATTTCAGTATAAGACCTATCTATAAAGAGGTTTACACCATGGATCAGATTTCCGAAGAACTACTCTCAGTCACTTACTCTGAGAGCATATCTTGGAGTAAGTTATTACAACAGCAAGTCTTTTTGGGGGCTGGTCCTTTTTCCTTCTACTGGCCTCCCTTCTGATTGCATCTCCCACTATGTTAGTGATACCTTTAGTGTAGGTATTGGGACAGCAGACATGTGCATTACTATGTGTGTAAGTAGCCTGAAGGCTTTAGGGAAAACTTATGGAATTTTTGTTAACTGGTGGAGTTTATCTGCTTTGTTTGGTACCATAAATGCATTTATATTAGTAGACAGAAAGACAGATAGATGGATGTGTGTCCAGATGAGCTTTGTGGCATTTATATGGAATTATTTTGCATACATTTCCTTTGGATGTGGAAAAGAAAACAAAATAAATCATTGTATTGAAGAAATCATATTGACCAATATAAGTAAACAATTCTTTAAATTGTTTATGGCAAGTTGTGAAGTTTGTAGATTCTTGGGGCTTCCAGAAGTATGCTATTATTACAGCTTGCACATTCATTTTTTTTTCTGCTATGCTGGGTGGTTTTGGTTAAAGTGTATATTTATTTATTTATTTTAAACAATAGATTTTACACTTTGGAGAAAGGCTGAGGGTTCAAAGGTTGCTGAGGCTTATAGCTTGTTTTAGAGAATTTTTGCTGTGTTTTAGGATAAAAAACACTGTTCTGACCATGAAGTGTAATTGAACTGACAATGTATTAGATTTTGACATTACAAAGGGCAAAAGCTTTCTGTAATTGTAGTAAGAAGAAAAGTTCCATCAGTACAATATCTTTAATGATAATGTTAACTTGGAAGAGAGTTATGCAATGTAGTTTCTGTGTCTGAAAGTACTAGTAACAAAATTATAAATATCCTTTTACTGTGCCACAACATTTTTTGAGTTATTAATGGAATAGGCTGTGACAAAAAGGGCCTTATAACTAGATCACAGAAATGAGCACAAACATAATTGTTGGATAATTTGCATATCTCTGAATTGCTTGCTGATTACCACAAGTGCTCACAAGCACTTAGATGCAACAAATACCTTTAGTAGCCCATGCATTTCACTGGCACAAGCACCACCCTTGTTCACTGTTCCATAAATATGCACATGCCTAAACACGTACACACATACACACACACACACACACACACACACACACACACACACACACACACACACACACACACACACACACATACAGACATACGCACACACTTAACTATGACCACTCATACCTGAGTAGCCAGTCAAACATTTGGTTACACACCTGTACACATGTACACATCCATAACATTACCTTATGCTAAACGTCTCAGCTCTTATCTCTAAGGTAATCTCATCCATCGAAAGTGGGTGAATATGAGCTATTGGTCATGTTAATTCATTTGGCTGGTAGTGCTGATTTATTCATTTGAGCAGTTCCATGAAGCATAAGCCATGTGTCACAGGCATTTCTGGGGAAGATAACATAATTCATTATCATATACATCTCCACCAGAATGCCTCATTTACATTTGCAGAAGGCCAGTGAGACAGCCTGTCATGGTGTTGCACTTCAATGAGTTAACACAATGTGGAAACGCTGTCTCTGAATCAGGAATGCTTATGTACAGAGGTAAAGCTTGCTTACTGCTGGGGGTAATTTTTCTGAATGCCATGGACTGCAAGTGTAACTTTCAATAAAGGAAAAAAAGAAACAAGAAATGTCTTAATAGCTACAATCCTCCATCTCTTACAAGCTGCCATGGTAAGCTACAGGAAAGATGCCTGGCTCAGTTAGAGGAGGTAGATTATGTGAATAGATATGGTGATTCTGTTCACTTATTTATTGTGTTCACTCATCTTATGACCTTGACAGCATGTTGTTTTAGGAGTGGTCAGATTTAGAATTTGGATTAGTGGAAACAGACTGGTGCTGGGTAAATAGAACTCATCAAGATGTTTGAATGATACATCATCCATAATATTCTGCTAAACAAGTTAATTTTATCTGGAGTTAATCCATATCCTATGAAATGGGAAGAAAAGTGTCTGAACACTGGGAAGTGGCAGGCACTGGTACAGAACTATACAAGCAGCTTCAATTATATGCATAAGAGTCCTAAAGGCATCGATTTTGGGAGTTCAATTTTATTTTATACTGTGGATTTACCATCTCTTCATATCAAGAGAAATATGCTGAAGGCATAGAGTTGTCTTGCACCTTGCATGATATATTTTATGCAGAGACGTTAGAAGATATCTTATTTAAATATAAAATCGATTGTCAAATAATGGTATTTCTATCAGTGATAAAAAGTGGCATTCATTTTGGGGAGATCCAACCATGAGATGTGAATGGCATTATTTTACATTCCACACTATACAAAGGATCTTCTCATTTTTACTCATAATATGTTGAATTTCAGCTTATATTCTGACTGTCACTGTAAACTGATGCACAGATCTTCTTACTCTATTAATTTATTTTAAGATACACAATTTATTCCTTTTTATCGCAGTATTTGCATTGTTAACAATAAACTGATAAGACACTTCAAAGTAGAATCTGCGTAGGACAATTATATAAATATATACAAAGGATATCTGCTAAAAGAATCAGCAGTATCAGACATTTGACTAATAATAGCCAGTTTCATTGGCACAGAGAAACAATGTTCTGGCTGTGATCCAGATAATCTGTGTTCATTTAGCAACCTGGGAACGGAGGGAACTGGGGGAAAAGGTGAGGGGTGATAGTGAAATGATGTGATAGTGCTTGATTACCTATCTTGGGGAAGGGGGTGTGGTTCAGAGTTCTGAAGGACTCTTTCCATGGTGGAATCTTTGGTAGAGGCCAGATTCTCTAAGATGATACTTTCTTTAAGGGGCCAATGCATTATGAAGGGTTATGTCTCCTGCAGAAGTGAGTAACTTCCCCTTATTTATGGCCATTGTACACAAAACCCTGTAATATGCTACCGAGCATGTGCCACTGGCTTAAAACTTAAGAAAAAAAAAAAAAAACATGAATGGATTATGGTACTGACTCCACCATAGGAAAATGAATGAGTCTTCATATAACTGAGCTGTCAGAATAAAAAGCTCACAGGTTACAGAGTACAGGTAAAAAAATTACCAGTTTTAAAAACATTAATTTCTTTACATAATTCTTACAGAGAAATTAGACTGTTAAACAGAGATCGAATTCTGGTGTAACAGGTATTTAGAAATGTGAAATTGCTTAAATTATAGAGATTGCATAATCTTCTCAACACAGTTAAGTTACGGTTAAGTAATGTTAGATTGCAAATGTTTTCAGTGCATTATAATACATCAAGGCTTTGAGTTTATCACAGTGTACTCCATTAATGAAATACTCAAAAATGCACCACCTATATTTAGTTTTATGAAATACCCCACAATATGCCATCTATATTTAATTTTAAGGAAAATTCAAGAATGCACCATCTATACTTATTTTAAGTGTCCTGCTATTGAAAATATGGGTATATATAAAGTTCTGTGAAATTCATTTGGCTGGGATATGACCAGTTTCTTTCTCTTATCCTGAGTAATGAATCATGAATCTGGTGGGTGTGTGTGGTGGGGGACATGCATGTTTTTTTACTGCTCACTTCTTAGCAAAACATGAATTGTTTGCTTGTTTATTTGTTTATTTATTTTTCTGCTTATTTTGATTTGCTAAATAGGCTATGTTCAGTGGACAGGACATTGTAAAATCCCAAAAACTGATGGACACTATAGCAAATGTTATGTTACCAAGGTCCTATCTGCCTGGTGGTAGCTAAGCTGAGTGCAAAATATACCACAATATCAAAAATAATAAAGGCTAAACTTTAAAACTACATGAACAAAACATGCTTCGAACAGTAACATTTATAGCTTCTCCCCGTTTATTACATTTCTAACAATGCACTATTACAGTTTAGCATCAGCTTCCTCATCTCTTCTCATCCATATCCTCCTATGTCATGCATAATTAAATGTCACTATTTTTTATTGAGCGCAAACTGCAGGATGAAGCAAGGTGGTGAGCACAACACAGTGAAGGTGATTACCCCAACTGAACTGTTCAATAGAAAACCACTACCTCTGTGGTTTCTAAGTTTGTGCCACCAGTGATTAATATTTTTCCTCCCCTCAACTGATCACTAGTAACCATCAGCTTCTCTCTTCATTCAAAAAGTCTACCAGATGTGCCTTAGCCTCCTCTGGACTTAACCCAAACCCACATCTAGGGTCTTTCAGGAGAATGAGGATGCTGACTTTAAATGGAGAGTGCACACCTCCTCGACACATCCTGAATGGGTGGCTCACCACTTATGCAGTACAGTGCTTACAGCAGTGTTAACACTACTTATTACACCTGGATGGATAGGCTGATGTTAACTGCTCACTCACATTTTCCCTCTTCTGTCGCCTCTCCAGTGACCCACCTTCTAACTAACTGAACATGGGACATTTGTGGAGCAGTAAGGGCTTTATCCCACTGCATCACAAGTCCACTAACTGATTCATTTATATGGGGAGATTTCTCCCTTCCTTGTGCTTGTGCAACAATGTAGTTGGCATATATAACACATAGGGTGTTTTGGGGGGAGGGGCTTGCCCCTGCAAAAAATATGCTCACATTCATTTTTTTGGTGTGCTGATTTTCCAACCAGTTGTGTTCTGTGAGTTGGTTCTTTATTGACGTGTAACTTGATGAATCATGAGCACATCTTTCTTTATATAATAAATATCTAGACATGCATAGCTCTCAATGGTACACATTTTCACAGAATGTCCAGATATTTGCCTCATATTTTTGGTCCATTATTCACAAAATTATGTTTTTTTCTAGGAAATCATTGGTGAATCATTGATGACTGAAGTAAGAAAGTCATGACAGACATTTGAGTTTCAGACTGCATACCCTTCAGAAAATTCATGCTAATGCAAAACCTGTTATTCTAAGGTGTGTGACTGTTTCCAATTCTTTTTCTACAGTACCTGCATTTGTCTGTTTCACCCACATATTCAATGGACTTTGTAAAATACATGTACATTGTCCACTGTCCAGGGCTGCCATTACTAACCTTTCATCCTTTGGTTTCAACTCATCTCATCTCACCTCAATCATTCCTGCATCAAATCCTGATCATATGTTTGGCTTTTTCACATTTCTTTCCTTTTCATTTGATCATTCTCCTTATATACTTTCTTATGTTTTTGGCACATTCAGTTGCTGTCTGGTTTTTGTTTACTTCTGGTTTGATTTCCATTCCTGCTTGCTCCCTGAATGCTTCTGCTAAACTAAGCAAAGAGGTCATCTTAGACTTCCTCTCCTCATGTTGTAAAACTATGTTTCACTGTATTTAGACTTGATGAGTTCAGAAGTTATGTATGCAGTTCCACAACTGCAGATCTATACATGTAATCAGTTTCGAGAAGGTCCATACCTCCTTCAGACCATGGAATATATAATCTTGGTATGCACTCATTTTTATGTATCATTTCATAACTGTGAACTATTTTTCTTGTTTCTATGTCCAGCTGATCACACCAAAACTGTAAGTTAAAACAGTAAGTACAAATTGATTTATAAATTGGACTTTATTCCTAGATTTCAAGGCTGATTTCAATATTAGTTTTAGTCTTCTGAAGTATTCCTTACTGAGTTTTATTCACAATGGTTCATATTTTATTGATGATCCTTCACTGTTTCCTGAATATTTATACACCCCTTCCTGCTCAAGTTCCTTTATATCACATTCCTTTCCTAGACTGATATTTTCTTGATATTGCAAATTTTCTGCTTTAAATAATGCTTTTGCACATTTATCAAGACCATATGTCCTTCTTATATCATCTGAGAAAGCTTTGACCACTTGCAGTTGTGCTTTTAATGCTGCATTTGATATATATAGTTTTAAGTCATTCAGAAAAAACACGTGATAAATTGTTAAGCAAGTTTGTTTTCTGGAAGCTAGATTGTAAATAAAAAACCCAATCTAAGTAAACAGCTTAATGGGTTAAGGGCAAGACAAAACGACAGTGGTGACAAAGCATCACATTGGACTATCCTCCATTTTAATGTTTATCTCTGGGATATTAATTTGCCCTCTGTCATGGCTTAATTGCAAAGTGGTTTAACACCCTTTCATGTTCACTGTAATGTAATTATCAATGTATGTACTCCTTATCCATAAAGATGGGATGCTGTAAAATGCTTTTTTGTTGTCTATCCATGCCATACTTAGATTCTTTCCATTTTTACAATTCTCCATTATTGCTTTATTTAGCAACAGATGATCCTTTATTCCACATGACTTTCTTTTGTTACCCTTTTGCTCTATTGCCATGATTGAGTTTTTTGCTAAATGACTCTAAACTATGGCTGTATCAGTTCCAGTTTATAGTTTGTACATCATAGGAAGGCAAGTTATTTGTCTATAGTTTTTAGGATGGCTTACATGTTCACTCTTAAGGAGGAGTATAATTTTTCCTGTTGTTAACTAGGTTGGTGTTTGTTCTGGATGCACATATAATTAGTTATTACTCAAGGTTAAATCACAATGTAAAGATGTTAATGCTTTTAACCAGAAGTTAGGTATTGCATCTGGGCCTGGGGTTTTCCATTTAGGAGCTTTTCTTAGCTTTGTTTCAATTTCGCTGGTTGTTACATCATTCCATTTTATATCATGTACATTTGAACTCTTTTTTTTTTATTTTTCTATCCACTCAAAATCTTTGTTATGTTCCATAGGATCTGCATAATCATTTCTACAAAATGCGTCCATTTCTTCTTTTTTTGGGGGTACCATTTCAATTCCTTTTGCTTTATTTCTCAGTTTTCTATAAAACATTTTGGGTTATCAATAAATTGTTTTTTTGCTTTTCCTTTATATTTATCTGCACATCTTCTAAGTTTTTCTGTCTGTGCTGATATTTTGTGCTTATTATTTGCAATAGTGCATGATAGGACCTTGTCTCTTCTGATACTGTGCATTGCCTTTATCACATCTATCTTTCTAAGCATTTTTGTTGATCTGCTCCCTCTTCTATATTCTTTAACAGTAAAACTTCTTGTATTAATTGTTTTATAGTTTTCTTTATTCTATGCTTCCATGATGCCATTGTATTTATTCCCTTACCTTCATTTCCCTTATTGTTATGTATTTTGTGGTAAGACTTTATCTGTTATTAGTTTAGCTGCACAATAACATATCCTGTTTACTACTTTTATATCACATGGGTTTCGGTTAATAGTGCTGTTTATTTTCTTCAACAGTCTTCTAAAATGTTGGGTCTGTAATCTACTTCTTTAATTAATCTTAATATATCAATCCAACTCTATTAAATCAATCAACTCTTTCCTTAGATAATTTTCTTCAAAACTGAGGGTACATTTTTTGCCCTTTATTTCCTGAGGGTGCTCTGTATAAAATTCCAGAATGTCTTCTTGGGACATATCCTCTTGTGCTGCATCCAACATCATCCTTGCGCCTTCATATGGGAACTCATTGTACTGGCCCAGCACTCCGCAACATTGTCTGGGTCAGAGGCCCCACTGTTTTCTTCTCCCTCTGATGCTGTGCAACTCCAACTGAATTTTTCTACTAGTTTCCTATGGAATGCTCCAGAAAATCATCATATGGCATTTGATCAGATACTTCCTGTTCCACCTCCTTCTCTTAATTTGAGAATATATATCCCACTCACACTGGAGCATCTCAGGCTGGGAAAACAGAAGAAGCAAAATCCTGTAGACATCACTACAGCAGTGAATGAGCAAGATCAACTTAATTAAGAAGAAAATGAGCTTTTATTGATAAAACAAATAAAATATGATGAGTGCTTTCGGTATAAACTGCCTTCTTCAGATTGTGCAATGTAAAGACCAGCAATGGTTTAAATAACATTGAAAAAACAATCATAATGAGGCTTTAGTCATTTCCTTTTTCATTTCGTTTTTACTTAAACAGTGAGTGAGAAGGTCACTGAAAAACCAATTGGTAAAAACAAAATGAAAACTCCAGCAAAGCTAGAAATTCCACTGAGTGACCTCCCAGACCTCTTGTATCAGAGGTACATGGGAAATATGCAAATGATCCTTATGAACATCAAATGTTTCAGATCATTGGTGATTCTGAATGCCCATGACTCCCAAACAGCCCTGTGTTTCTAATGCTTAGTCAAACCCTCTGCTTGTGCTGTGCTGACGAGGTCATAACAAGGCCAAAATATGCATATCCACAGCTAGTGGGGGTTGGCTTTATTGGCCTGAAATTGTCCAGTAAAATGGCAAAACAAGTCATGGGCATTCAGAATCACCAATGAGCTGAAACACCTGATGTTCATAAGGATCATTTGCATATATCCCATGTACCTCTGATACAAGAGGTTTGGGAGGTCACTCAGTGGAATTTCTAGCTTTGCTGGAGTTTTCATTTTGTTTTTACTTCCAATCACAGTGTAGTATCAGTGAACTTATTTGCACGAGCTAGGAGGAGTAAGATCTTGTAATTGGTGCTTTGATGTTAGCCAATCATTTGTCTGACTAATGATATATCCAATCAATGTGCTTCTATGTTCTACTAAGAGTTCAGAATTATTGTTCTGTTGACAACCAATCATATACTTCACATTGGCTGTTATTTCCAATCGCAATACAGCCTTAGTAAGCCTATTTGCATAAATTAAAACTGATATTTGGCAGTATAGCCAAGACCAACCAATCATATGTCCCACTTGGAAGTAAAAACCAAAGGAAAAAGGAAGTGACTAAAGCCTCATTATGATTGGTTTTTCAATGTTATTTAAACCATTGCTGGTCTTTACATTACACAATCTGAAGAAGGCAGTTTATGCAAAAAGCGCTCATCGTCTTTTATGTGTTTTATCAATAAAAGCTCATTTTCTTCTTAATCAAGTGGAACTTGCTCATTCTCTGCTGTGGTGACAGCTACAGGAATTTGCTTCTTCTTTCTTTTAATGGGGGCTCAATGTTACATCATACTGTGACATTACCTAACTTGGATTTTCTACACTAAATCTTTCACTTCACAATCAATCCATAACTTCAGTTTTTATTTCTTTAACTTCTGTACAACTAATCCTCTTTTCTTTTCCCCCTTTCATTTCTAATTTTTTGTATTGTGAAATTTGCCATACATAGGTGCCTTTGTCTGTATTTCTCTTCAAATGTCCTTAGGATTTCTTTTTTGTACTGATAAGTTTTGCTTTCTTATTTACATAAATATTGCTCCTTTTTAGCTCTCTTTTTTTTCCATGTCCAAATTCCTTCTTCAGATGTTGCCCACTCCACTTTTTCCTCCTTCATTTGGGGACTTGTTGTTCTGTCATGCTGTGACATACACTGTGTTAGACTTTCTACATTAAATCCTTCACTTTGCAAGTATTCCATAATTTTAGTTTCTACTTCTTTAACTTCTACGTTACTAATCTGCTGTTTGTTCCCCCATTGTGTTCCTATTTGTATATCTGGATGGCTTTGTAATTATCTTCAAATATTTTTGGAGCTGCTTTTTTGTATTGATTAATTTGGCTTTCTCCTTTGCAGAAATATAGCACCATATCAGATCTCTTTTGCTTTCTTGTTTCCTTATTTCTTTTTTATAACTTTCAAAAATCTATGAGTTTTTTCCGTTATATTTTCACACTTCCTCTGTTGCTTCCTTTTCCGGTCAGCTCAACATTTCTATTATGGCACTTGGCCTGGTGAGCTGTAGGAGCAAATCCATTTCTCTCAGGTGACATCTTAATTGTTTTTTGAAGGGATTTCCATTTTGGTCTGTGTTTAGTGCTAAAGGGATGGAGTTCCTCATTTTTTAAATTGCATTTGCATATAGGGAGTTCCCTGCCAAATTTTAAGATTTCATTGTGGACTGCAGAGATTTATCTCTTTAGCTTAGCTGTCTTACAGGGGAGTAGGGTCTAAATGGAGAGATGATAAATCAGCAAGTAAAGGAGAATAGTATTGCTGAAATGTAATTCATCCTCAAGTCTTGGTGAATACCTTTGTAAGGTGTACCTTGTTTTTCATAAAATCTCACCAAGACAACACTGACATATAGACTGTATTTATATAGCATATATCATGGACAGAAATAGGCTAATAATTAAAAAAGAGAGCTGGGTGCATAAGAACCAAGATAAAAAAGTGTCCAAGCCTGTTAGTCACACTGGTGCCAGGAATGGAAAAGATGACAGTGTAGAATCCTCAAAATACAGAAACCTTCCTACAATGGGGACAGGCCCAGGGGGAAGATGGCCCTCCTGTTGAAGAAGGAAGTAGTGATAGGCCAAAGAAGAGCCATAAAGATGATAAAGTGGACTACTGGGGATAAAAAAGAAATTATGCATTGTTGCTATTATGCAAAACGTCCAGAATTTCCAGACACAAGATATACAAAATGATTAAGAGAGAAATTAGAGGAAAGAAAAGTACTTCCACAGGAAAAACTGTCAGAAGCTTCACTGAAAATTTGTGTTCATTAATACAACAGATTTGTAAAAAACTGTATATATATCAAGAAACTTTGATCTGTTTGGAAAAAGAAGCATCTGAGGAAGTGCAAAAATATATACAGCAAATATAAACAACAAAACCTACAGATATTTGAAAGTATAAAAAAGAAATATGGATATGGGGAAAGAGCGAGATTTGATATGGTGCAATATTTATGCAAAGGAGAAAGACAAATTAATCAATATAAAGAAGGCAGCCCCAAAGATATTTAAAGAGAAATATAGGCAAAGGCATCCAGATATGGGAAATTTCACAATGAAAAAATAATATCATAAAGCGGGAACGTAGAACAGAAGATTAGTAAAGTAGTAGTTAAAAAAAATAAAAGTAGAAGTTATGCAGTGCCTGCGAAGTGAAGGATTTGGTGTAGAAGTTCTAACACAGGTCACATCACAGCATGATAGTGAGTCCTCAAACTAAGGATAAGCAGGAAGATCTGGAGACATTTGAAGAAGAAATATGGACATGGAAAAAAAAAGAGATTTAATGCAATGTAATATTTATGCAAAGGAGAAAGAAAAACTAACCAATACAAAAAGAGCAGCACAAAAGAAATTTGAAGAGAAATACAGGCAAAGGGATCTGGATCTGGAAAATTTTACAATACAATAAGGAGACAAAGAGGAAAAGTAGATTAGTAATGGAGAAGTTAAAGAAATAGAAATGAAGGTTCTGTAGTACCCGTGAAGTGAAAGATTCAGTATAGAAAATCTAATTCAGAAAGCACCACAACAGGAAGGAGCAATGGATATCCAAAGTAGGGGAAACCAGTGGAACAGGAAGCAATTGGTCTGGTGCCATATGAAGATATTTTGTAGCCTTCCAGAGGTACCCAATATAAACATTCACTTAAAGCTAGACAGCAAGGGAAGGAACAGTAAAGTGTGAAAACTCTGATGCAGTCGGTGTTGAGGAGTAATAGGCCAGTGAGTTTGCATATGACAGCAACAGATGGCACAGAATGAAATTGAAGAGAATGTGACACAGGAAGATGCTATAGTACTTTCTATAGAATGCCCATGGAAATGGAAAACAAGGATGTGCTCTCAGTTTGGAAGAAAATTAGCTAAGAGAAGAGTTGCTTGATTTAATAGACATAGATAGATAGATACAGTAAGATCAATGAAAGAAATAGACTGCAGAAGGTCAATAAAGCCCCCAAAGTCAGAAGGTTGATAAAATAAATGAACACAGTAATTAGGACTGTCCATAGAGATCCATGCAATATAATAGAAGTAAACAGGATATATTACAATGCAGCTAAATTAATAACTGATAAAGTTCTACCAGAAGAACACAGGGTTGTAAGGGAAAGAAAGGGGAGAAATTGAATACCATGGAAGTATTGAATAGAAAAAACTATAAAGCAACTAAGACAAGAAGTTTCACTGTTATAAGACTATAGATGAGGGGATAGATCAACAAAAATACTACTAAAAATAGACGTAATAAAAGCAATGTGCCGTATTAGAACAGGGCAGGGTCTATCATGCACTATCGCAAATAATAAACTAAAAATTTCAGAACAGATGGAAAAACTTAGAAGATATGCAGATTAATATAAAGGAAAAGTACAAAATAATCACTTTATTTATGACCCAAAAAGGGGCAGCTCCACTTGTGCAGCAGTTAGCATTGCTGCCCCAAAGCAAGAGGTTCTCTGGTTCAATTCTTACTGGGGTGCCTTCTGTGCGGAGTCTGCATGATCTCACTCTGGGTACGTGGGATTCCTCCTGGCACTCTGGTTTCCTCCCACATCCCAAAGACATGCTGTCTGTGGACTCGATACTCCAAACTGGTCCTAAGTGTGAGTGTGTGCATGTGTGTGCCTTCTGTGGATGGTCGGGCACCTGGCTGGCAACTCGACACAGTAAAACTCCTGCCAGTTGTTCTGCAGACCATTGTTCCACTGTGGCACCCCCTAAGTGGCATAAGCCTAAAGGAGATGATGATTGATGACCCAAAAAGGTTTTATAGAGAATTTGGAAACAAAGTAAAAGGAATTGAAAGACTGCCAAAAAAAGAAGAAATAGATACATTTTATGTAGGAAGATCCCATGGAACATAACAAAGATGCTAAATGGATATAAGAAGTAAAAGAAAAATTAAGAAGTTTAAAGGTACAGGATATGAAATAGGATGAAGTAACAGGCAGAGAGACTGAAACAAAGTTAAGAAAAACCTCTAATTGGAAATCACCGGGCCCAGATGCAATACCTAACTTTTGGTTAAAAGTATTAACATCTTTGCATGAAGATTTAGCCATGATTAAGAACTATTTGTATACACACCCCAAACAGACACCAACCGGGTTAACAACAGGAAAAACAATGGCCCTACTTAAAAGTGAATCTGGAAGCTACCCTAAAAATTATAGACCAATAACTTGCCTTCCAACAACATATAAACTATACATGGGAATCGATGCTGACACAGTTTATAGTCATTTAGAAGAAAACTCAATTATGGCAGTAGAACAAACGGGTATATATAACAAAGGATAATTTGTTGTTAAATAAAGTCATAGTGGAGAACGATAAAAAGTGGAAGAATCTAAGTATGGCATGGACTGACTACAAAAAAGCATTTGATAGTATCCCACATTCATGGATAAAAGAGTGCTTAAAATGTATAAGATACACCCTACACTGATAGACTACATTACAGTCACCATGAAACAGTAGCAGACCACTTTGCAATTAAGCCATGATAAAGGACAAATTATTATCCCAAGGATAAAAATTCAAAGGGGGGGGGTATTCCAGGGTGACTCTCTGTCACTGTTGCTATTCTGCCTAGCCCTTAACCCATTAAGCTGTTTACTTAACAGGTTAGGCCATGGCTATAATTTGGCTCATAGAAAACAACAAAGTGTAAAGACTTCTCATCTTTTTGCTGATTATTAAAAACTGTATAGCTCATCAGATGAGGAACTGAAAGCATAACTGCAGGTTGTCAAAACTCTTTCAGATTATATAAGAATGTCAGTTAGTCTTGATAGATGTGCAAAAGTAACCTTTAAAGCAGGAAAACTGCAGCACCAGGAAAAGATCAGTTTGGACAAGAATGTGATATAAAAGAACTTGAGCAAGACTGAGTATATAAATGTTTGGGAATTAATGAAGGATCAACAATAAAACATGAACAAATGCAAATAAAACTTAGTAAGGAATACTTTAGAAGACTTAAATTAATCCTAAAAACAGCACTGGCATCTAGGAACAAAATCCAAGTTATAAATAAAAAATTTGCTCCTCCTGTCCTAACTTACAGTTTTGGAGTGACTGACTTGTTCCAAACATGTTGGATAGATTAGATAGGAAAACAAGAAGGATGCTTCATGCTCACCAAATTATTTATAAAAATCAAGGTATACCAAGATTATTTATTCCCCGTTCTGAAGGAGGGATGGGCCTCCTTGAAACTGATTACATGTATAGGTCTGCAATTGTGGGACTCCACACATATCTGCTGACCTCACAAGACCCAAATGTAGTGAAAGTTTTGGAACATTAGAAGAGTAAATTTAAGATGACTTCTCTGCTTAATCTAGCAGAAGCATATCAGTGTCAAGTAGGAATGGAAATCAAACTAGAAGTAGATAAAGATCAGGCAGCAACTGAATGTTCCAAAAAACAAAATAAAGAATATAATGTGAAGGAACAAATGAGAAGGCAAGAAATGTGGAAAATGCATAAATATAGTTGCAAGTATAGAAAACTTCTGAAAGAACCTCATGTCTCTGTCTTAAGACAGAAGTGGTGAACTTCATGACACCCATGCAGATGGACAATACAGTTATGACTACTGAATCCTACACAATTGCACTTTATAAGCACTTACACAAGTGCATGGATTGTGCTATCCCAAACAGAACCAAGACGCTATCCTCCAAAAAAGGAAGCCAATATGGTGGTCCCCTGCCATAAACAAACTGTACAACAGAAGGAAGAAACTGTTGCAAAAGAGAGTAAAATCCCATGAGTGGAGGAGCTCCCTAGTCAGCCTCAGTAAGAAGCTGTGATCCCTCATAAAATCCTGCAAAGCTAGTTATGAAAACAAAATCACCACTGATTCTAAAGACAACCACAAAGCATTCTATAGCTATGTCAAGAATCTCAATGGCAACACTGAGACCTGTTCTGAGTTACAGCACAATGGCACTAAATATACAGACCCAACTGATATTGCCAACATCCTGGCAGATAGGTTCAGTGCTAACTTTACCCTCCCCCCTCTCACCCCCTAAAGGGCCCATCTCTATACCGGAAGAATGTAAAGCTCCTGTAATCACGGCTGCACAGGTAAAAACTCCACTCTCCAAAGGCAAGTACACAGCACCCATGGGACCAGACAACATCTCAGGCTGCATTCTACATGAACTACAGAATGAACTGGCACCCCACCTAAGTACCATGTTCAATCATAGACTCACCCCAGGCTTTGTGCTCACTGAATGGTGCACAGCGACGGTTATCCCACTCCACAAAGGGGGAGCCACCATGGACCCCAGGAACTACCACCCCATTAGCCTGACGAGCCTGGTCTGCAAGGCCATGGAATGTATCATCATGGAACTTATAAACAAAGACATTGGTAATCTCCAAACTCTGGACCGCACCTAGTTCTGGTTTGTATAAGGAAGATCATGTCTCCTAAACCTGATAGCCTTCTTTGAAGCAGTCACCAAAGCCATAGACGAGGGTAAGGTGGTTCACACAGCCTATCTATGTCTTGCCAAGGCTTTCGACACCATCCCCCACTCTGAAATTATAGATAAACTCACTAAACTTGGTATAAATCCCCTATGTCACATGATGGGTTGCCAACTGGCTCACTGACAGAACTCACACTGTGAAAGTTCACTGCCAAAGAAAAACAAATATGTTTTTCATAGACAGGAATGAATATGCTGGGGGTGTGGCAACAGCCTATGGGCTGAAGTTACAGAGCAACTCATTGCTTAAAGAAGTTGACGGAGATGTTTTTGTAGCAGAGGATGATGTTAATGTTGTAAGAAGGTCTGAAAGATTGAACAACAAAAATAATGGGCAGGTTATTGTGGCGGAAATTCACAAAGCAAACACTGATAGTGATAGAGGGGATTGCAGATATGGACAAGGAGTTAAAACAACTGAACAAGCAGTTAGACCTAAAACTGCAGATGCCAACAAAATTAAACCGATGACAACTGAACCTTATGTAAAGGGAAACCTAATAGTTGAAAATAAACAAGTTGTGGAAGTATATCAAAGGATTGACAACCAAGGAAGAACGTGGGCTCAGGTTACAGCAGATGGTGCTAAAGGGAAATTTAATTATTCTAACAAACACCAACAACCACAAAAAAAATGGTATGGCAGGAAAGGTTCAGGGAAGAACTGGAACAGGAAACAACAACATTGGAAGACCTAGGTACTGTAAATTTTAAAATCATTAATTTGTCCAGTAAAGAACTGTCATATGAAGATTGTTGTGTGTGTTAAGAAAGGGGTGGAATTTGCCCCAGCACAAAGAGTAAATAAGTTGGTCATGATAAGTGAAATCGGAGACTATGTAAGGAAGCTAAATTTAAGTATAATATTTGGATCACAAATGCAAAGTAATTGTGAAATGTATAAACCTAGCTGCTATAACCCACCGTTAATTAAAGAATTAGAGATGTTTCTTAATGTATGTGAACTGCAGATGCTTGAAATGTTAGATAATGACACAAGTTTTAGATATTACAATCTTAACAAAAAAAGAAAAGGAATGTTTTGATGCTTTAGTCAAAAATGAAGATGTACTGATTTTTAAAGCTGACAAAGGTGGTTCTATGGTATTGATGGATAGAAGTGAATATGAAAGTAAAATGAGAGAAATGTTATCTGATTTAAATTTTTACAGACCTATGAGTATGTCTGAGGCAAAAAAGGGATTCTCATTAATAGATTCCTGTATAGAGGAATGGTTCTATACAGGGAGAATTGATGATAAAATGAAAAGAAATTTATCCAATAACAATCCAAAAATAAGTAGGATCTTTGGAATTCCAAAGATCCATAAAAAACATTGATTCTCCACCGTTAAGACCTATAGCAGTTAGTAGAAACAGCAAAACAGAGGGAATAGCAGTGCTTGTTGACAAGCATCTACAAAAGTTAGTACCAAAATTTACTACTTATATAAAAGACAGTTATGATTGTATAAAAAAATTGGAAGAAATTCGGGTCTCAGACTCACACATATTAGTTACATTAGATATAAATTCCATATATACTATGATTCCCAACAAAGAAGGGATGGAAACAGTTAGGGTAGAATTATTAAAATCTAAAGAATTCTCCCCGAATACATTGAGATTATTAATGGAGATGATTGATCTAGTTCTGAGCCACAACTATTTAGAGTTTTATGATCAAGTATTTGTTCAAACGAATGGTGTTGCAATGGGTGCTGCCCTGACCCCAAGCTATGCTAATGTGTTTATGCAAGGTTGGGAAACAGCCAATATATTAGAAAGTGAACATAGTAAATGTATAGTTAAGATGTTAAGGTTTATTGACAATGTCCTTTTAATATGGGATTGTACTACTAATGAATTAAATGACTTTTTAAACTATATTAATAATGTTTGTTCTTATATAAAATTCACGTACAATTATAATGCAGATAAAATTAATTTTTTAGATATGACAATATATAAAAATGAAAATAAACTTATTTCCAAGATTTTTAAGAAGGATTTTCAAAATAATATGTATTTGCATTATTCTAGTTTACATCCCAAGAGAACTAAGACAAATATAGTAAAGGGACAACTTAAAAGGATTAGTAATTGGACCAAAGAAGATGAAGTGTTTGAGCTTGAAGCTTCACATTTTTGTAAAATAATGAAAGCAAGAGGATATCCACAAGAAGAAGTAGAGAGAGTGTTCACTGATGAATGAGTAAAAGAAATAATACAGAAAATGATTTTCTATGTGACAAGATACAAAGAAACTATACGACAGCATTAGCTATACAAAATAGTACAGATCCCAACACCATAAAAATATAGTTAGAAGGAACTGGGGAATTCTTAAGGGAAACAGAGAAACTGCAGAGAAAATAGGAAATGAACCTAGGTTTGTACAAAAAAGGGCCAGAAATATTTATTTACTGATAGTAGTGAAATATTGGTGGGGAAAACAGTAGTCCAGGTCCCAGGGAGGTTTACATGTAAATCAAAAAATGTTATTTATTTATTAGTGTGTTTAGAATGTAGATCATTTTATGTGGGGAGAACAAAAAGAGAACTATACAAAATAATTTATGAGCATAATTATGCTATTATTAATGGAGACACAAAAAATGTTATGAGCAAACATTATGTTGATAAGAAATGCAAAATCAAGTTTAAATGTATAGTTCTGGACACTGTACACCCGGATGTTAAAATAGTAAATGTTGAAGAAGAATTAGGTTGGCTGGAATATTGTTGGCAGGTCAGATTAAATGCCTGTTTCCCTCCAGGATTAAATAATAGGGAAGAATTTATAATGTATTTGAAAAGGAAGGGGATGAAACATTAGGAAAGTTTTTTAGGTACAGTTTTATGTTATGTCATTGTGTTTTTAAATGCTAATTGATGCTTTCAAATGATGATTGATGAAGTATTTAAAGTGTGTGTTTTTTTATGGTAAAGTCATTAGTCTGAAGAAGTCTCTAGCATGAGAGACGAAAGCGCTTACTACTGGCTTGGATTGTATTTAATGTATTCTTCTTGCTGACACTGCGTTTTGTTTTCTATTCCACTATAGAGTACAATGCCCTTTTTGGTATGTACCTCACAAGACATCTACAACAATTGGAAAGCCACAGAAATACCTCACAAAAAGGATTATCGGCCTCAAACAGATGCCCTATGTAGACCGTCTCAAAAATCTCCTGCTTTACTCCGTGGAATATCGCCTACTCAGAGATGATCCCTGCCTAGCATACAAAGCTATGTCAAACCCAGAGCTGTTGGACATGCTCCACTTAAAGAAATCCCAATCCCTCTGAGCTACACCCTCTAGGGACCTAAACCTTGTCACCACAATAAACAGAGCATGCCAGAGGGATAGATTCCTGTCCCAAAGATTTCCCATACTCTGGAATAAACTGCCTATCTATATCAAACAATGCTCCTCATTAGCATTCTTCAAGAAAAATCTTGATGATTGGATGGGAAATAGGAAATTCTCCCCAGGGATCACTTCTGTGGTTCTGCTCGACAGTGACACAGGAAAATAATTTTCTTGGGTGGCAAAAGCCAGGGTACCTTTTGGCTGGGCTTGTATAGGCCCTAGGGCCAATAGTCTAGTATGTGCCTATGAACCTATGAACCTATGTTGATCAGGAACCAGCGCAGGAATGGTGAAGGAGAGGTGAATTCAAACCAAGAGATGAAAGGTTAATATTGGTGCCCAAGACAGTGGGCTACATACATGCTGGTCTAAAAAGTCCATTGAACATGTGGGAGAAACAGACAAATGTAGGTTTAGCAAAACCGAATTGGAGACAGTCGCACACCTCGTTGCTGGTTGTGACATACTAATGGCAGAAGGACTGTATAATGAAAGGCATAATAATGTGGCAAGACTGTTGCACTGGGGATTATGCAAACATTATGGTACTGAAGTGGCTGAAAAATACTGAAAACCTGAGCCACAAAGAATCATAGAAAATGATAAAGTTTATATCACATGGGATCACCATTACCAACAGTTCAAAAGATAAATGCTAGAAAAACAGATATAGTGGTCCATGAAAAGAAGACAAAAGTAGTATTGATCAATGAAATTGCTACACCCAGTGACTACAGTGTGTTGCATAGAGAGAAAGACACAAAGTCATAAAATATCAGGATCTGCAGGCAGAAATGAGAGCAATGTGGAAGAAAGATGCCTAGACAGTTCCAATAGTAGTAGGAGCAACAGGTCTTATAAAAAATAATCTAGAATCATATTTAAATATGCTACCAGTACATGTAGCCCCCATAAAAATTGCAGAAGGTGTCATTACTGAGCACTTTTGGCTGACATTAAAAATTGAAACAATACAAATTTCATGATCTTTAATCATAATTTGATTTAGGAATGGGGTCCATTCCCATCATGGTATTAGTAACCCAAAAGATTTGGAGCTATTAAAAAGGGAGTAGCTTTATGATGTTTTTTTATGATTGGAATGTAGTCTGGCTTATGCAGCATTTTGTGTGCAGTAGCTAATATTGTTAAAGATAAGTAATGGGTAGTTCTTGTCATTTAAATTCATTGAGTGCTAGACAGTGGTATGACAAGTACGTGATGGTCTGCACAACATGTTGTGATTTTGTTATAACATTGTTAAATATTTGCCAAGAATGTGGCTTGCAGGTTACTGAAAATTGGGGAAGCATATTAAACAACTGCTAAAATGGAATAATGTATAAAGTCCAAATAGTGAAAAATCCCTTAGACAGTGTCATATTAAATAGTAGGGAAATAAACATTTCAAAAGTCTTTATTTTAGTACATTGACTTCAGATTGAACATTACATGTAAATAAAACGATTGTGTGGCATTTGAGAAGAATATCAAGAGCTTTTTTCCTTTTATACAGTAGCCATTTACCTCTAATTTAAAAAAGCACCAAATAGTTATTTTGCTGAAATATATGGGAAGAGAATTGTGGTCCTTTTAGCATTAATGGCCTACTTATATTTTGCATTACTTTTGTAGTCAGTCATCTCAGTCTTTGTGTTCTTAGAAGCTTGGAAACTTGGAAACAGAGCATTTTGACTACTTTTTGCATCAAGGGAAGTAAATGCAAACTACATTTAAAATACTATACTTATCGTACCATTTAAATCAATTTTATGTTGTTCCTATTTGCGTTTGCAGTTGTTCTGAATCTGAAGTTACAGCTATTAATTGAAGGCATTCTTATAGTTGCAGTGTTTTATAGTCTTTAATGCTTTTCAAGTGGTTTCAGTGCTGTGCCTAGGTGTTGCAATGAACTATGAGTGGGCTGTAATTTGTATTGTCTTTTATCTATATCTTTTCTAACTCTGAAACTACAGCTATGAAATGATTGGGTTTTACAGTATCAACTGTTATTTTTCTTAGCTGTTAAGTGGATTATTTGCGTTGCTTATCTAAATCTGTGTTTAAATCAATTTTAAAACTTAAGAAGGCCATATTTTGTCAGCTGTTTGAGTTGTAACTAGAGCTTGTGGTATTTAAACCCAGCATCCTGGCATTTTATATTATACAAACAGTCAGCCAGCTTAGCCTTTTGACTCTAGGAAGTTCACAAGCTTGGAAATGCAGTATTTTGACTACATGTTGCAACTGCAATTAAAGTACCACACTTATCTTACAATTTAAATCAATTTTGTTATTTCTCATCCACCCACCATCTTTTTTTGTTGTTGTGCTTTTAAACTCTGAGGCATTTGATCTTCCCTCCCCTACTGTATATCTGGCTTTGGAATTTCTCGCAGTATCATTTTCTGTACAACTGGCGTTAGAAGCTCTGCTTAGTCTTATCACCTCTGCTCATTTTACTGGGCACTGACAGATGAAACGGGGAAGGCCCTCCCCTTTGACCATTACTGTGTTTTGAAATTGTCTTAAGGTGTGTGGTCCTTATTGCTGGATTGTTTGTCTTAAATCATCATGTAATTACTTGTAGCTTGTTGTTTGATTTGCTTCAGATATCTTTTTACTTTTGACTAAGTAAAGTGCATTTTTACATTAAGAAAGTGGGATGGCAATTCTAGTAGCAGTAGAAAGATAGCCTGGTCCTGACACGTTTTTTTCTTTGGGTCAAATAAAGTGTCTTCTTTACATTAAAAAAACAGGGACTGCAAGTGGCAGTAAAAAGGTAGCCTAGTCTGTGCAAGTTGGAAAATATACAGGGGGGCTTAAAATAGATTATTTAATTGGCCAGGGGTATTTTAATTGGTTTTGTCATTTTTATTTGAGTTTATAAATTATAAATTAGCAGTGCTTGTAGAATTTTATTTTTTTTTATTTTTTATTTTTTTAGTTTTAGTTTTCTTTGAGTCTCTTAATTTGTCATGTTTGCTCAGTTTTTGACTCAGATCCATATAACTCAAACTCTGGCATCTATACCTGTGTCTTTTGAGTTTTACCATACAGGCTATGATAAGTAATTTAATTTGAAATATTGTACTTTTCTAAGCTATTACAGAGGACTTTGGCTGTATTTACATATTTTTTATTGCTTTTCCATGCATTTCATAAATGTAAATTATATTTGCTTTCCCTTTGACTGCTGTTGCTAGTGTGCTTTGAAATAATTTTCCAGTGTATGTTCCTCATTGCTGGCATTGTAATTATTGATTGTAGCTAGTTATTTGATTTTTTTCTGGCACCTTTTTTACATTAAGAAGACTGGGGCTGCAATTCTAATGGCAGTAGTAAGTTAGCCTATTCTGTCTGAGTTGGGAAACACACATGGAAGCTTAATGTGAGATCATTTAATTGACCAGAAGATATTTTATTTGATTTAGTCATTTTTCTTTGATTTTATAAATTCTACTGCATATCACTCAGTGGTGTTTTGCAGTGTCTTGTGTAGACAAATGCACTTAGAAACTATTTTTTTCCTTTAAAACTTCCCCGTATAAATTTACTCATTACCCAGTTATGCAAAGAGCAACTTGTTTGCATGAAAAGGAACACTGCTGCACAGTATAATTGTAGATTTTACCCTCACAAGGCCCAAGTTAACCTGCAACACCACCCCTTTGTAGTTCACCTAAAAAGTCTGACAACACGAATGGTCACTTTTCCAATTTCTCAGCCAGCAGTTTGGTAGATGTGGGCATCCTGAGACAATGTAGGAATTGTCTCATGTTCACTGACAACCAACTAATCCTTAGAGAAATGAATACACTGTGTGGGAGGTGTAATTACTCAATGTCACCTGAGGCAAGTCTGTCAGACAACATTCTACCTTCACCAAGTATGATATTACCATATGATCAAAAGATGACTGACTATAGTAATTGTCTTAGCTTCTGGTGACATTCAAGTGAATACAATATTTGTCTGCATGGGACAATATGGTCAACAGACCACATTGCTTTGCAAAGGACAGTTTGCCCCAAACCCCTCTAGGCATATAAATATTGGTTAAAACATTGTCCTCCCCCATAGTAGCTTCCAACATACCAAAACCACACCACAGGAGTCTACAGGGCAGGACCCTAAACAAGAAACTGTGCTCCCTGAAGGGCTCTGCTCAACCTGGATAATGTGCACATCTGTGCAGTTTGCTGAGACACAGTTTAAGGCTGCAGAAAGCACCCTGTCAGTGCAGGGCTGCAATGCCTTCCACTCATTCCAGCTATCTACTGTACAGGCAGGGATGGTGGAGTCTTTAATCTATATCAACAACAAAGTCACCTCAAGACTAGTCAAACAAGATGATGCACTTGAGCATTTCCATGTCCAGATTTCCATAGACAAGCTATACGTCACCCTCTATGACCCAAGAATCCTATAACTTGGACTTGGACTTGGACTTACTGGAGGTTCTCAGCATTCAACCCAATATCATATCCATATATTCCTGGACCTTGTAAATATAAACACTTTTGGCCAGTTGGCCCATACACCCACAAGGGTTGCAAACATACTTGACCTGGTAATCACAAACATGGGATACAGCTATTTCCCCTCAGTGTAGTGTACTGTCTGGTAAAGTCAGACCACAAAACTGTCTCCTTCATAATAAAAAAATCAGTATCTGTGACACCAGCTAACCGTGTTACATTTAGGAGCTATTCTAAGACAAAGTTTCCTTCTACTTAGTGATAATCTGTCACAGTTTCAAGCCTCCCATACCCAGCCTTGAGAACACAGCTACCTATTGCAGATTTTTTCACAGAAACCCTTTACACTTATGTCAATAAATGCATAGAGACAGCTGTGTCTACAAGAAAAAAAAAGTAACTCAAAATACAAATCACCCAACTGGAATTCAAACATAAACAAGCTATGCAGCAAAAAAAAAAAAAGTCATAGCCATTATTAGAAATTGCTATGCCCAGAAAAAAAAAACACTCTCATCAATCTAAACTAACATTTAAGAGGGCAGAATAAATCTACTAAAGCCAAATGTGAGATAAAGACAGCAAACAAAATATCCACAAAGGACCACCATGGAGCTAAAATCATTTTAATAAAACAACTTGAAAACCATAAAAACAAAAGAAAAATGAAATTCAGCTTCAGCAGAGAAAATGGATAAGCACTTTCAGCTTAATACCCTTCTTTTTTTCCCAAAAACATTTTTATTTTGTTTTCATTATAAACATATGCAAATGTATATATAACAAATACAATAAACCAATAACAAAACTATTTACAATAGTTACAGTCATCCATGATAAACAATCATTTTATCCATGAGAAGGTATCGGTATTTGTTCAAAAGGTTTTGCAATTTTTCCTATGCTATTTTTATGAGTAATGTAATGAGTTCTATAACAAATAGCTTGCAGTTCTTTTTTACAAACAACTTTTGCTAAATTAATAAAATCTTTAAACATCAAATCCTGTTTACTTTTCCAGTTCAAAGTAATAACTTGTCTGGCAATTGCAAGAATTAACCAGAATAACTGAATCTGAGATTTAGGTATTACATTAGGTATAGGAACATTGAATAGGATTAGTGAGTTAGAAATATGGCAGTTATCAGACCATAAAGCATTTACAAAATATCTGACGTCTTTCCAGTATTGAACAATATTTTTACATTCAATGAACATGTGAACCCACATGGCCTCTAGAAATTCAGTATAAGATTTATTTTATGTGGAGTATAGAAACCCCTATTCATAAATTTCCATGCATGCAATCTCCAGTATAATGATGAAGAGGTACCATACAAAGATTTCAATAACAGTTTTTTTGGATGCATCAGATATTTGTTCTCCATTAAGCTTTACATAGTAATTCCAAAAATCTGAGTCAAACTTTAGAGTGTCTTCTCTTAGTATCTTATAGATAGGTGAGATACTTAATTTTTGAATATCTATCTTTTCAAGACACCTAATTAAAAGCTGGATCAAACTAGGTATAATATCGGTCTCTAAGTTGATTGATACTCTCATTTTGTTTTCTATAAACTGCCACAATGAGTGTATAAACAATCAACTATATTGACTATCAAAACTGCATAGAAAAGAGTTTAGTGGTTCAATACTCTTGTTTTCAATAAACTGATGCCACAATATCAAATTATTTCCTTTAATTTTTGCATTGCATTGATGTTGAAAGAATCTAGGAAATCAGTGGTGCATGCTATAGGGAATATAAGAAATAGGATTTGTTTAATGTTGTAATTACAATCAATTATATTTTTAAAGTTATTTAATATTTGATTAATGCCATAAGAAAAATGATCAAACTTATTAAATAAACAAAATTCACGTAAAAGCCAATGAACTCTATATATTCCGTATTGTTCCTTAAATTGATTTTCTATAGTTCTGACATCAGTTATATGAATCTCATGTATAATTTTCCAGCCAGATATATAATTAGGTGAGATACAATTTAATATTACATTATTTATAACAGATTTGGAATAGACATCTAAGCTAGGGAATGCTATCCCATTACTGTTCCAAGCTCTAATGTGCCATTTATATGCAATCCTAGGTTTTAATGGAAACCATATACATTTAAGTAGCATGGAATCTAATTTTTTAAAATAAGTTTTTGAGAGAGGGTAGTATCAATGACTATATATAAAACTAAATTTTAGGTAAAATTATCATTTTAATTAAATAGAGCCTATCCTCCATTGTGAAGGACATTTTAATCCAGCTTTTGATTAGTTCACTAATGGTGGTGATTCAATTATTGTAGTTTAGTTTAACAGACTCTTTCCATGTACTCTGTATACTGACACCCAAATATTCTAATACATCATTCTCCCAATTAAACATGATATTGTTTCTTAGGTTTTTGTTGATCTTTTTGTTAATTAGTAATGGTTTGGATTTATTATGATTAAATTTAAACCCTGAAATTCTTTAAAGCTTGCTTAAGGTATTTATAACATCATGCAGAGAACCATCAATATCACCCAATGTTAACATATCATCAGCAAATAATTGTATCTTAGTACAATAGTCCTTATTAACTTGAAAGCCTTTTATATTTTGCTTGTTTATGATATATGTAGTAAAAGGTTCCATTGAAAGAGCAAACAATAATGGTGACAAAGGACACCGTTGTCTAATTCCCTTGAGGATTTCTAGTGGTGAGGATAGACATGACACAATTTTCACATAAGCTTGTGCCCCACTATAAATTTTCATTAATACAGTGACAAAATCTGAGGAGAATTCAAAACCAATCAGAATTCTTTGTAGATAAGACCAACTAATAGAATCAAAGTCCGTTTCTATGTCTGGCTGATAATAGTTGTTTTTTTGTATTTGCATGCTATGTATATTAATGATAGTAAATTAATAATGTTATCTTGCACTTTTCTATGAAGAATGAACCCTGTCTGATCACTATATATTAGATTAGATAATATTTTCTTTATCTTATTAGCTGATATTGTCATAAACATTTTATAATCAGTGTTTAGTAACGACATTGGCTTATATGAATCACATGATTTGGGGTCCTTACCTTGTTTTAAAATAAGGGAGATAATTAAATATTTCCATGATGAGGGTGTTATACATTTTTGCTTAACCATAGTAAAGGTAGTCATAATTTTCTTTGTTATATATTCAGGAAAAATCTTGTATAGTTCAGGAACTATTCTATCCAGTCCTGGAGCTTTATTATCTTTTAATTTTTTTATTTGCTCTTTCACTTCTGTTAGTGTTATTTGTTTATTTAATATGTTATTTTGTTGCATTAACACCTTAGTAGTTATATTTTCTTGAATAAAAGTATTTATTACATTATCTGTCTCCAAAAGTGGTGTTATTATTTATATATTTATAGTAGTTTTTGAACACTTCTAATATGCCCATTAAGTTAGATGTACCCTTAACTGAACCATCACTTTTATATTTAATCTCATTAATACGATTTTGATTATTTATTTTTTGGATCTTACCACTCTTTTTTGTAGATATTTAGGATTTGCAGCATAAGATTGCAATTTCATTTTTTCTAGGTTTATGGCTACCTTATGATTCAGAACGTCTAAGTATCTTTGATTTAACTTAGTAATTTCATTATGCTACTTTGTTATTTGGTTTTATGTCCATTTTTATCTTGGCTATTTATTTTTGTAAATCTAAAAATTCTTTGTCCCACTCTCTCCTTTTTTAAGGTACCAAGATTTTATTCTAATATATATATATATATATATATATATATATATATATATCTATATATATAATTTAAAACTTTCCCATATTATAGTATCAGCCACTTCACCATTATCATTTGTTTCCATAAACATGTGAATTTCTTTTATTATCCATTCCCTAAAGTCTTTTAACTTAGTTATGTAAACAGGAATTCTCTGTAGAAATATTAAATCATCTGCATGCATAGTTAATGTAAAGTTTATAGCATTACGGTCTGAAAGTGGACAAGTCATTATAGATACATCACTTATTTTTGAGTATATATTATTTGATACAAATATCTTATCAAAGTTTGTGCACCAAACCGATATGAATAGTGAGTATAGACTAAGGGCCGGATTCATGATGGCTTACACGGACTTTAAGAGTAGAGTAAGACTCCATGCAGCCATCATGTCTGATGAGCGATCCAGGAACAGCCTGCAGGGGTGTGCAAGAGAGCTCCTAAAATGGCTCTTACATGGACAGGACTGGGATATGCAAATTACCTCAACTGCAGCAAAAGGCATGCAAATGAGGTAGATTTGCGATTCAGGAAACCCAAACCTGTCCAAGTAACAGCAGTGTTATTTGCAGAAATGTACTCAGTTGACAACTGAGTACCATTCTGCAAATAGCAAAACGGAGCTGTGACAGCTCCAAATAAAGGTCGCATCCAGTGCAGGAAGCATGCCAATGGCCAAATATATGGCCATTGGCAATGTTTCCTGATGCAATATGAAAATAAAATAATTATTTTTCTCTGATTTCCGATGTTTAAGCCTAGCGCAGCACCGCGCGAAAGGACTGTGCTGTAAAAACCAGAAAACTAAAAATGAAAACCCATAAATGTGGATCTTATTTAAATTGTTAATGTACAATGCAAGGGAACGGCAGGCTGAAGACAACATGGCCACCAAATGGAGGTTGCTAAGGGGGAAGCTCAGTCTAAGAGATGTAACCAAGCATTAGTAGGCAGTTCTATGCAAAGGAGGGTTAGGATAGTGAATCACAAGTTTACATAGCAAATGAGCACAGTCAGTGGAGTGTAGGAGTAGGATAAGGGGAGTAACAGAGTAGAAGATAGGTGACATCATGAGTGGGGTATGTATGAAAGAAGTGAAGCTCATTGGAGCAGAGTGGCATGTGTCAGCTGTCATTTACACATCATGGAAAGAGGTGTGTCAACAGGTAGGCTAGGTAAAGGCAAGAAATGGAAGGTGTATGCCATGGATAACACCAAAGTTTCTTGCTGAGTGGGTATGCGCAAGTGTGCGCATCTGTAAGACAGAGTGCATGCGTGTAAGCATGAGTGCGCACGTTTAAGCTGGAGTAAGCATGTATAAGACTGTTTAAAGAGTTGTAAGCGTGTTTGCGCTGGTGTGCACAGGTTTTAACCTGAATAAGCAAGTTTTAGTCCATGTAAGCATGTGTGCGCGTGTGTGAGCTGCTGTGAGTGTGTTTGCGTTTGTGTGCGCGGCGCTGTCCGCCCGAGGAAACAGAAAGGAAAAAGGAAACACAACAAATAGTAGGAAGCTACCAGGGAGTACTAGCAGAGATAGCAGGTGAAAAAAATCAGAATCAGGCAATTACACAGGCAGTACACTAGCCCAGCCCAGCCTAACACTTAAAACTCTTCAAACAACAGTCCATTATGTTTCTCACAACAGACACTGCAGTAAGCTAATAGAAGTGAAAACTGAAAAAGCTTTACTGAGACAAAGAAATGTTAGGGTTTGCCATTGCTGTTATAAGGTGACATATACAACATGCTGAGGGTGGTGACAATGGAAATGCTGCTGGACAACCCACAGTGAGGAGACGGAGAAGAGTGTAAAGGCCCAGGGTAACCTACCAGGGGCTACATCAGCTGGAGATAGTGGAGCGCTATAGAGTGGACAGAGATCTCCTGCAGCAAATTGTTGAGCTCTGCAGGCCATGCCTCACACACAGAACCAACAGAGGGGAACCCATCCCAGTGGAAACCAAGGTATGTGTTGGCCTAAGAATATTAGCAACAGGTACCTCCCAGAGACCAACCGGTGATATGATGGGGATATCACAGGCATCAGCATCCAGGGTACTGCACCATTTCCTGGATGCCATGTCAGCACATGTCGGTGATCATGTATATTTCCCCAATTCCCGTGAGGTATTGGCCAGCAATATGCGTCTCTTCCAGCAAATAGCGGAATACCCTGAGGTAGTGGGTGCAATAGACTGCACACACATATGCATCAAAGCACCAGCCGGCGAGCAGGGTAGGGTCTACTTCAATTACAAGGGCTTCCCCTCCATCAACTGCCAGGTCATGTGTGATGCCCAGGGCATAATACTGAATGTGTGTGCTGGCTGCCCTGGAAGCTACCATGATTCCCATATCTGGCATCTGACGCAGCTATACCAGACATTTGCCAATGGGGACATCCCACATGATCACCTAGTGGGGGATGCTGGCTATGCACTGGAAACGTGGCTGATGACACCCATCAGAAACACACAGACACCTGAACAGGAATGCCATAATGAGGCACACGCATAAACACGTAATGTAATCGAGCATGAGTTTGAGCTGCTGAAGTCACGGTTCTGGTGCCTGGACACATCTGGTGGAGCCTTGCAGTACTCACCAACTACATGTACCCAAATTGTCATGGTATGTGCTATGCTACATAATATGATCCTGTGAAAACAGCTGCAGCAGGACCAGCATAGGCCTGGGCCAAACAGCCCCCCACCATTGCCAAGGCCATCACAGGCAGAGCGTAACTCGGAGGAGGAACAACCTGAGCCTGCCACAGTAGGCAGAAGGAGGCATGCCCAGTATGCTTTCACCTTGGCAAAAAGGCAACGCATAACACATACACTGGCTCAGTAGGAGCTCTGTAAATGATACCTCTCTCTGACTTGCACATATAGTAAAAGGGATGCCTAAGTTGACACTACCTGCTTTCAAACATGTACAGGGAGTGTAGTATGTGCATCTGACATAGGCAGCCCTGCAGCACCACCTGAGGCATGATTGCCATGTGTTAAGCAATATAAAGCAGTGCTAAACAGCATTTACCACCATGTAGTATATGCAAACAAAATCGGACACACCAGCTAGCACAACTGTGGTCAATGTTGAGTAATATTGGGCAACGTCCAGCAATGTTGGTGAATATTGAGCAATGTCAGACAAGCCTGGTCTAAGTAGGGCATAGCTGAACAAAAGCCAACATGCTCATATTTGCTTAACTGGCTCTTAAGCAGTCTGGTCTGCTCAGTATGAAAATATAAAGCAGTGATGGGCCTCGAACACAGGATACTGTGCACTATAGTTAAAGTACTGAACCACTAAACCATGACAGTATTGCAGTGGTCAGCCTGTATGAAGGAATGTTGATAAGTCTATGCAAAGTATCTCATGGAAACCCTGCAGGCACAACATAATCCCTGTTGAGTTATGACACAAAGGTGAGTCCTGCAGTAGGAACAGAACCTGACTTCCAACACACACAGTATAAATGTTAATATTGGTCATGTTCACACACATCAACAAATGTAGTGGACCTCAGACAGCAACATACTGAAAGGTCACACTGGGCATGCTCACACACTTGAATAAATGAGACAAATGTCAGGCAACAGAACACGGAAAGCCTGAACTGGACATGCTCACACACTTAGGCCATGTCTGAGGGCAGCAGTGGGCCACACATATCTGGCAGTTGCATGTGTTAACCCAGGAACCTCTCACTATCCAGCAATCCACCCTGTGCACAGTTATATGACAACAGACACATATATAATATAGTGGAGCCCTGTCATAATCAAATATGTTCTGCAGATACCTAAGTTGTTCATAGAAACTGGTAAAGCAAAGATGATAAAGACCTGCAAACAGTATCAGCAATAAACATTGTGCATCCTGAACATTAGCATAGGTTCAGAAGTCGATACTGGGCTATCTGCCCTAGGGCATGTACAAGCCTAGACAGAGTGTGTTTGGCATTCGCAACCCTGTCAGATTACTACACTGTGCGTGTGAATAGTAGGTCACACAAGATAGCCCATGTACATTTAGGCTAGTGTGCCTCTGTCTATCAGGGACACAGAAGATATCCCAGGGGTAAACATACGATCACCTACTGTGGCAGGCTCAAGATGTCTCCTGTAGGAGGTCAGTGGGTGGCTCTGCCTATGTGAAACTGGGATTACAATCCAGAGTGAGTGGAGCCTCTGGTATAAGAATCTGTCCCTCCAGCATGTCCTATTAACATCTGTGCTGAGGTATATGTCCCTGGAGTGTGTAGTTCCAAGGGAGTTGGATATCCTGAGGTGGAGCATGTCCAGTAATTCTGGGTTGGGTATATCTGTAAACAACAGGCACACATCATATCCGAGTAGGTGGTAAGCGACTGAGTAGAGCTGGAGTTACTGCATCCGAACTGTGCAGGACATCCGTGTGAGTCCCTAGATTTGCTTGGTGAGGAACTTCTGTGGCCAGTACAGTTGCTGCAGGTGTCGGGTAAGGTACACCCCAAATGTGGCATTGTAACCAAGTATGGTTGTGATGAGTATAGGGGCACAATGACCTCACTTGATCTAGATGTGAAACCATATGGGATAAGGTGGCCTATATAGAAGGTCCGTCCAACCACTTTGGCAACGTGATTGTCAAAGGTGACTGTACGAACAAGTCATGTCCCCAAACCCCTAACAACTCCTACCGTATGTAATGGAGTACTACCTATGTGGTAATATGTGGCCATGTTGTTATTCCCAAAGGGGGTGACTATGCAACTAATGGCATTTAGCTGTAGGCCATGGCTCAGGCACCAGTCATCCATCTCTGTGAGACCCTGTTTGAGTATGCATGTGGCAGCTGGAGAGTTGATTATGGCATCCAGTTTGCAGTCAAGTGTGAACATGGTCAGCCATATTCCCCCTGTGGTAGCCTGTAAGTCAGACAAATATATACTGAACAAGAGAGGTCCCAGGACCGAGCCGTGTGGGATGCCATGTGTAACTGGTGTATAGTCAGACATGGCACCTGCAATTCTGACCATGTGGGTGCTATCCCTGATCCAGGTAGCAATCCATCATGTGAGATATGTGCCCATATCGATGCTGGTGAGCCTATGCATAATGGCAGAGTGGGTTATTGTGTTGAAGGGTTTTGCAAGGTTTAGGTAGGCTATGTGGACAACCGTCCCTATGTTGATGGACCTGTTAACAATTTCAAGAATACAAACAAGTTCAGGAGGCAATATCTGCCCACAACAATGCTGAAATGTGTAGGACACAGTGTCTGTAGGTTCCCGATGTCTATGTGTATGAGTGCCATGACAATATGCTCCATAGCTGTGCAGAACAGACTAGTTAGGCTTATAGGGCAATATTGTCTCTAGTCTGTTGTGGCACCAAGTCTGTGGAGTGGGACCACTGCTGCTGTATGCCTTTCCTTGGGTACATATCCTGTAGTAACTCCGATATTGAACAGTGATATAATGTGAGGGTTACGTCTGTCATGAAGCTCATGTAAGATGCAGGCCGGGACACTCTCTGGTCCCATTGATGCTGTGATGTACGTTTTGGGGAGGGCAGCACTCACCTGTTACTGTGTGATATCAGGGAGGTTACACTCTTTTGGGATGGATAGTTGCTCCACAGGGGGGATGGGGGGGAGACATCTGCAGTGAACCTGTTTGCCAGGATGTTGGCAATGCCAGTGGGTTCAAGGTAAGTTTAGTCAGTATGCAGTAACTCACAGCATATCAGTGAGTGCCCACCCAGGTTCCTGACATAACTGAAGAAGGCCGTGTGATAGTCCTATGTGTCTGGTGCAGTTGTCCGGTAGAAGCGGCCCTTAGAAAGGTTCATGAGTGATCGCAGCTGTCTGCTAGTACAGATCACAGATGCCTTCCCCATCTGAGATTGTGCTCTATCATGTAGTAGCTTCCTCCTGATGTTGTACAGCTTATTAATGGATGGAGTCTACCAGACAGGTCCCCTGCCATTGGAGGACTGAGTCCTGTTGTTATTTGGGATAGCACAATCCATGCAGTCCACTAGGTGTCCATAGAATGTGTATGTAAAGGATTCAGCAGTATGAGCCATATTTGCCACTGTCTCAGTGTCTCTGAAGGATACCACCTTGATTTGGTGAAATGAGCCGTTGGCACATGAGATGTTCACCAAGATTAACCAGCATGGGTGTGTGGGGGGTATATGTATGTCCAGTGAGATACATGTATGTTCTGACCTTACCAATGAGGGGTATATCGCTGGTGTGGAACATAGAGTCCCCATGTTGGTGATGATCAGGTCCAATACGTATTCCCCCTTGTGGCTGTGCTGACTGGTTGTGCCATAGCATATGAGTCTACAAATTGTAGCGACTGTTGGGCGAGGGTGTTGGGGCTTGAGTAGTATCCTCAGTCAATATTTGTGTATTTGAAGTCACCCAATATAATGGTGTTTGTGGAGACCTTCATATTCTCCATAGTTCCCATGAAAGCCGAGTGTGGTTCCTGAGTTTGGGAGGGTGGTCTGTAGCAGGCAACAAACTGAAAGGCAGCTTTGCATAATGGTAGTTGTATATGTATGGTCTGTGATGCTTTGTGCAGTGCTACTAACCTGGAGGTGTGTGTATCTGTGATGTATATGGATACTCCCCCTAGTTGTGTTGTCTGTTCCAAGTCTTGTGGTCAGAAAGCATGGTATGAAACATAACCTGGTAGTGCTGGTGTGCATAAGTGAGCCTGAACAAGGCATCTGTTAGTGCACGGATATTGCTAGCCTCCATACTGAGGAGAGTCCTGAGTGGCTGCAATATGAGGGTAACACATCTGGTGTTGAGCAGCATTACCCTTAGTTTCATTTAACCTGTAATGTCTATGGAGGTGGGTTTGTCTTCTGAGCCCTGCTTAAAAAGTCACTATGGTGGTAGCAAGAGCCTTAGCCAGCATTCAAAAGTCCAATGGTGACAGGTGCAAGCTGTCCATAGTGAAGCTACGTGGCATGTCGAGTATGTCACCACAGGCTGACAGACACTGTATCCCCTATGAATGACACCAATTTGTTAACCAACTGTTAAATGTGATACGTTTGTCTGTATACTGTGACATCATAATTGGTGGGTGTAAGATGCTAGACAAGGTCAGGGTCATACTGGCCTGGGCTACATGATCAGAGTGTTCCTCCATGTATCATGTCATCTAGTCCAGGGAGTAACATCTGAGGTTTTACGCACCAGCATGGACGATGATGGTGCCAGTCTTGTACTTGCTTTGGAGTGACCTGACTTGCATGTGTTATGTAGCAGATCCTGACACCCAACAGACAGCCCAAAGTGACTATTCCCTTGTTTGGGCTGGTGAGTGGTACGTCAGTGTGTCTGAGAATAAGTGTTGCCTATTACAAGTGCATTAGGTGTGTTGTTTAGCCCAAAGGGCAGTGACTGTGTGGCACACTGACATTGTGAACTATGTGATATGTGAGTATTGTAGTGGGGTAGCAGTTGTGTGTGTGTCTGCTTTGGAGGTCTCTGCTGCTTAGGCGAGTTCATTTACAGCATCCGAGTATGTCTATGTGTGATAATGTGGTTTGAGTGCTGTCGCTAGAGGATATGTGAGACTGATATGTGGTGTTTGTGCTTACCTTCACCACCTGATAGACTGTGCCAGTCATGAGTCGAGAGAGTTCAGCACCCTGTATGTCTATATAGGTGCATCTCACACATATATCTAAGTTTGTCGGGTGGAGAAGAGGGTTGTCTGTGTACATGAGGCAGATGTGACATTGTGTCAACGTCCCCTGGGCATGCCAGGATACTATGATGGCATACTCTGTAGTCTGATCACAAAGGATCAGTAGGGTGTTAAGTGTGTAAAAGAGTATAACAGGGATTAGTGTTCAGGTTTGTTGGTGTTTTGTAAAGAGTAGCTGAGAAGGAGTCCAGACTGAATCATGACACCTCCTTCACCTATGTCATAAATAGCAATGTACACCCATATATGTCCTGAGTCAGGGCCAACTGTACCTGACTGACAATGCCGACATCCTGACAGACAGGCCCATATATACATATCCACCTCACACTGATGATAGTCCATATCATCATACCAGGAGATATCACATGTAGAATGGATGAGCAGCTACCTCCAATGCCAAAAGCATGGCAGCAAGTGGAATACGTTTATTCCCAATATGTGTCATGCATAAACTACAGAACAAACAGATCCTGCACCAACAGTCAGCTGAGCCTCACTCCCTACACAGGATGTGGAACCGTTGAATGTGTTACAGCAACATATGGCACTCCCCACAAGTGCTGGTGCACAACACACCATGGGAAGTACAGTCCAGTATGCCTATGAAGTCTGATCTGCAAGGTCATGGAGTCCATCATGGTTGAAGTCATAAACAGAGCTATTGGAAGCTGATAAACACACAACCCTACCAACTGTGGTATGTTCATGCACAGATCATGGTTCCCAAACATGCTAGACTGTTTGCAAGGCAGCCACCCAGGACATACATCACTGAACACAGCTACACATGTCTCACATAGACTTTGAATAGCCCTTTATCAACATCCCAGACACATGTAGTATCCACAAAACATATAAGCTGTGCATAAATATGTGTTGACATATGAAGGAATGACAATGTGTCCACAGATAGATCACACAAGGTAAGGATTATGAGGTCCTGTTCAAGCTGTTGACACCTGCTGACCCACATGGACCATTCCTGGAATGGCATAAAACAAAGTGTACACACATCACCATGTCCAGACTGATGATGTCACCATCCTACAAATACAGCAGGAGAAGGGAAACCAGCCAGTAAAGCGAATAGCGCACTGTGTTAATGCTTCCGTCTCTAGTATCCTAACATAGTCCAATAGGGGTTTGAATCCTATAAACACTGACTGTGGGGGGGGTGTACGTATGCAGTTTGCTTTCAAAGGAGTGCCCTTTTTGGAGACTGGGAAAACTCACTAAAAGAGGTACATTCCTCTTTGGAAAGTCTGATGATGTCACCATCCTACAAATACAGCAGGAGAAGGGAAGCAGCCAATAAAGCAAATAGCATGCCGTGTTAATGCATCTCTCTCTAGTGTCATAACATAGGTAGGTAGGGTTTTGAATCCTGTAATCACTGACTAAGTGTGTATATGTGCAGTTTCCTTTAGGAGTAGTGCCCTTTTTGGAGACTGGCAAAACTCACTAAAAGAGACTGGGAAAACTCACTAAAAGAGGTACATTCCCTTTGGAAAGTCTGATGATGTCACCATCCTACAAATACAGAAGGAAAAGAGAAACCAGCCAGTGAAGCAAATAGAGCGCTGTGTTAATGCTTCTATCACTAGTATCATGACATATTTAGGTAGGGGTTTGAATCCTGCAAACACTGACAGTGTGTGTGTGTGTCAATGCTGTGTGGGTTTTGGTTTTACTATGGTAGGACATATTATGATTAAAACAGTAAGTGCCTTGCACACATCAGGTATCTGCGTGGCAAATATATATGTGTACATGTCCCCTCAATCAGTACATAGGTGTGAAGCCTGCATACTACATGAATACATCTGTTTCCATTGACAGGTTGTGCCGCTGCTTCTCACATCGTAGGTCACATATGTATGTATGTGACAAGGCCGTTCACTGTTGTGATCTGTGGCCAAGGTCATCTGTGCCACACACACCCATGACAGTTACTAAAGAGTAGTATGAGTGAGGATATATGCCTGGGGTATATGTCAGACGTTCATACACAACAACGACTGGCAATAATGGACAGTCTGTATAGGTGTACAACTGGCTTGCGGATATGCATTCAGGCCTCTAATATCTTATGTGATACACCGAGGGACTCCACAATACCTATAGATATGTGGATACCAAGGGACACATGACATAACACAAGGCTGTATGTACACATTGGTACCCAGCGTACATGTTGAGGTTTACCATCGATGTGGTACAGACGGGATAGTATGTATAGTAAATGTGGATGACTATGCCATAGCTGGCTTACTGCTATACAGCATGTATCAGACAACAGGTATCTGTCTGTATGATACCCTTGTGTAGGATATGCGTCCCATCCAGGGAATGCATTGTAGGCCAACACATGCATTTCCAGATATGGATGGACACATCCCTAGCGTGTTTTCATGTACCTAAAGGGGCTATATGCCAAACAGGTGTGGTCCCAGGAATGGGTGGCGGTCAATACCACTGGTTAGTGTTAGAGTATAGTACTGGAAGGATCCAACTGTTACTGAGTTCCCTACAAATGTGTGTCATTTGTCAGGATATCATCCAATGATTGCTTATAGTCATGCTGTTGAGGTTGTGTATACTACCAGACAGCAAATCATTGACAGATATTAACAGTATCACCCACAGCATAGTGTAAACCCATGTCATACACATATGTGGACCCATGTTAGTACATAACTGTAGTAGAATGCATACTGGCCATTGAAAGATGCTATGAGATGTTAACAATGTGTACAACAGGGTATGCCACATGTCCCATGTGTCCACCATGCACTTACATGCAGACAGTGCACACCCACCATGTTCACAGATGTACAATTGCTAATCTGTACTGCACACATCACACACGTAATGTCCACTCACTAACACATGCTGGCAACACATTACACTTCAGCCAAGTGGCACATGGGTGGACAATACATACTCAGACCTAACAGTGGTGTAAACAATGCTACATTGACAATCAGAGCTTTGATGCATAATGTCTGCTCAGACATACCTACAAGGATGTCATTACACTTTCCTGTTGACAACTTGCTAATATTGCTACACTGCTATAATGTCACCCTGTGCATCAGCACCATGTTAGCCTGTTCCTGCATCAATGTTACAGATGACAGGAGGCGACACAGGTATCATCATATGCACAGGGTGTGTTGTTGTTTGCCAGAGCCTGACATTGACCCATCCAATCGACATGTCTGTGTGTGTGTGTGTGTGTGTGTGTGTGTGTGTGTGTGTGTGTGTGTGTGTGTGTGTGTGTGTGTGGGACAACAGTACAGCATGGGCCAATGTTGATGTAATGTGTGTGTGCATGTGTGAGCCCTAGTTGTTTGGTTAATGTGTGTGTGTGTGTGTGTGTGTCTGCATGCACACAGCTCAACCATGAAGCTGCCATATACAGTAGTTTGTGGGACAGCCACAGACTGTACCTGCTAGGCTGTACAGATCACTGTCTCCAGCCATGGACACAGTACCTGTACCTGGCAGGGGTGCTACGGACAGTATCGGGTACCAACTCTGACTGGGTACTGTCATCAGAGGCAGAGGTATGATGACTGGACCCATGTCCCTGCTGGGACTGGCCAGAGCCATGTGCACGTTTTCTACTGGGACGGTCAATGGACAGGCCAGCCCCAGCATGGCTGGGGCTGGTATTGCCACTACGAGAGCGGCTGTGAACTGTGGGCCATCCGCGACCACTGCCAGCTGTTGCTGGCATGCATCCGTGTCAATGTCACAACCATCCCACACAGTCCTGGCTCATGGAAGACATATTGTGGAGGGCATCTACTGTCTCCCCCCAATGTCTATCAATGACCTCGATGTAATTTCTGATGGCACCGGCAAGGTCACGGATGCTGTCATTGATAGCGGTGTAATGGGCCCTCTGCGCCCTAAGTCCCTGTCTGGTGTACCGTTCCATACGTGCCTGAGCCTGCATTACAGCCCGGTACATACTGGACATTGTAAGATCTGTGAGGGCACATCTGCCAGGGGCAATACTACCAGCGGTGCTCCCCTGAGAACCCCTGGACCTCCGCCTATGTGGTACCGTTCCAGGAATACGGCTATGACTGCTGTGAAGGGGTGCAAGTGCCATGGGTACCACACTCTCCTGGTCAATGCCAACTGTATGCTGTCCCTCGCCTATGGTCATTGGTGATGAGGGATGTATTGACAGTATGACAGTATGAGTGTGCGCATAGATGGGGTTGAATGCTGTGTACTGTCGATTGGTGGACCAATGACAGATCCTGTCAAACTTTCCTGTGTCAGAATACATGTCTCATCATCACCGCTATTCATGGCAGTGGCTTCAGGTTCCCTGCTGCATTCGGCCACCCCTAACTCAGCACCTGTGAGAAGAAGACAGGAAACACACTTTACAGTCTGCACATGATGCATGCACACATGCACACATGCACACATGAACACATGAACACACGCACACATGCACACATGCACACATATACACACCTCACTACAGCACATGCACACACACACCAGCAATCCAACACATACTCTATAGTGGGTGAAGGTGGCTGTCAGTATCACAAGGCAAACAGTCACCACACACGTGTCAGCCTACAGAATATGTGTTGCACAAACCCATGCAGTGCAAGTGTAGACGCCCCTATTTCATGGCAGTGTACATGGCTTTAATGCAACTGTGTAGTTGTTCAGTGATTGGCTACACCCTGGAACACAATGTGTACTTGGACACGACATTGCTGTGCAAGTATTATCAGCTCTGCAATGCCCTGTGCACCATCACTCACAGGTATACATGCCATGGCTGCATGTGTTATCTGTGTGACACATAGATTTCCATGTCTGAGTACAGCATCTGTGTCCATAGCAGATAATAGTGGGCACAGGTGTAGCACATGCATGCTATGTACACACATGGGATGTGTGGTGCATGTTGACATAAAGGAATCCCAATGATCGACATGGCCAGTGTACAGTGGTTATGGTGAGTGTGGGACATATATGTCGGTGCCAGCCATGGCATGGCATGCTACATGACTGGAACATTAAACACCACACATACCCAATGTGTGTCATGTGACCTATACACCCACTAGCATTCTGGGTCAAATATGTGACAGTTTGTTTGTATGGCGACTGCTGTGCATATTGTGTATACTGGCATATATAAGCACACACACACAACATGCTATGCATATTGTGTATAGGTGCACATGTTTGCACACACACAACATTGAGGTGCACAGCAATGACTGTTATGAGTAGTACTGTGGTCACTGTAACTGGATGGGGTGTAGTACCCTGTGCCATCATCATCATGCATCTTATGGTCACTCACAGCTACAAATGTGTGCAAGACCACCGCCTAGAATATGTACCTGAACTGCAGTGCCATGGCTACGTTCACAATTACACAGCAACTTTGTACATGGGTGTGTGAGGTGCCCAATAGGGAGCATTGCCTAACATGACTGTGTTATGTGTTGCAGAGTGTTGCACAGCCCCATGATAGGCCTCTACCTCTGAGGTACATCATGTGCATGTGCATGACATGTGGGATATTGAAGTGTGACCTTACAGTGGGTGTGTGGTAATGCCAAATGTAGCATGTTTTCATGTACTGCATATGATAAACGTGTTCTGTTGTGTACAGCTGTAGCAACTATGCATATCCAATGTGCAGTACAGTGTTGCCACAAATGTGTCTGCTGCTCTGTGCATTTCATGTGATTGAGGCAGCTACTGACTTTACTGAGATGTTTAATGTCTCACAGTAAACATGCACAGCATACATTATGTGTAGGTGTGTTACGTGTACATGGCCTACACCTCACCTATGACATGCACATGTCATTACCAATATTAAAGTGTTAACACACTCACCAGCATGTATTGTCTGCCCTGATGTCACACCAGAGGGACCTACAGGAATATGACACAGTTTGTCAGTGGTCAGAACTGTGGCATTGCTACTGTGAGTGTGCTAAACTACAGTAGAACAACAGTCAACAGTCACAGGTGTACAGATACTATTCCAAATATCAGTATTGCACACAATAGGCAGCACAACTGCTGAACACACAGTACACATCTCACATATGCATATTCTAACAATACAGGTAACAGTAGTCTACAGCTAGGGCATATTACCTGCATGCTCCATGTCATCATGCTGGGTGGCTCTGGCCTCCATGATGACACATGTGTGATGCTGTTGCTGCTGTAGGCCAGGAGCCACCATGTTTAGGAGCAGCTCCTCCACTCTGGTGTGGGGGGATGTATGGCCGCCCCACCACCTGTGGCAAGCTGTTGTCTATGGATATCAGATATGTCTAATTAAATCACTGCAGTGATGGCATACCTGCTCATATGTCCGGTTATGCATGCCTATGTCATTTACCCGATGAACAAGAACTTACCACAGTGCAGTACGCTCATGCTGGTGCTGGCTGGCCCTAGAAAACAGCAGTGTATAGTGCTGCACCAGGCTGTTATGTATTTCCTGTTCCTCTGCAGCTGTATATGATGGATTGCGTTGATGAGCCACAACCCTGGAAGACAATTAAACGATATGTGTGAGCAAGTCATGTGGCACACTTAACATTATCAAGTACAGATATCACTTAACTGCCATATATATAGCATCTGATTGTCTGTCAGGGGATACACACGTTCAATACCACATATCAGTGCTCAGCACACAACTGGCTGACAGTGCCTGCCACACTCCATATAACAAACCAGTATACACCAGTACTCGGCACACTGTTTCGGATACAATGCACAACTTCACCATGGGGGTATATATCAAGCTAATGCATGTAGAAAGATGTCATCCAATGCAATGAATGCAAAGTACATTTACAGTATTACCAGTAAACCACCCTAGTCATTGATGTCATACCCCTACCTAACATATGTGCGCGGTTGTTAATATAGCTGGCATACTGCTGTAACAGAGTAAACATGTTGCTAGGTACACACACATACCCTGTAACTCACATGTGATTGTGGGCATGGTACAGGCATCATTACACACACATCAGACATACATACAACACACAAATGTATGCCGACACAGATAAGCATTACCTGTGTACCTTACAGTACTGTGTGCCCCTACTTACAGATACCTATGCCTGAGGTATGTAATCTGTGCAGACTACAGGAAACACACAAGACAGTTTTACCAGGGAATGTAAACATACACCATACTGTGCTGTTTAGGCCTACAGCTTCAGGTAGTACAACAGCTCATATGTGAGCTGGATTCACCAGCAGTACCACTTACTGAGCATACATGTATTGCTTCAGCCTACAATGGGACACCACAGTCATACACAAGGAACTACGTCACAACATATGCCATCCTACTATGTCTGCATCCCAATAACTGAAACATCTTTCTCTGGCCTCACACCTAGGACACAAACTACCATGACAGGAACAACCTCACACTAAGCTATCACACCTTTACAGACCTTGCACACATTCACTGTCACACTCATTCCACCTCACATAGCAGGTATTGCACTGAGTACATGTGTGTGTGCATTGTGTTATAGGTAGGTAATACGCTATTGGCCCTAGGGCCTAGAGCAGCCTAGCCATATGCTACCCTGGCCTTTGACACACATGTAATGTGATTTCACATGCTCCTGTCAACCGAATACACAGAGGTGACTCCCAGGGCATATTACCTATCTCCCAAACAATCATCAGGGGTATGTATGACATCTGCTAATGAGGAGCCTTGTTTGTTAATGCTTGGTGGTTTAGTCCACAGAATGGCATATTTGTGGATAGGAACCTGTACCTCCAGCATGTGCTGTTTAGTGAGGTGGTGAGGATTAGGGCCCTAGGTCATGTAGCCCAGAGGGATTGTGAGGTGTTGACATGGTGGTTGGCCGACTGCTATGGGTGTGACATACCTCTGTATGTCCAGCAGAGGTAACCTCTGGGTGGGCAGTATGCAACGCACTCTAGCTGTGGTTTTGTGAGTCAATCTGCATAGGGCATGTGTTTGAGGGCAGTATTACTCTTTTTGAGGTATGTCTGTGGCCTTTCCACTTGCTGTAGTTATCATGTGAGGTACATACCACAATGGGGCATTGTGATGAGTAGAGGGGAGCACTGACCTATATTTCCCTAGATGACACACCTTTTGTGATGACACGTACCACGTAGGCAGATTTCAAGACTAGTGTGGCACTGTGATTATCAAAAGGGAAGCTACTGTCCACCTGTGTCCCATGTTCCCTTCTGACACCTTCAGTGTTAGGCAGGCTACCACCTATGTGGTAGTTACTGGAGAAAGTGTTTTGGAATGGGGTATGGCACTGCAGTACCAACACTGGTGTTCAGTCCATGCCTTGGTCAACAGGCACCTGTTGCAGTACGTATGACCCTGTGTCTCCCTCTCTCTCTCTCTCTATATATATATATATATATATATATATATATATATATATATATATATATATATCTTTATATATATATAAATATATATATATATATATGTATACATCCATTGCTGCACATATAGATGTACATATAGGCACATATACTGCCTGCCTTTCATGGTGGGGATGTCAATTATGCAACAGTTGTGGGACATATGGTTATGTAATAATATTGCACAGTGTTGTGCAGAATACATTTTGCTGTCCTCAGGCCATATAGCTGTAGCAGGCTTCACTGCCTGTAGCTCAGTCCCACAGTGTTTAACCACCACATGACATATACCCGCACTGCTTGCTGTCTGCAATGCCACACACTACAACCTACATACATATATACACATAGCAACCTTCAACAACATATATCTGTCCAGCCTTCACTAACAGTTGCAGTATGTCCCTTTCCCTATGCACATGTGCATATAAATAGAGATATGGATTGCTGCCACATATGGATGATTCACAGTATGTAGAGTACCCTTCAGACACATCATTCAGATGCCAGCAAATACATATCTGTTACATACCTTACCTTTGTATTCCTCACATCCGTCTTTTGTAGCTGTTGATTTTTTTTTTTTTTGGTTTTGGTTTCCTCTGTGTGTTGGTCTTTCTTTTCAGTGTCTGTCTCTTACAGCCTGTTTGTCTCCATCTGTTTGTCTGTCTGTCTCTCTCGTTTTCTCTCTCTCTCAGTTGGTGCAATGATATTATTGCATGTGTGGACAGCAAGTACAAGCTGCTTTTCTAGGTATCTGCATATGTGCATGTGATGGCCTCTGCACCAATTGGTGCCCACCATTTAGTAATTGCATGCAGCCTGCTGTGTGGTAATTGCAGTACTCACTGTGATTGCAGGACACTGCTATAAAATGCTAGGTTAGGTAGGCATAGCCCTTTCAGTTGTGCACGGTGGGGCCCATGCTTGTTTGCTGTGGACACTGTTGTCTCAGTCAGAAGGTTGGTATATGTCTCATATCCGAAGCTAGGGTTGTAGCCAGTGATATGTATGCTGTACTGAAACCTGACTGTTGCTTCTTCCAGTGCACTCTTCTCAGTGTGTAAGTTTACTCACACCTCCTAATGCTAACACTGGATACATGGGAGTATGTACTTTCTTTTCGAATTAGAGAATTAACTGGCATACAGCTGTAGTTATTGCAATGTATTCCTATGGCTTTCCTATTTTCCATTTACATTCACTCATTGTAATGTATGATATATTTCTTACAGCACCAAGTTATTGTATACCTGCTGTGGCTTAGTGGTACTTCATGCAGACTGGTGAGTTCAAGACTGACAAGGGTATTTTATTTTGCTGCTGAGCAGTACAAGGGCCCTGTCATACATAGTGACTAAGGCACTTTAAAGCAGTTGTAAGCGGGTTTGCGTGGGTTTGTGTGACGCTTAGCGACGCTTAGCTAAGCGCACACATGCGCACACTGGTGCAAACCTGCTTACTACTGTTTACAAGTGCTTACTCTCGCTAACCCCCGTGCTCATTTCTTTGACAGAAAAGTAAATGGGGAGATAGGAATGTGGTGATAAAGGGTGCAGAAAAAGGGGAAGACAGTAGGGAAACCAGCTCGGGATGTACAGGATGAGTGTGGGGAAGGTCCATAGCTGCCCGTTTCTTTACCAGCAACAGCTGTGCATATGCAATACATTAGGAGTGAAATTTGAAACCTTACACCCCTGAGAGAGGGATGAGGACAACTAAGTATGTTGTACTACCAATTATGAATATCAGGCACATGCACTGTTTGTGGACTGCTATACTGTCATTAGTACGTTACTCACTTCAGAACAGTTTGTGGTTTGTTTGTGTTGACATTAGCACAGTCTGCTCAGGACAACTTTACATATTTCACTACTATGTATGCCTACCTACACCCATGGGTGTGCCTGACTACACAGGTAAATGGTACTTTTGGGTAGGGGTGCTGAACTGCGGAGATCATTATTTATTATTGTGTGCTGTTTATCTTGCTGAACATGCAGAGTTGCTGTGCACCTGTTAGTCTATAAAGGCTAGTAGTCTGTCTCAGTAGCTCCCACCTGTGGACATATCCAGATGGTAGACAGAGGTTAGCCTAGTATCCTTTGACTGTGCACCACACCAGTCTTTTCAGCACCTGAACAATGGCACTGTCACAGGTGGTTGCTAGCAGTACACGACTACATCCTTTGATATTTCTGTGGTGTACTTCTACATATGGGCATGCTTGTGGAATTCATTCTACAACTATTAGCTGAGTATGTAACAGCAGACAAGCTGATATGTCTGTGTGTTTCTGACATTTACAGGCCTCAGATACTCTCAGGTAAATATTCGAACAGCCTCAGGGAAAGGTACATGTAAGTGGGATACACCTGTGATATATTTCAGATATTTTGTTGTTGAGACTTTGGGGGATTTGGAGCATATGTATTACTACCCTTTTTCTGATGTGCAAGCAGTGTCTACTCTCACTTATTGACATTTTTCATTAAGTGAGATTCCCCACCTTTCTGCCTACTGTTAGTACATTTCACAGGGAGTCAGAGGGGCACAGCTAACATTTTTTTTGCAAATCAGGGACATCCCTGTATATCAGTCACAATTGGGAGGTCTGGCCTCTGACCTATTCAAATATACCAGTGTTTATCCTGCTCTGATACTGTGTGGTGTTTGTAAGGTGCTACTGTAACATTATTCCCTACTAGCATGGCTGGTTCTCTTTTCACAGTCATGTCATGCAATTCCACAACCACTGCTGGTAAAGACCCACAGAAAAGGATTAGTGTTATACCATTCCTAATTTTCATTTACATTCCCTCATTGTAATGCATGATATATTTATTTCTGAACCAAGCTATTTGCATATCTGCTGTGGCTTAGTGGTAATTCATGCAGTCTACTATGTCAATGGTCTGGGGTTCGAGACTGGCAGAGGTATTTTCTTTTGCTGCTGAGCAGAACAAGGGCCCTGCCATAGAGTGACTAAGGTACTTTTAAGCAGTTGTAAGTGGGTTTGCGTGGGTTTGCACTACGCTTAGCTAAGCGCACACATGCACACACTCGCTTAAACCCGCTTACTACTGCTTAAAAGTGCTTACTCCCGCTAACCCCCATGCTAATTTCTTTTAAAGAAAAGAAAATGGGGAGATAGGAAAGTGGTGAAATAGGGGGCACAAAGAGGGACACACAGTAGGTAAATAAGCTTGGGATGTGCAAGACGGGTGTAGGGAAGGTCCATAGCTGCCCATTTCTTTAACAGCAACAGCTGTGCATATGCAATGAATTTGGAGTGAAATTTGAAACCTTCCACCTCTGGGAGAGGGGTGAGGACAACAAAGTATGTTGTACTGCCAATTCTAATTATTAACTTACATGTTTGTTCGATGGACGTGTGTGAAATGGGAAGCTATGTATGGGGCATATTTTTTTTGTGGATACAGATTGCCCTTTTTTTTTTTTTTCAGGTGAGAGTGGGAAGTGAGGTAGAGGAAGTTGGTATGTCCTGGGAGGTAGGTAGGGAAGGTAAACAGACAAGACAGACAAGACACATACAGGGGCGGTGTATGACACATGGGGTGGGTGAACACAATTGATGGGGTCGGATGTTTGGAAATCGCAAGCCCATGAGCCCACAGATGGTAACAGTGGAACTGAGATCCACACCCATAGGCAGTCATCACTGAACCTTCACAGCCCCGAGGGTGGCTGTGCTGGGGGCTGCGTAGGACGGGCAGGCTCACCTGTGAGATGCACCACTCTCACCTCAAGCTGGTGTAGGGGATCAGTGACTGAACGCTGGATCTCCCTACGCACCACAGCCCAGACCCTTTGAAGGGTGACAGGTGGACCTTCTTCGCCCATGCTTGCACGGGGGGACAAGCCCCATCCCCTGCAGCGCTTCCACCTGAAGGTGGCACAGGACTAATGGTGGAGGGGAGTCCAGGCTGGGCACTGGACCTGCTGATGCCAGGTGCACTCGCCGGCTGAGGAGGGACAGGGGGATCCACTGGGACCGGCCTTCCCATACGTTTTGTGATTAGGTGTGTTTAATTGCAACATAAGCAAAACAGCATTCCAGATTAGTTGTAACAGCATGCAATAATATTCCCATTAACCCAACACACCAAAGGTACAACAGCTGAACAGCAAGCATAACACATGCATATATTGAACCACAGTGGTTATTCCAACAGCATGCAGGGATGTTTGGTAGCAACAGGCCACCATGATTGTGGTGTTTAAACAGGGCACATGTATCAACGTGAATGCAAATATTTATAGAACAATAGGACATATGTCCCAACAAATATTTAAGATTACACATACCCATTGAGGTGTGGAATTGCATGGTTTATGCACATACAGTAGGGTGTAGAAAAAACCTCAGTTAACATCTTATAATGACCTTTTAGTCTACACTACATTCCTAGTGACTGCAAGTGTATATCCCCTACCTGTATTATTACACTTGCCACCATACGTTAGGTTGTGTAATGGGTTTGGCTAGTTCAATATATGCCTGACCTATATCTGACATACTAACTGTCCAGGATGCAGATGTTACTGCTACATATTTCTTGATTGCATTTATATTTCTTTATCTACATATCTGGGATGTTTTCACATGACATTTTCACTTCGATTTGTACAGAACCCTGCATTTCTTGACACACACTCACATTTCTGGGAAAAAATAACATGCTACACGTGTGCCAGGTTTACTTATTCATGCCAGCCAGTAATGGTCTGTTGTGGACTGTATATATGTTTCTCAGCTACTAGCACTTCCATCACCCACTTTATATGGGACTGCACAACTCTGGGTTGCCAGCACCTTTTCAAACAGTACTTTTTGTATAATGCAAGGGTACAACAACATTTCAGACTCTGTGACACAGACACACTCTGGGTTTTAGACCTTTATTAATGACATTACACACTTTTCCACAGGCTCACTCCTTTATTTGTTTTAATGGTGTATATGGCAGACATGTTCAAGACATATTATACCTTTATTAATAGGTTAGAACAATCTTTTTTTAGGCTCACTCACTTATTATATATGACAGTGTCTGCAGAGATAGTATTCCAGACATATGTTACCTTTCTTAATGGGTTACTACACTCTTTTTCTGCCTCGTTGACATTTTTATCTGACAGTACATGCAGAGGACTTATTCAGGCAATTTTATGGCTGTATTATTGGACTACAACACTTTCTTTCATGCTCTCTCCCATATTTTATATAACAATACATGCAGAATAATCACTAACCTGCCTGGTGGCACAGCCTTAGCAGCCTATCAGCATAGGCTTGCTGATTCGTAGCATGGTCACCAGCAGCTGTAAAGTAAATGAAGGGATATTGAGACATACCTATCCATTATACATACTCCATTATCAATTCTTACATACTGCATTCCATGGCTACATACTCAGTTGTGGGGTATCCTGCATCCCATGGGCCTCCTGTATCCATTGGTTCAGGTGGTCCTGCTTTCATCTCTTCAGGTCTGCATGGTGGTGATGGACCTGCTCACCAGTCTGAGGAACGCCTGTGGCACTGGTGAGGTCACAAGCTAACCAGTTGCAAGCCTCTGCCTTGTACTCCATCCCTTGGAACTGGCCCTGCAGGAGTCTTGATTCATGATGGTGGACAAGGAGCCAAACCATGTATTTGGACTCCTCGATGCCCCAACGTTGCGCTTGGAAGCGTGTTTCCTCTCCGACACCAGACATTCTAACTGCAGATGTGAGCTACAATCAGTTATGGCATGTATTCCTGCCTGTGGGGCTTAAATATTTCACATTTCCCGCACTTTTTTGTGATTGGCCATTTTGTAAAATTCTCGGCTGACTGCAGACCTGCTTAGTAATGGTTAAACTACCATTCGTAAGTATATGAATGTTAATAGTGGCTGTTTCCCCTATGTTGTCATGGCTTAGTGGTTCTGTACTTTGCTTCTGATGCATAGAGTCCTGGGTTTGAACCTTATCATTCATTTTATTTTCATACTATCCAGACAGGCTAGGGGGTATGGCTGCATTTAAGCAACTTTGCTGTACGTTGCTCCTCAGTGCTCTACAGTGCCCTGGTTGGCACGGTGCGCACGTCCGCCCAAAAACATTGCACTGGGTAAAGCGCCATTGAACTATGAGCAACTCTATTGCACTGGGTAAAGCACTTTGAAACAATGGGCAACTCTATTGTGCTAGGTAAAGCACTATTAAACTGTGGGCACCTCTATTGCACTAGGTAAAGCGCTATTATACTATGGGCAACTCTATCGCTCTGGGTGAAGCGCTGCTCAACTGCAGGTAATTTTATATCAGGATCCTTTAAAATATTTATTTTGTTCACTGATACATTGGTCATTTCACTGCTTTTTAGTAATGTTTAAACATATTTGTCAGGTATTATTTCATATACTGATTCAAAAAATAAATACGAAGGGGATTGGTGGGACTCGAACCATGAATGCCTCTTCTTTGTGCGAACGCTCTACCATTACACAATTGCTATTTGGTGTGCTTTGCATTAACATTCTTTCTTATGCTCTTCCATGTCAGATTTGCTAACTCTAGCTAAATAATAGGCGCACCTGCGCACAGACGCGCAAATACAGGCAGCTATTTTGGGGATTTAGAAAATATATATTTAATGTTTTGCGTTTTGGAACTGTGATAGGGGTTTACAATATCAGGGAGTGTGGTGTTGGGTGCAGGGACATTTGAGTGGACTCTCTCTTGTGTGTGTGCTTTGTTTAGTTTTCAAACACTTGCAGGGGCGTGGACATTTAGACTGCTCGGCAGTCGGACACGCCCTCTGCTTTCTTACATGGTCCGTGTAAGACTTACTGTTGAGTCAGCATGCCCTTATGCATATTCATGGCATGCTGACATCATACCGTTCAACTGCAGCCTCTGAGTAAGACTTATTACGTCTTACATGGAGGATTTGTGAATCCGGGGGGGAAGGAATAATGTTCTCATAAACCATGTATATCTTTAAGGTTCATTTGGTTTGTAAAGTCTTTTAACTTCTTGGCTTGAGATGTTAGTTTTATTTTACCATTTTTAGAAGTATCATTGCCTGATAATAGGCAGTTAAAAATCACCTGCTGCTATAATTTCCCCTTTGCATTTAAAGTAATCAGGTCCAGATATATGTCAACATATTTAGTACTTTAGTCCTGGTATCCAGTATGTATTAATCAAAGTATAATACTTCCTACTGATTTCCAAAATAACCATGTTTACATCCCGTCTTTATCTGAAATTGTATCTTTAATTCTTGGCATAGTATAAGTATTTTTCCATAGAATAAAAGTGCTCCTTCTCTTAGTCTTAAAACATGAATCATCCAGAATGGTAGAGCCATTAAATAAGTATTTTTGTAGGTTGTTTTTTAATAGATGGGTTTTCATGTAAAAAGATGATCTGGGTTTTATGCATTTTGTTATATTTAAGCAAACAAGCTATTATGACATTATTGTTCAAACCATTAATATTTAATGATAAACATTTATAAGCCATTGACTATAATGTGTATGTTGTTACTTACTGAAAGACCTTCCTTCTGTGTTGACTTGAAATCTACTGAAAACTTACTTAGCATAGATGTATAATGTATATTAAGCACTACTTTCAAAAACCCACAACTATTTACAAACACATATATGAAACATAAAGTTTCTGTTTTAGTTAAAAACTTAACTAAACCATCCATCCACCACCTCTCCAACAACAAAAGACACAAATTATCCATCTCTGCTTAGAATATAGTATAAAAGCAAAAAAGAAGAGCATTAAAAGCAACTAAAGAAGTCCGAGTCCATGAAATATACATTAAAATGAGAGTATCCAATATAACTGAAGCTATATGAATAGGTCACATATAATAATAGCACCTCTGATAAGTAGATATGTCAGAAATACACATCAGATCAAAGTATGTATAAACACTGGAAGCTGATGGTTAATAAGATTGTCAATATTTCCAAGATTTTACAAGAAACATCAGATGTTTAAACCATTTTGTCAGTCATCTATCTAACATTTTCATGTAAGGATCTGTTGAATATATATATATATATATATATATATATATATATATATATATATATATATATATATATATATATATATATATATATATATATATATATATATAAAAACACAAAAACACATTACAAAAAAGATTCACAACCCTCTGTTTAGTTACTAATGGTTTAGTTATGTAACATAAGTCTGATGTTAATATGCATAATGAGTTTTCTAATGTCATTTAGTTACTAAAAGTGTCATTGAATCTGTAGAATATATGCATCTATAAAAGAACATAGGTATATTCAAAAGAGTTAAACACTTTTATCAGAACTAATTATTTACTGTTTAAAGTATCTAAGTGAAGGATAACAGAATTTCAAGAGAAAAGAATTCTAAATACAGCCATTTAAGTTCAAAAGGTCAAGTGATGTCATCACTGCTATTTCTTCAAGCTGCAGCTTCATAAACTTGTTAAAAAGTATCTAAATAGGCTCATGAACAGCAGGCATTGTCTCTAGTGAGTAAAAAAGCATTTTCAGTGAGAAATCAAATCATGAAGCTTTTAGATTTTACAGAAATAATTAAAAAAAAAACACTCAAGCTGCCTTGTCAGTGCATGTAATGAATCTCAACAATGTGAACAGTCACACAGACCACCAGTTTCCTCAAAAAACATCAACACCATGAAAAATGAGCCCTTTCATATAAAAAAACAGCTATTTAGAATTAACAACATCTGCCTCAAATCAAAAATTATTTTATAACACTTCAATCATTTACCCACCAATTAACCATACCAGAGAAAAAAAAGAGAAAAAAAGAACCTAATATATATATATATATATATATATATATATATATATATATATATATATATATATATATATGTCATTGTGTGTGTGTGTGTGTGTGTGTGTGCGTGTGTGTGTGTGTGTGTGTGTGTGTGTGTGTGTGTGTGTGTGTGTGTGTGTAACTTATATTTAGCCATCTATAAAATACCATTAATGTACTATATTAATGTTTATATGTGTCTAAACAAAGAGCCTAAAACATTTAGTTAGAAACACTAATCAGAATCAAATTGTTACTCCACTGATCCACTAGAAAAAAATGCACTTTGGTATTAAGTGAAATTATACTATTACTGAAGAGGTCAGCCATGGTGGTTCAGTGGTTAGCATTGTCACTTCACTGCAAGAGGTTCTCTGGTTTGATCCTCGGCTGGGGTGCCTTCTGTGCAGAGTCTGTATGTTCTCCCTGTGGTCGTGTGGGTTTCCTCTGGGTGCTCTGGTTTCCTCCCCCATCCCAAAGACATGCTGCAGGTGGATTGGACACTCTAAATTGGCCCTAGGTGTGAGTGTGTGTGTGCCTTCTGTGGAAGGTTGGGTGCCGGACTGGCAACTCGACATTGTAAAACTCCACTGTCAATCATGAGCAGACAGGTGATCCGCTGTGGTGACCCCTAACCAGGAAAAGCCAAAAGAAGAAGATACTATTACTGAAGAATTAGAAGACATATATCATTTGTACTTATTTAAAAGGGAAAATATGTAAAGTACTTAAGAGTGGGGAAAAGAGAAAAGGAACATTAGTAACAAAAAGGAAAATTAAGAAAGAAGAGAAAGAGAGAGAATGTTATTTAAATACTTAGTACTATATGGAATTAGAAGAATTAGATACAGGAAGGAAAAGAGAAAGTTAATAATAAAGATGATTCACATTACCTTACAGTATAGAGATTTTCCAAAATCAAATATATTATGATTCATAAAACAAAGCATTGAAAATTGGAAGGCATTTATTCATTTGTCCTTTAGTTTCTTAGTTTTGTTTGCTCCTTCCTTCACAGACCATCCATTTTTTGTTGCCTGTCTCTTCAAACTCTGGGATGACCATTCCATTTCTTCTATGTCTGACAGTATTTTCTTTTTTTTTATATATATTCTACTGCTTCTTGTAGGGAATCAAAGATCTTCACTCTTTCTGGCAAGGTGATTTTTATTCTTGCAGGAAAAATAATTTGAGCTTTAATATTGTCTTTTTTCAAGGACTTAATTAGAGGAACACACTCCTTTCTTCTGGATATGATGGTTGCGGTATAGTCATTGTCAAAACAAATAACTTTTTCACCTATCTTGATAGTGGAATTAGTCCAAGCTGATTTCAGCACTAAGTCCTTTTCTTGTGATGAAAGAAATCTAACTATAACAGACCTGGGATTAGATGAACTCAGAGACAAAGCTGGATTTGCCAGGAAATGATGTGCCCTCTCATTTCCAAAAGAGAGAGATTCAGGCATGTTTAGTGCTGATGAAAACCACTTATTGCGGAACTGAATCATGTTAGCACCCTCTTCTTTCTCAGGAATTCCATATATTCTTATGTTATTCCTCCTTGATCTACTTTCAAAGTCTTCCATTTTCTCAATCAGCCTGCGGTTTTGTTTCAGAAGAAATTCATTGTGATGTTTATTTTCTGTCACTCTAGTGTCCAGGTCAGTTACTGTTTCCTCTAAGCCAAGAATCTGTTCAGATTGTTTTTTACTGTTCCATTTAGAAGTTCCAGTTGTTTACTGCACTCGTGTTTGATAATATACATTTTGTTTTCAAATTTGTACATTTTTAGTGGCAGTTCTTCGATGTTTGTTATTATAAGATGTAGTTATTTCTTCACTGCACTCTCCTGGTGTGGGTTCTTTGACTGTTGCTCATGTTGAGATCTTCAGTTGAAAACTTCTTGACATGAATAATTAAAAAAAACTTCTCAACTCTGTATTAATTTTTAGAAAATAATAAAGAGTCTATGTTAATCTATCTTTTAGTGTACTTTTAGTTAGATTTTTCTGAAAAAAATTAAAGTATATTTCCTGTCAGGATATTAAAATCTAAGCAGAGTTATGGATTTCTGCTGCTATTAGATTGGCATCTTGGCCACACCCCTTAATAGCCTTCTTCAGATCCTCAGTTTGTTCTGCTTCAGCAAATTGTTTTAGTATGACAATCAACCAATCAGAAGCTTCAGAATGGGACAACTCCTTCTTTCTGACTATTCGGTACTTCTTAATAGGGGCACCGTCCCTTTAGCACAGGATTTATCAGAAGTACTGCATTCAAACAAGGTGTTTTATCAGCCCGCAAGTCTGCCATCCATTTAACTTCGTTGATCTCTGTTTTATTGTGTATATTGCCTTCCCTTATATTTTCTTGAAGAGTCTCAAGAACTATAAAATTAAATAAATGGCCAACATGCTCCATAACATGATTTTCTAGAGCACTTATTTTCACACAGTTTTTTATATCACTCGTATGGTGTAAAATCTGTTCTTCAAATTCTCTGTTGGTTTTACCTACATAAAAAGCTGAACAGTTTTGGCAAGCTTCTAAGTATAAAGATTCTTGGTGTTGCGGTCAGCATACCCCTTATAATTATAAGACCTTCCAGTAACTGGATGAAGAAAACAGTTTGTTGTGTTGATAGAACTACATGCTTTGCAACGGCCGCATGTATAAGTACCTTTCTTGGAGCTATTCTTCTTCTTGCTTATTCCATCTTTATTTCACAATAATCTTTTCAGATTTTTCTTTTTCTAAAAGACAAATTTAGGTGTTTTGCCTACAATATTTTTTAATATTTTCATCCACAGTAAAACCCAACCATTATTTTCTTACTATTTCACAGATCTGCAAGGTGTCATTGCTGTAAGTTAGCATGCATCGTAAATTATCAAAAATCCTTTGATGCTTTTGATATGTTTTATTAATCCTACATTCTAAACATAGCAAGGGTCTTTTTTGACTTCTTATTTCATATATTTTCTCTATGTTCATGTTAAAATCTCTCTTTGTGTAACTTCTGTTCTTGAGTTGTTGTTCTAAAGCATGATGTTCATGATTAAAAACTTCTTTTTCAGTACACAGTCAGGAAATCATTACCAGCTGATTTTTCCATGATGTTAGAAAAAATATGCCCGGGGTGTATACTACTCGTATGGAGTAAGTCATTCCTCCATGTTTCTTTTCTAAATATACACATGGTTATACCTCTATTCACATCTAGGGTTAATATGACATCTAGAAATTCAGTTATAGTAGTGGACATACGAGTTTCAAATATTAGGAATGTAGTGGTGGTAGTAAGATAACATATAAATTCCAACAGGGACTCTTTAGGTCCTTGCCACACCATAAATATATTGTCCACAATGCATCCATAACATTGGCTACTATCTTTCCACCTGTTATCATCATTCAGAACATAAATTGCTTCCCAATGCACTAGATTTGAATAAATATTTGCACAGGGGTGCCCATGGCTACCCCCCACGTTTGCCGATAGTGTTCATCTCCATAAGTAAAGATATTATTGTTTGGCACCAATTCTAATAACATACATATTCTTCATAAAGCTGGTCCGTCCATTTCTGAAGAAATAAATTGTGCCACCGCCTTCACTCCATAATCATTAGGTATTACTGTGAAAAGGCTACATACATCCATTGTTACCATAATTATATTATCAAAGTGTGAATAACATCCCATACACTGATACAGGGACTCAAGAAAATGAAAAGTGTATTTTAGTACTCATGGTAGTTCTGACCAGGAACTTTTTTAGTTGGTCCTCTAGATAAACGGAGAAGAGTTCAGTAATCCATCCTCTCCCTGCCACTAATGGCCGCATCGGTGGGACTTTCGGATCTTTGTGGATTTTCAGAAGGCCACTTATCTGTGGTATTTGAGGGTGTTCTATCTTGAAAAAATCAAACAATTCCTGTGTGATAACTCTAGTTGCAAGCATTTCCAAGAGAGTTTCATGAACAGTACAAATGATTTTATTCAGTTCAATTTTATTTATCCTTCTGTAGGTGTTTCCATCCTTTAATAGCTCTTTCATCCTAAGGCAATACATAGAGGAATCCATGACCACAATGGCTCCCCCCTTTATCCGCTGGTTTGATTACTGAATCATCTCTATCCATTATCTCCTGTAGTGCTTTCCTTTTTACAAAGGTAATATTTCTATAACCCCTTTTCATATTTGTTTGCATTAATTTTGCTACTTCTTTTTCACAAAGTCATGTAAATAGCTCCACGGTTGGATGTGAAACTGGAACAAAATTGCTCAATTGTTTGTATTGTTCAGGAGGTTTAGAATTTGTAGCTCCAAACAGAGTTTTCAGAGTCACATTTCTCCCAAAGCACTTTATATCAATTACAAATTCACTTAACCATGAGTTTAGGGAGGGAAAAAAGGACAACCCCTTCTCCAGAACACTCATGTGTTCATTAGTTAGGTGAGACTTTGAAATGTTAATGACTAACTTATTGGTACTAACAAGGTACCATTAGGCAGTCACTTTTCTCTTTTTCCTTTCCTGAGTGGGAGATCTGTACTTCTGTGGTTGTCGATGTTTTATTAATATTGATAATTGCTGAAAAAATGGTATGTGGACAGCTCCTTCCTTGGACAGTGTGATATAATCAGTGGATGAGCAAGCATTGTTATTAACTAATTCCTGGCCTTCTTGTCTGTTCTCTATTATTTTAGTACTCATAAAATTATCTAAGGTATTCATTCACTGAGAGTTAAGGGGTGTGACTCTCTGTGCAGAAGGATTTAAAATTACATCTTCCGTTACCACTTTGTTTGAAGTATGTTATTCCCTAAGGATTTCACTGTTTCAGTAGCTGTGTCTTTCTGTAATATTTTCCTGTCATGAGTCCCATCTTTTTGCCTGGGCCAATCAAAGATGTTTCCTTGTTTAAAGTCCTGGAAATCTCTTGCCAGTTTTCAGCTTTTTATATTTTTTAATTTAGTGGCATAAGCATCTAGAATACTTTGTAGTATTTCTAACCCGGAAATACAGGAGTCAGATAAATCCATAGCTTCTAGGTCGTGCTGCTTTCTTTTAATTAAGTCATCTGTTTAGTCCTCCATAGGTTTAAAATATTCTATATGTAGCCTAATATATTGAAAACTAGTTTCCAAATGTATAGCCTGCCATCAAGCAAGAAGGTCAGGTAAGTATTGCCATATGTCGGCAAACATTTAATTCTTAGACCTCTTGGAATTATTTGGTGGTGCATGCAAGCTTCTAAATGAAACCATTGCAATTGCAGTCTTTTAAGTCAGTAGGCTGCATGCTCTACTTCTAGGAATATGGCATCATAAGCTTCAGGAGACTCATTCTCTTCATTTAAATGATCCATTTCTGTATCTAGTTTTAACGATAATAAAGGATTACTTGGCTCATAAACAGTCCTGGAATAATTCTATTCACATTTGTAGCAGAGTTTAATTTACTCCTTAGCTGACTGCCAGTAGCACCATCCATTAAAATGCATGCTTCCATGTGTGATAGCAGAGATGCACCAAAGTATGAAACAAAATAAGAATAAGCCTCTGCATATCATTAAAGGTCCTTAGGAAATGTTACAAATGTGAGATAACGGTAGCCTCCCAAACAGGCAAAGAACAACCATGAGGCATTCTTTAGCTATGTCCAAAAAATCAAAGGCAGCACACAACAGTCTGCAGAACTGATTGAACTGGAGATACATACATGCAGCTGCACCCCAGCCATCCTGGCTGGGAAATACACTCACACACACCCAACTATCACTAGGGAGTAGGTCCTAGATGTACTCCCTAAGGCCAAAAGCACTGAATTGATGGGTCCCAATAATATCCCAGGATGCCTCCTAACTAGCTAGAAACATAACCTATTGTGACCACTGGAGCCACTGTTTAATCATAGCCTCCATGAAGGCTTTGCACTACACAAATGGGGAAATGCAACTGTCATCCCTCTGCCCAAGGACATGTTATCAATGAAATAAAACCACAAATGAAGAACAAATAGAAGCAGGCAAAGGCACCAGTTAGGACCACTTTATTACCAAAAAAAGCAGTTAATGTCAAAAAGAATATCTTCCAACCAATCCAAGCCTTCCATATGAGGAATAACAGAATATATGTTTTGGACATCTATGGTGACTAATAAACAATCTTTTGAAAAATGTATTTTAGTCAATCTAGTCAAAAAATCTTACAGGCAGATATCTAAAAATGAGTTAAATATAGCTTATGCTAGAATAGATGCCAGTTTATATGACATGCTTATGCAAGGACAAATCTCCTTGGATTTCTGTAACTATTTAGGTAATAAAAGTCCTTTAGTAGCTGGCATTTTTGGAATACCAAAAATTGACAAAAATCTTTATAACCTGACTATGAGACTGATAGTGGATGCTAGCAGAAGTAATATTTTTTACATAGCTAAATACTTAGTATGTTGAAACCCTCAGTTGAAAAAATAGTTCAGATTTGTAAGGACTCATGGGATTTTTTGACTAGATTGACTAAAATCAATTTTTGCCAAGACTGTTTATTAGTTACCATAGATGTCCAAAATTGATATGCTGTTATTCCTCATATGGAAGGTTTGGATTGTTTGGGAGATATCCTTTTTGACTTCAACTTTTTTTTTTTTTTGTAATATAGGGGTCCAAACTGGTGCTTTTGACTGCTCCTATTGGGTCTTCACATGTCATCAATGAGCCATGGAAACTTCAGATCCAAAAGTCTGACTAGTCTTATCTGCAAAATCACAGAAAGAATTATCATGGAAATGATTAATAAGGACTTAGAAATCCTTCAAACACTGGCTCCAACCTATTTTTTTCATCAAGGATAACTCAAGTCTATTCAGGTCTACTCAATCAGTTAGACTTCATTGAGAATGTCACCAAGGCAATAGATGAGGGCAAAATGGTGCATATTGCATACCCTGACCTAGCTAAGGCATTTGATACAGTGCTCCACGTGGGCATTGTAAACAAGTGCACGGATATAGGCATAAACCCCTGTGTTACATGTTGGATAGCCAGCTGGTTCTTAGATAGGAGCCATGAAGTTAGGTTAGGGAAGACATCCTTCATAAAGTCAGGTCACTAGCAGAGTACCTCAGGGCCTTGTCATAGATCTGCTCCTTTTTAGCATCTATGTCCTGGAAGTCAAGAAGAATGTCAATGAATGACTACATTTGCAGATCATTGCAAACTTGGTACAGTGACAGAATTCCCTCCAAGACACTGTCATCCTAGATAAAGGATACAAGCATATGACTGGTGCCAATGATACAGCTTAAAACTCAATGCCACAAAATGTGTAATGGTACCCTTTGGGACATCAGCTACTGCAGGAAAATACCTCAGTGACAGCATACCACTAAGAGCAGAACCAGTAGTCAAGTAGTTGGATATGCAAGTACATAGTAACCTGATTTTTGTCCAACATGTGTCTAAGGTAGTAAGGAAATCATTGTGTTTCTCAACTTACATCCAAGGTGCTGGCATCTAGGTCCAAGGAAGTCATTGTTCCACTGTATTTGGCACTCATCAGTCCCATCATTGAGTACAATGCCCCCTTCTATTTGTTTTTGACCAGCAACTTGCTACATCTTGAACATCCACACAAGTACCACACCAAAAGAATAGAGAGTATAAACTGCATGTTCTATGCAGATCACTTCAAAGCTATATATCTATACTCTGTGACTATTGAGAAGCAATCTATGCCTGGCATGCAAAGCATCCTTGGATCCCAGCAGTGGCGGCTAGTGATATAGGACTGCAGGACTGCAGCCACCCCAGCTGTGACCACATAATGGTACATTCCTAAATTTCCTACATAACATAATCCAGACTGCTGCCTTCCCAGTCCGGATTCAGGAAGAAGGCAGCAGACTGCTAATTTCCCAGATGCATAGACTAGAAGGGGATCGGACTGCAAGGTCTGCAGTCTTAAATGTTGGAATGAGCAACAGGAACTGGAAATTGGTCCATTCAGGCAGGTTGCTGCCTTGGCTTGAAGTTAAGTTGTCTGCTGCCTTGAAGGATTATTGCTACCATGAAACAAAGCTAATGGATTTTGCTGTGTCTTGGACGGAGTTAAGTGGAAGTGAACAAAGCTACAGGTAGCTACTGTGTCTGATTATTGGTGCTTTGACTGCCCTGCTGTTTTGTCTGATTATTGCTTCCATGTTTTCTAACTGCCTGAATGGAGCTTTGGTTTTGTAACTGCCTGAATGTGTCTGTACGGAGCTTTGGCTTTCTAAGTGTGTGTATGGAGCTTTGGTTTTCTAATTGTTTGTGTGTGTGTGTGTGTGTGTGTGTGTGTGTGTGTGTGTGTGTGTGTGTGTGTGTGTGTGTGTGTGTGTGTGTGCATGTGTATACGGAGCTTTGTTTTTCTAAGTGCGTGTATGGAGCTTTGTTTTTCTAAGTGTGTGTGTGTGTGTGTGTGTGTGTGTGTGTGTGTGTGTGTGTGTGTGTGTGTAATGTCCCAGTTGCTTTATACTGGTGGCTACAGAGAACCTGTGTGTGGGTAGAGATCAGGCTTGAACCCTGTACCTTGAGTGCAGGTAACAACAGTCTGAATTTCCTACCCACCACCATTTCTGAACTTTTTGCAGATTTGTCTCGTATTTGTTCTCTTCTGTTCCTCATAACATATGTGGTTTCTGAATGTTTAGACCCTTCGATATGTGATGGTGCAGTGGTAGCATTGTTTCTTCACAACTACAGGTTTTCTGGTTTGATTCTTGGCTGGGGTGCCTTCTGTATAGAGTCTGCATGTCCTCCCTGTATTTCTGTGGGTTTGCTGTTGTGTCCTCCCATGTTACAAAGACACGTGTCTGCATTTTTTCTACTTGGGCCTCTGCTAATATTGTTTTATGTTCCAAGTCAGACTTTCCTGGTTAACAAACGTTAAATAAATAAAATTGACAGGCATTTGGATTTCAGACTTCATAGTCGTCAGAAAGTACATAGTAACACACAACCTTTTATTCTAGCAATTTTCTAAGCTTATAAGATGAATATTTGAAATCTGTCCCTATTTTTGAGACTGAATTCCCCTATTATTGGCTTTGTCCAGGTTTTTTGTGCTAAGGTTGAGAGCTATGGCGAGAATTGAATTCATTCACTGAATGTGTTTGAGCGCTGTATTCCCCCATTACTGGGTTTGTTCAGGTGTTTTGTGCTAAGAGCTTGACAGCTATGGTGAGAACTGAATTCACTAAATGGTAGCCATTTAAGTTTCAGTCTTCCTCTCTTTCACACAACAGCTGATTTGGCATAGTGGTGTGTTACTCTGAGTGTTTTGCACAGGGAACTGGTTTCAAGACTGGGCAGTAAAATGTATGGTGGTAAAATAGCATATTTTCTTTTATTCTAGCAACTTTCCAAGATTATACAAGCAATGTTTAATGTGTCCCTGTTTTTTGGGCTTTTGTCTCCCCCAATAAATTTTGGCTTTTTCCAGATTTTTTGTGCTGCGAAGCTGAGAGATACAGTTGAGTATCGAGTAGATTTTACAAGTAGCTGAGAGCTGCAGGGGAAAAGAAGTTTAGTGCTGCTTATGCTGAGTTGGCTTACATTGTTCATAGGTTCATAGGTTGGTACTAGGCTATCGGCCCTAGGGCCTATGCAAGCCTAGCCATAACAATTCCCTGGATATTTCTTCCCACAATATTTACTTCTCTGGACCCCTGTCTAGCAGGGTGACTGAAATGATCCCTGGGGTGAATTTCCTATCTCCCATCCAATCATCCTTTTGAAGAGGGTCAATGAGGCACTCTGCTTGACATGTATGGACAGTCTATTCCAGAGTATGGGGAGTCTCTGGGTCAGGAACCTATTCCTCCAGCATGTTTTGTTCATTGTAATGACAAGGTTTAGATCCCTGGAGTGCATGGCTCTGAGGGATTGGGATATCTTTAAGTGGAGCATGTCCAACAGCTCAGGGTTTGACATGGCCTTGTATGTTAAGCAGAGATTGTCTCTGAGTAGACGATATGCCACAGAGTATAGCTGGAGTTTTTTTAGACGGTCAGCATATGGCATCTGCTTTAGGCCTGTGATTCTTTTAGTGAGGTATTTCTGTGGCCTTTCCAGCTGTTGCAGATGTCTTGTGAGGTACATACCAAATGGGACATTATACTCTATAATGGGTCTAATGAGGGATGAGTACAGTGGGACAATGACCTCCTTTTTTCTGGATGAAAAGCCCTTAGTGATGAGGTGTGCCACATAAAAGGATTTCCTGACTGTTGTGGTGATGTGGTTATCAAAAGTGAGACCACTGTCCACCTGTGTCCCTAAGTCTCTCATCACACTTTCGATGTTTAGTGTCCTGCCACCTATGTGGTAATTCATGGGTACATGTTTTTTTCCAAAGGGGATAACTATACATTTCTTGGCATTAAGCTTGAGCCCATGGCTCTGGCACCAGGCATCTGTTTCTGTAAGGCCCTTTTGTAGAATATCCACATAATTTGGGGATTCAATAATGGCTCCCAGTTTGCAGTCATCTGCATACTTTGTTAGCCAGAGTCCCTTAGTGTTGGTCTGTACTTCAGAGAAGTAGATGCCAAACAAGAGTGGTTCCAAGACTGAACCCTGAGGTACTCCACTTGTCACTTGTCTGGAGCTGGATTTGGAGTTGGCTACTTTGACAATCTGGGTTCTGTCAGTAAGCCAGTTGGCAACCCATCGAGTGATGTAGGGATTTATGCCCAGCTTAGTAAGTTTATCTATGATTCCAGAGTGGAGGATGGTATCAAATACCTTGGCGAGGTCCAGATAGGCTGTGTGGACCACCTTACCCTCGGCCACAGCTCTGGAGACTGATTCAAAGAAGTCAATCATATTCAGGAGACAAGATCGGCCCTTCACAAACCCAAACTGGGTGGGGTCCAGTGTTTGAAGGTTGCCAATGTCTTTGTTTATAAGTTCCATGATAATGCGTTCCATGCCCCTGCAGATCAAGCTTGTCAGACTGATGGGACGGTAGTTAATAGCAGAACAGGTAGTGTACTTTTGATGCAGAAGACTGTGGGTTCTACTCCTACAGGGGGTGGATGCTGCCGTACTGAGACTGTCCTCTTTGCCAAAGATACCTAGTAACTATGAACCTGTTATCAGTTTACCATCCATTTCCTATTGCAATATTACTAGCTTATATATATATATATACATATATATATATATATATATATATATATATATATATATATATATATATATATTTTTTTTTTTTAAATGTAATATAGGCAATTTATTCCTCAGGGGCAACTGGCACTTTATAGATGAAATAATGAAATATAAAGTTGTTTGCTAGCAGCAACTTCTTCATTAGTTACAGATCTCTTTAATGTGGAATTATTTTGATGACTTACTTCTGCAGAGATTGTGCATATATACTGATTACTGATACTGGCAGATTGTTTATGATGGAAATGTTCTCAATTGGGCAGTTTTGTCATTATTGGTGCATGCTTACTGATACTGGTGAATTGTATAAGTTTGAGTAGACGTTTTTATGATGGAAATGTTCTCAATTGGGCAGTTTTGTCATTATTGGTGCATGCATTTTGTTTCATTGTGTACTGGAAAAATGTTCCAAACAAATTTAAAACACTCTCTAACAACTGTACTGTATTATACAAGGAATATAATTTAATACAATCAGGAAGGTGTATCACACAACACATGTGTTTTGTGTGCAAGGGGCCTATCATTTGAAAACAGCCCAAAGTTAATCTTTATACTACTCAAATGTATTTTCTTTGAATGTGGATTTCAGTGCTGTTTCAATGAATGTGAGTTTCAAGGGCAGAGTTCTAATGCTAAGTCTATTTTCATTGTGAGACTGCATTGCTTTGTTCAGCAGATGTTTTAGTGTTTGTGCTGTAAAATACAAACTAAAACTTTCAAATGAAATCCAAATCATTGTAGAAGTAAAGCAGTATGCACATTGCAGTGTTTATGGTAAAGGGGGCAAAATAGCCAAGTAATGGGACATTGGAGTGGCTCCAGGGGGTGGCTCCATTCGACCATGATTTTGTGAGGGGGAAGGATGGCAAACTCAGACAGCCCTGGCTCGGCTGAACTATACCTCTCAACTATCCAGATTTTTATAGAATGAATAGCTTTTTGCTTATTATTTTTAGTTTGTCTGGCAAATCATTTAGGAATTAAGTCACTAAATAATGACAGACATTGAGTTTCAGACTTCTTAACCTTCAGAAAATGCATGCTAAAGCAAGACCTGTTCTATCAACTAAGCTTATACAAGAGCAATCTTTAGTACTGTTTGTATGTTCCCCCAATATATCTGGCCTTGTCCAGATTTTCTTGTGTTAACAGGTTGAAAGGTAGGTGCAAATTACTTTATATAATTGGGCATATCGAAACCTCTCAACTGTCATCAATTTTGGCTCAAAATGTTTCTCTCCCTCTAATAATCCCTCTGCAAAATGGCAATTTTGGAAGAAAATGTGGAGGGTTTACAATTAATAAATAACTGTAATAATCAGAGTTATAGATTACTTTTATTTCAGAAATGCATGTAGATTCATTTATTTTGTCAGCTGCTCAAGCTAACAGTACTAATATTAAAAAGTGTCCCTTTGACAGGTTCCCAGTTGTACTGTGTGGCTATTTTTTATTTTTGTATCACAGTTTTGGTCCATTTTTAATAAAATTGTGGTTTTCTGGCAAATTAGTGGCAAATCATTAAAGACTGAAGTAAGAAAATGACAGACATTTGAGTTTCAGATTTCATACCCTTCCGAAAATTCAAAATAATGCAAGACCTACTATTCTATTAGAAAGTTTATAAGAGCAATCTTTAAATATTGTCCTTATTTCTGGGCCTTTGTCCCACTTCTGTGAATAGCTTTGTCTAGATTTCTTGCTCTGAGGTTGAGAGGTATAACAAATGTGTCATGGCCATCGCAGTCAGACAGACATTTCTAGTTGTGACATACTTGTTGCACACCACTCCCCCATGTAGTGACTCTGGATGTGTCCAAGCAAGGCAAGGAGCAGTTATGCAGTTTAAGTGTGCAGAGTATCCCCCCCATCCAAGGTAGACACAAGTACTACAGTGGCTTTTCATCTGTCTGGCTTGAGTTTGCAGAATGTTCTGGTTTTCTGTCATATTTTTATACTGATGATTATGCTTATTATTATTCAGAAAGTGCCCGTTGCTCTGTGTTTAACTAGCAATGCTTTCATGACCATCAGATAAGCTTGTCTGAGATTGTAAGATGCAAGTAAGCTTTAATAAGCATGCTGTTAAAGAATTACCAACATCGAAAGCCTTTTTGTTGTTGCCATGCAGAGAATATTTACATAACTAGATAACGTATAAACCTTGGGTATTGAAATTCATATGAGAGCATTTGTAATAAAGGACATAATTACAGTACTTTAAGAAGCTCATTACCTTTGTTGGAGACTTGCAGTCATCTTTGCAGGCTTAGAATGCCAGTCTATCATGTGTGGTCCATAACCTGTGCAGTAATCCTTTAAGCAATGTATCTTGAGCTTGTTTCTTGTTTGCTGTTCATTTTTTTACTTTGATCATGTTTTCTCAATGAAACAAATGATAGTTGTTGTCAGGCAGCAGGTCTTTTTTGGATAAAAAACATTTTTACAAGTGGGGGTATCACAGAGATTGCTTCTTTCAGCATGTTACCTGGTACGTTTTATAAAGCTGAATATAAATTATAATTAGAACAGCAGTGCAAGTAGAAGTGGTTTGAGATGAGTGCTGCTTATTTTTCTTGTACTTGATTTTGACTGGCATTCCAGTAATGTATTTAAAAAGTAATTTATTTTTTCATGCCTCACAGCCTTTTTGTCACCATCTAGATATTAAGTAAGCTGTCATGCAGCTAATGCATTGAAATATTGTTCTACACTTCACATTGTCTTGACTGGACTCTCATAATGATGCTTTGGCACCCTGGGCAGCGTATTTAATTTAAAGTTCCAGTTTTTGTGGTTTTGAGCATAGCCACACCCCCTTTAACTTGGTCACACCCCTTTTCCATTGGGCCCACCCATTCAGCTGTCTCCTGCAGCCCCCCTTCGATTTGAAGTCACCAGTCACCATTGGATCCCAGTATGATGGACCTTCTGCATATCTGCAAAAAAATATCATCGGAATTACTAGGTCTAGAGATTTAAACTTTGCTTGAGACATAAAGAGGTACATTAGAGGATAGGTATGTATGTGAGAGAAATCTCCTTTTCTGGAACAGGTTTCCCATCTATGTGAAGCAATGTTCTTCCCTATCCCTATTCAACAGAAACCTTGACCAGTGGATGGGAATTCAGAATTACACCCTGTTCCTAGCATGTTTGTCTCCAATTGACAGAGGCAACCTATAAATCTTGCCCTAGCTTATATATACACCCTCAGAATAAATTCTTAGCACATAAACTTATGGAATGCACTTGGCATGCTTTTCTAGGCTTATAAAAGCCCCAGTGGTCATTAACCTAGTATATTCTATTGAACCTATGATTCTCTGAACCTAATTTCTTGTAGCCATCTGCTTTTTTCATGTTAAAATTTTCCACAATTTCAAATGCATTATGATACCACAAAAGTGTTGTGACAGCTAATAAAATATCTGACAGGAGATTAAATGCCTGCCACTCGAACAACGAAAACTCATACTCTGTATCTGCTAGCATGCTGTAATGTCCATAACACAAACAGTCCATGCACATGGTAGCTTTCCTCCCTCATTACTCTGTTCAAAAAATGATGGCTATCTGCCAGATTCTTATATGATACTATAACCTTTTTTTATAAATCATAATTCTACAGCCACACAGTTTTAAACATTCATTAAAAGATAAAATGAATAGCTAACAGATTAAAGCCGAGTTTCTTGTGAGTAATTTGAAGGTGAAGAGTAGATTAGTTTAAGTTGTGTTGATAACATCGACTTAAGATGTGAAGCATAAATTCAAATATGTGATTCTCATTATATATTTTATTTCCAGCAAGTCTCTTTCTTGAGTTTATGTCATCTTTCATTATGGCTAATCACACTGTGTGAATGACCTTGCCAAGATCAAAGTAATTCTTAGAGTGAATATGTCATCATTTATATTACCTGTTAATAGAAGCTTGAACGCCTGATGGATTACTTTCTGTTTTCTGACATGCATTTTCAAGGTCCAGAAGAATAAGTTTCTAGAATACACTTTTAGTCTGCAGTCTATCATATTTAATTACTTTTGTTAATGCTACTTAAGAAACATTTAAGTAAGGTTCTTTATAATTTCTTGGCTATGCTAACTATGTATTTTACCTTTAGCAGTGCAGACTACAGTGTTCTAGGTATAGTAGTACGAAACAAAATCATCTAAGGTTCATTTAGTTCTAAATAAATATTTATAAAAATACATAATAGTAACACCAAACAATAGGTGTTAGCTTCTGTTTTGTAACTAGCCACTTCATATTCAATGTATATGTTGGGTGTGATTATAAATGTGCACAGATGTGATTTATTCCTAAATTAAAATGTTACATTTAAGTAAGGTTCTTTATAATTTCTTGGCTATGCTAACTATGTATTTTACCTTTAGCAGTGCAGACTACAGTGTTCTAGGTATAGTAGTACGAAACAAAATCATCTAAGGTTCATTTAGTTCTAAATAAATATTTATAAAAATACATAATAGTAACACCAAACAATAGGTGTTAGGTTCTGTTTTGTAACTAGCCACTTCATATTCAATGTATATGTTGGGTGTGATTATAAATGTGCACAGATGTGATTTATTCCTAAATTAAAATGTTACATACCAGCAAGTTCAGGTAGTCACAGACAGATTTGCCCTAAGATCAGCTGAGTGTTATCCCTTTCTGTCTGCGTGGAAAAATTAAAAAAAAAAAGGCAATTCTAATGTATCTATGATGACATATGAGAACAGGCTATGAGCAGCACTAAAAACGTGTTATAATGAAGGTAACATGTTTTTTGTTTAGCTGGCAGTCACAGAACATTTACTTCCTATAGCTTAACACAATTAAAAGGAATGGATGTGTCCAGAAATGTAGTTTCATTTGTTGTGTTAAACAGTTGTTACACCAGTTTCTAACAACAGTCAGTAAAGAGACTGGTGCATAGCCTGTCAATAGAATCCAGTGTATACAAACTATAATTACCTGCTTTGGACTGTAAAAAGCCTTATTTTTACATCAGATAGTACACTGTAAATAGTTGGCATTGTATTTCTTCTTCATTAACATTAATGGATCTGTCTTGCTAAGTATCTTCAGGACCTTGCAATGCTCCTGTTTTAGTATTGTAGATATAAAATAAGAGTTACATGATATGTGACACAACAAACATGGCTAAATCATATACAGTGGTAACATCCTATATAACAGCTGTACCAATATGTTTGCATCATTTAAGACAGAAGGAAGTACTCACAGGACTTGCATCTACATTCTATGAGTGTAAATACACAAACAGCTTTGGTACCACAAAGATAGATTCAAGTTCTGATAGCACTATACCAGCTAACATGAAACAGAGAATCGGAAAATATTGAAAAGAAACAATATTATATAACAAACAAATAGTGTCATGCAGAGAGTACTCTCTCACATTGGTTAAAAAAAATACCATTAAAAAGACACTTAACAATTCCATCATGTAACATATTGAGGTATTTAAAGTAACATTAGTGTTATACTATAACTTCCATTTCTCAGAGTTGATAAGGCAGCTCCATTTAGGGATCTCAGCAATGATCCTAGAATATAGGATCAGGCAGAAGAAAAGGAAGATCTGAAAGGAAAAGGAAATCAGAACCAGGTCTGTCAAGAGATCACAGGGAATATATCAAAGGACTTCAGGCAGAACATAGGATGGAGTTTAACCCATTCCCATTAACAGAAGTACACGTATCAGTATTAAATAAAGGACTGTCTTTATTCCAGCATTGAATAGTAATCTAGATTGTGTTATTATTGATCCACAACCCTTTATCTGTAACATCAGTTTTAAGTTTATTTTTTCACACTGATACTTTAATTCATATTTTAAAGCAACTTAGTAATTTTGTTTCAATTAATCATCCCCTCACTGAATGGATTTCAACATGACCGTTAGAGGGCGATATATAATTTATTCAAAAGGAGAAAAAAAAGGTTTGTTTTGCAGCTTAATTCGTGACAAGACTAGTGCCACAGATGGATTAAAATTAAATGACACTATTACAATTAAGGCGTTAGACAAAGGTATCAGGATGGTAGTGCATGACCACACATTATTTAGTCAAAATGAATGATCACAATGTAATGATCAGATTTAAAGGAAACCACTAGGTGTCAGGTAAGCACATTAATATCAGAGGTTAAGACGATACTTTATGAGTTGCATGAGTAGTTTGATCATACCTCTCAACTGTCTAGATTTTTGGAGAATGTCCAGATTTTTGCCTTATATTTTTGGTCTGTCCCTCATAAAATTCTGTTTTTCTGGCAAACCACTGGCAAATCATTGATGCTTGAAGTAAGAACATAATGATATACATTCGAGTTTTAGCCTTCATACTCTTCAGAAAATTCATATTAGTGCAAAATGTGTTATTATATCAACTTTACAAGGCTGTAAGAGCAACATTTAAAATTACCCCTATTTTGGGGCTTCTGTCCCCCATTATTTATGGCTTTGTCCAGATTTTTTTTATAAGAGGTTGAGAGGTATGAGTTTGATATGTTCTCAGCTGAGTATTTCATGTGACTAAACCTCTGGTACCTGTGACGTACTATCTACCAAAATTACATAAAAGTTCTGAAAACCGATCCATACAACCTAAAGTCTCCAGCAGGGATGGCATATAAGACCATTTTTATATTGAATACCAACTGTTCTTATTGAGAGAAGACAAGACAATTTGTGCAGAAACTATTTGGCTGATATTCACATAATACTGTATTAATGTTGTTACTGTAGATACAGTATACAGTCATCGTACATAGTAATAATTGTTATGACAATAAGAATATATTTTACCTGGGAGATTTTTTTTTTTTTTACTTTCTTAAGATTAATTTGTATACTGCTTGAATTCTTCTTCTTTCAGCTTTTTCCTGGTTAGGGGTCACCACAGCAGATCACCTGTCTGCTCATGATTGGCAGTGGAGTTTTACTATGTCGAGTTCCCAGCCTGGCACCCAACCTTCCACAGAAGGCACACACACACACACACACATATGCACTCACTCTTAGGGCCAATTTGGAGTGTCCAATCCACCTACAGCATGTCTTTGGGATGAAACTGGAGCACTCAGAGGAAACCCACGCGACCCCAGGGAGGACATGCAGACTCTGCACAGAAGGCATCCCAGCCAAGGATCAAACTGGAGAACCTCTTGTTGTGATGCAGCAACGCTAACTGCTGCACCACTGCAGCTGCCCGTTTGTATGCTGCTTGAATTAATTCTAGAAAATAATTTGATCTTTTCAGGTGAATGTTTGTTTAATCAGAAACAGATCTAGCGATGACACTGTGTGCTAATAACTATGCTATTTTTGGCTCAGTGGAATGGGGGAAGTTGAGTGTATTTAATGAATCATTTTGTAAATAAGTTGCTGTTACACTGTTGAATCATGAATGGTGTCATTTTCATATTGGGAGGTGATGGAGTTTTACTGCAAATATTTATTGCTGAGTAAAATGCTAAACTGAGTTTTATATTTTAAAACAGAACATTCAGGTGAATGTAATATTTTTTCAGGTGACATGACAGATCAAGATGTAAACAAGCATATAAATATTATATTATATGAGAATCCTTGTAAGTGTAATGTATACATAGGATGAAACAGTATTCATGTATTTATAAGAATATAAGATGTCAGATGCTTACAGCAGCATATTAGACTGCTGGCACTGACAGATTGCATATTCCCTTGTTAGCATCTCAAATGATTTTGTGAAGGATGGAAATGATTCTGATGAATTAAGTGAAATGATAAAAGTCACACATAAAGATAAGTGCTAAATGTTATTTTACTGAAAGGGTGGTTAAAGTTGAAAGTAGAAATAAGGTCAGGTTATAACCGACTCCCTTCAGGAATGTGTATGCAGTGTGTGGTAGTATAACATTAATTGAATTACTAATAGTTCTGATATTATGAATATAGATGGAAACGTATAAAGTTTTACATTTAGTAATCAGAAGAATTTAAAGAGGCAGTTGTTTTACATGAATATGCACTCTAAATATATAATGTCATTTGACTGCTTGGGTAAACACCCAGTACAATGGACTGTTTTAATCACACTTTGAATCAGAAATCTTATCAGTTTCATTTTCATACAGATTAAATGGCATCCAGTATAATTGCATAGCATTATGTAATAGCTGTGTGGGATTTTATATTTGCAAGGCAAGCAGATATTTTAAGAAGCATATATCATAACATCTATATGATATTAGAAAGAATGCTAAATGTGCACTGGTGAAGCACGTTATAAAAGTGAGTAATGGGCATGAGTTTAAATTTATCATTTTACAGTTGTTAATACCAGATAAATAGGAGGTGTTGTTAAAAATTTAACATAACTAGATGAATGTAAATGGACTACCTCACTGGATGGCATTAATATACCTGTACTGAAAGGCAGTTACAGTCTAAAAGCAGTGTTAACATCTAAATCTTTAGCTATTAATGTCTGTTGACAGAGTAAGTGAGCTGGTTCAAGGAAGCTTTACAGTCAAAACCCTGGCAAAGAAAAATGCAGACATAGAGTAGGATTCTAAAAAGTCTTATACAAAGCTGCTCTGAACTGTTCAGTGTAATTAAAGGGTCTGTGTAGCAAACAGTTTTCATGTATGATATGCGATGGAATAGTAATATTAACAAGAGTTTATCCAATGAACAAACAGACTTTGCTTTCATTATGGTTAGATGTACACATACACAAGTGGGAATTCCAAAAATTATTTCAGAATTCTATTCCAAAGTTTTTGGAGTAATTAAAGAGGCAATATAACAAACAGTGCTTATATGTGATATGCACATGATTTGTAACATTAACAAGACAGAAATGTATCCAATGCATTAATGCATAGGATCATAGGAGGCCCTGAGGCACTTACAAGCCTAGCCAAGTTTTCCCTCTTGTATTTATGCTATTAGTAGACTTAGCTCAACATCTGCTGCCTCTGTCCAGAAAGGGATGCAAGTGAAGCCCCAGGGGTGAGTTTGCGGTCTCCCATCCAATCATCCAGATTACTCTTGAGAGGTTAATGATGGGCTCTATTTCACTGGGATTGGCAGTTTATTCCAGAGCATGGGAAGCCTTTGGGAGATGAACCTGTCACTCCAGCAGGTCCTGTAGATATCGCTTCTCATGTTGAGGTCAATAGAGTGGGTGCAACGAGCACCATTTGACTTGTTCTCATGCATTTCAATCAAGGCAGGATCTAAGGTTGCCCTATAAGTAAGGCAGAGATCACCCCTTGGTAGTCTGTACAGCACACAGTACAGAGTACAGAGACAGGGAGTTTAGTCTATCAGTATAAGACAAGTGTTGCATGACTTGAGTTTTCTTTGTGAGATACCTCTGAGGTCTCTCCAGTTGTTAGAGGTGCCTTGCAAGGAACATACCAAAGAGGGCATTATACTCTATTATTGCTCTGATATGAGAAGAGTACTGGGGGGTTATGACCTCTTTTTTCCTAGAGGCAATGTAGAAGGCTTTCCTGACAACTGAGGAAATATAGTGGCCAAAGTAGAGATCGTTGTCAACCTATGTGTCCAGATCTCTCACCATGGATTGGATACTTAATGTGTAGTTGTTAATGTAGGACTTTACAGAGACTTCTCCCTTGCAAAGGGGATGATGATGCACTTTTTGCATGATGATGCCCATTTTTGCATTTAACTTGAGCCTGTGACTCTGGCATAAATTGTTGGTTTGAGTAAGACCCTCCTGAAGGATGTCAGTGTCATGAGGTGATTTTATGACTGTACGCAGCATGCAGTAATTTGCAAACTTTGTCAGCCACACACCCTTTGTTTTGGCCTGTACTTCTGAAAAGTAAATTCCAAACAATAGAGGCCCCAGCACTGAACCCTGTGGTACACCACTGGTTATTGGTCTGAAGGTGGATAAGGAGTCTCTTATTTTAACTGTGTGTGTTCTATTGGTGAGCCAGTTTGCAACCCACCTGATGATATGCTGGTTGATGTTCAGTTGGGTAGGTTTATCAATGATAACTGAGTGGGTTATGGTGTCAAAGGCTTTTGATAAGTTCAAATAGGGTGTATGCACAGTTTTGCCCTCATCCAGGGCTTTGTTGACTGTCTCAAAGAAGTCTTCTATGTCCTTGTTGATAAGGTCCATGATGATTCTCTCCATGGCCTTGCATATGAGGCTGGTCAGGCTTATGGGTCTGTAGTTTGCAGGGTCAGTGGAGGAATCCCTCTTGTGGAGGATGACAATGGCAGTTTTCCAGTCTGCAGGGATGCACACAGTGCATAGACTGTGGTTGAAGAGGGTACCCAGTGGTGCAGCTAACTCTTGCTTTGTGCAATTTAGGATGCAGCCAGGGGTGTTGTCTAGTCCCATAGAGGCCACATTTTCTAGCCTTGGAAAGGGCATTAAGGACCTGTTCCTTAGAGATTTCAGGGGGAGAACATATAGGAGGGATGTCTTGTGGAATATGGGATGGAGACAAAGGTGAGAAGGTGAGTTCTTACTGAACCTGTCCTCCAGCAGGTTAGCAATATCTCCAGGTTCAGTATATGTTGTGCCATTTACAGTCAGTTTTGCACAAATCTGGCACTACGAAACTAATAATATTGTCTGACAAAAGATTATAGTCAGCTTTGGAGAAATTATTTAGTCTTATTTCAGCTGGGGGTGGATCAGACATGATTGTTACTTCTAATATGAGTGACCTGTGATCAGATCTCACCAGAGACCTCTGTACTCTTGGGGTGGTGCAATGATAACCCATGTTTGTAAGCACTGCATCCAAAATGTTTGAACCCCATGTGGGGTTGTCATCTAACTGGTCCAGGGCATTTAGCTTTAACTTCAAATATCTCTGGGTGAGTGAGTTGGTACTGGTGTAGTTGGACCAATTTATTGATGGGTAGTTGAAGTCTCCCAAAACCAGGGAGTTTGGTGGTATACTGAGTAACTCCAATAGGTCCAGGTAGGCATTGTCGGTATCCTGGTCCTATAGCTGGCAATAACTTGGAGAGGCGTCTTGCTTACAGTAAGTTGTACTTGGAGAGTTCAAGGAACTCATTCAGTCTTACCAATCTGGAGGTATATTTGTCTTGATAAATACTGATACTCCTCCTCTTTTGGATTTCCTCCTCTCATTTGATGATCTAAATGAGTGGAAGGTGTGGTGTGGCTGGGCTGCTATCCCTAGTCTTGAACTATGTCTCTGTGACTGCATGGATATCAGCATCCTCCAAGGTGAGGGCAGCTTCCAGTGAGTGCAGCATTAAGTTTAGATGCCTAGCGTTTAGCAGTGTGACCCTGATGTTGGGTTTTGAGGAGCAATTTATGCTGGAAATTTTGCACTTGTGACCTTGCCTAAACAAAGAACTAGGGGGAGGTGACAGCCTTTACCAGTAGCCAAAATCCTAGGGGTGACAAGTGGAGAACATCTCTGGTAAAGCATCGAGGTAAAGCATCGAGGTCTAGCAACCATATCATTCTAGGTGACAGGAAGTGGATCCCTTTGGAGAACACCAGAAGCTAAGCCAATTGTTGAAGTCAGTCATCTTTTGCTTGTATTGTAGCATCATCCTAGGTGAGGGTAGTATGCTGCTTAAGGCTAGGGACATACCTGCATAGGACACATATTCAGAGAGCTCAGTCATGTCTCTCTACATATAGTCCAGTGAGGTACTTCTCAAGTCGTTCACACCAACATGGACTATGACAGAGTCATAACAGTACTTGTTGCTGAGAGACGTCAGTGTATGTGTGATGTTCTGGATCCTGGCACCAGACAGACAGCTAACTGTGCCCTTCTCCTTATCCAACCTGGTAAGTGGCACATCTGTGTGTCTCTCGATAGAGTCACCTATGTTGTATTATGCCTCACTGTGTGTGTGTGCTTTTATGTGTACTGTGCTTATCTGCAAGTGTACTATGTGAGATGTGCTTCTGTTTGGTAGGCCTCTATGCTAAGGGTAGGTTTTTAGAGATGACCCCCCCCCCACATATGTGGGGCTATGTGTTGGTTGTATTGTTGGTGAGTGTGGTGAGATATGAGTTCTGACAACCTAATATCAGACATACTGACTAGTGAGTGAGGGAAGTTGGATTCTGTGTTTTTTTATGTAGATTCACACCTTGCATGTTGAAGTAGAGTGTCTTAAAAGAATTGGGTTGTCAGTGTACATGAAGCAATTGCTACATTGCCTCAGGATGCCTAATTCAACCAGATTGGCAGGAGAAATTGTAGGGTATTGCCCTTCTATAGTGCTAGGTAAAAGGTGGGGTCAGCAACAGGAATTGACCATAAATAACCAGTTGGGGATGCTGTGAGAGAGTAGACTACTAGCACTAGTGAGAAGAACAAGTGAGGGTACCTCGGAGGCTGTGCTAGTCATTAAACCAATCAAGAAGCACAACCATAAAAACTTCCACCTGAGTACAGACCACAGCTAAGGGAAAACTTAGTGAGCAGAAGTTTTGCTTCTATAACTGCCAACAGTAACCGCAATTCTGCATTAGTCAGAGCTGGTGTTGCACAAGCCCATACAAACATGGGGCTTTTAAAATAAACGAAAACCTTACTGATGAGCAAAGTAGTCAATCAGAAGCTCAGAGTAGAGCCTTAGACCAATGAGCTTCAATGGATGGGTGTCTATCTATACACTCCTGCTACAAAGGTGCATTCTGGAGATTAGTGCTAAATTCACTACAAGAAGAATTACACAAAGCAACATTTGTGGCTAGTCTATGCTAACACAATAAAGTGGCCAGAACTCAAGGCAAATGCAGACAGTTGAGAACAGGCAAAAATGCAGTAACAATGCAGAAATAATCAGCAAAACAGTTGGCAGGTGCAAAAATTCAAGCAGTAAAAGCCCTATCTTTGGCTGTAAGCCTTGGATGGTTCAGATGCAGATATCAGAATACTGGCTGGTCACCTAACTCAGAGGAGCTTGGTTTAAACAAAAGCACACCTGCACAAATGTGGGCTTTTAAAATAAATAAAAAAACCTTACTGGTGGGCAAAATAGCTGATCAAAAGCTCAGAACAGAGCCTTAGATGAAAAAACGTCAATGGATGAGTCTCTTGCCACACACTCCTGCCACAAGGGTGCAGTATGCCTTCTCCAGAAATAAGTTTGCTGGGAATTAGTGCTCAATTCAATGCAAGCAGAATTAGACATAGCAAAACCTATGGCTAGTCTATGCTAACACAGTAAAGTGGCCAGGACACAAGCCAAATGCATACAGTTGAGAACAGGCAAAAATGCAGTAACAATGCAGAAATAATTAGCAAAACAGTTTGCAAGTGCAAAAATTCAAGCAATAAAAGTTATATCTTTGGCTGTAAGCCTTGGATGGCTCAGATGCAGATATCAGAATACTGGCTGGTCACCTAACTCAGAGGAGCTTGGTTTAAACAAGAGCAAACCTGCACAAATGTGGGCTTTTAAAATAAATAAAAAAAAAACCTTACTGGTGGGCAAAATAGCCAATCAAAAGCTCAGAACATAGCCTTAGACCAACAAACTTCAATGGATGAGTCTCTTGCCACACACTCCTGACACAAGGGTGCAGTGAGCCTTCTCCAGAAATAAGTTTGCTGGGGATTAGTGCTCAATTCAATTCAAGCAGAATTAGACACAGCAAAATTTGTGGCTAGTCTATGGTAACACAGTAAAGTGCACAGAACACAAGGCAAATTCAGACAGTTGAGAACAGCCAAGAAATGCAGTAAGAATGCAGAAATAATCAGCAAAACAGTGAAAAACAGCAAGTGCAAAAATTCAAGCAATAAAAGTCTTATCTTTGGTTGTAAGCCTTGGACTGCTCAGAAACATCTATCAGAATACCGGCTGGTTACCTAACTCAGAAGAGCTTGTTTTAAACAAATGCAAGGCTTTTAAAATAAATGAAAAACCTTACTGGTTGGCAAAATAGTCAATCAGAAGCTCAAAACAGAGACTTAGTCCAACAGGCTTCAATGCATGGGTTTCTAGCCACACACTCCTGCCACAAGGGTGCAGAGGCCCCTCATCAGAAAAAAAGTTTGCTGTGCATTAGTGCTCAATTCAATACAAGCAGAATCAGACACAGCAACATCTGTGGCTAGTCTATGTTAACACAGTAAAATGCACAGAACACAAGCCAACTGTAGACAGTTGAGAACAGGCAAAAATACAGTAAAATTCAGAAATAATCAGCAAAACAGTGACAAACAGTTAGCAAGTACAAACAAATCAAGCAATAAAAGGCTTATATTTTGGTTGTAAGTCTCAGATAGCTCAGATGCAGATATCAGAGTTCTGGCTGGTCACCTAACTCAGAGGGACTTTGTTTAAACAAGCCATGCAGTGTTACATTATCTTTGTTTACCTTAATATATACTCATCCATAAACACGCAAACATTTTTATATACACATACACACACACACACACATACACACACACACACACACACACATACACGCATATGTGTGTGTGTATGCATGTGTGTGTACAACCGTAATGTAAGCAAAGCCAGCTTGTACTACATTTGTGGATTGTCCATAAATCTGTATAGTCAATGCAACAGTTTACATGTATACTCCACATGAACTCTGTTATACTGATCCATTAAATATTCCAAAAACACTATACTGTCCATTTAATTTGACCGATTTCATGGAGCAGCTTGGTGTAAGACTGCTGAATCCCACACATAAAGTAGAAAGACGGCAATCATATGTAAACAAATAGATGTTACACAGGCTATACATTTTCAAGCAGCAAGAAAGACACAGCAGCATATTTCAACAAGTGCTATAAACATAAAGATATTCACAAGTACACATTTGTACAACAGACATATGTTCATGTTCTACAAGTAGTCAAAATACACTAGTGATATATGTGAACATTACAAGCATGCATGATAAATATTTGTTATAGGGACAAATAAGAATGCTTTTGGACATAGAATAAGGATGACAATATAGCATGAAACTTAAACTATACCATATTCAAGTGAATATGCGCAAATATAATTAGCAACATTATTTATTTATTGTATTTGTTTACTGGGATAGTCTGAATGGGCATGAAATAAGGTGTCTCTTTTCAGTGGAGGCTTGAAGAGAAAAGGACCGGAACATAACAATAGACATAAACAGAAGATATAATAAAATGTATTTATTTATTTATTTGCAATTGGTTTACCAGGATAGTCCAATCATTTGTAGATTAGAGACAAATCTTTAAACAATGGTAACAATTACAGAAATAACAAAACAAAGGTTAAGCAGTTACAGTGATAAGTTATGGATTGTCAAATGATAAGATGTTGTTACAGTTGGCTAAATTGGTGTCTAGTAATATATGATATAGTTGTTCAATCTTATTATAACAGAAGGACAGTTTAGTTTTGAGACAATAAAACACAAACATTAGCTATCATAAGGCATTATACATTGTCAGAAAAAAAAGTGCTTTTCTATCTCAGTGTAAACAATTTAAAAACAATGAAAAGAACATAATTGTTCTATCGACAGTGTACAAAGTTTGTAAATGATGGGTTCTGCAAGTAAAAATATTGGTAAAATATCTACCTAATACTGAGTAAAGAAGGGAGAGGTGAGAAAAGTATGTAGATTAGCATGGAGGGAGGATAAAAAGTTAAGAGAAATCTAGATAGAATAGATAAAAGCTAGGAGGCATACAGAAAGTGATGTCAGTCAGGTGGTAGATGAACAAAGAGTGGAATAGCTTAAAGACAGTAATGTAACTGTAAGTTAGAAAGGAATGCAGATGGTGAAAGGCAGGCGGAAGTATGTGAGATGAATATTGTGTTAAAATAAATACATGAGAATGGGAAACGTGTGGAAACAGTGACACATTATTTCATGCCCATTCAGACTATCCCAGTAAACAAATTGTTCCTAAAGTAGCTGTGGTATGTTTTTTGGATTGATTTTTTAATTAATGCAGGAAATTAGATGAGTGTGGCAAATAACCATAGACATGTGTCAGATGGATATTGTTTTAGCTGGGTTTTAAGAGATTTTCCATTTTCAGTTTGTCTGATAGCTAGGGGGGTTAGAATTCCAGATTTTTGAGTGGTGGGAGGAGTACAATGATTCTCCTGTAGAGTTTTTAGATTTGTTTTTTTGCTAGCAGTAATCTGTCAGTAAAGAACAATGGCCTAATGGGGTTATATAACCTGAGAATGTTATTTATGTTTGACGTTTATCAGGATGGCATATGAGTCTGTGGGTAGTTGCCAGCTGTGAGTGAGTTACAGAATGTCTCAGCTCTAGCCATTGTAGCTGTTTGAGGGTTATACAGTGGAGAGTCCTATACTTGAGATTTGAAGCAAACTTGGCTACTTTGTCATAACATTGCTCCAGTAAGGAGAGCAATGTAGGATGCAGATTCATTAAATATGTGGGCTGGAAAGAGAAGAGTATGAAGTGGGTAATTTGGTGCTGGCATTATCTGTCAGACATGGCTTGGCCCTGTAGAGGATGCCAGCTTCTGGTGAGTTTTCTTTATTGCCTGTTTTATGTGATAATCAAATTTTAGATTTTCTTTAATTATATCTCCTTATAGCTTAGTATGGGTTAATAGTTCACTGTTAGACTGATTAGATGAGAATGGTGTTTATGGGCAGCTAGTGGCTTGGGGATGAACATGATCTGTTTACATTTATTAGGATTAAGCAGTAGTTGTGAGTCTGATTGCCAAGCCTTAACAGCAGAGAGGGATTCCTGAGTAAGCTGGTTCCGTTTATCTAGGCTTTTGGCTAAGCAGATTAAGGGTGGAATCATCTGCTTAATGTATGATAGAAGCATATCTGATTCCAGTGTGTAAATCATTTGTGAAGATATTAAATAGCAGAGGACACATAACTGAGCCTTGGGGGGGGGGGGTCATCAATTGTTAACAAAGAGAAAGGGGGAGATTTAATTTGGCAATTTTATCACCTGCATTCTATTAGTTAGGAAGCTACTGAACCAAGAAAGTGCTAATGGCTTTAGTTCTAATGCAGACAGTTTAACTTGTGGTTTATGATATGAGATGGTGTTAGATACCCTTGACAGGTAAAGGAATGCAACTGATACAGAATAACTACAATTCCTGCACTGGTTTACTATGGTAATAAAGTTAGGAAGGGCTGCTGAAGTGTGTTATGTGAGAGTGGAAACCATGCATGCAGGAGACAATAGGTTATACAATTAAGGACATATCTTTGTACACATTTCTGTATGACCTTCTGTAGAAATCTGTTGATGTTTGTTATGGAATAAACAAAAGCACTAATCTTGTTTTAGTTGTTTATATGAGGTCTGGTTAACTTCAGTGGAGGAGATAAAATGGCTGTAGGTCTATAAATGGAAATGTCGTTGGAGCTTCCTCCTTTATGAAAAGATAAGATAAATTATTTTTTCCATTGGGTGTATGCATAGCTTTCTTGTATGTTGTCAGGTGCAAGAGTGGTGGGTTTTAGTTTATGGAGTTGCTTCTTGATACTAGGTGTGGGCATGGATTGGTAGGAAATATGTTTTATATATTTTCTAGATTATGTTTTTATTTCGGGGGGGCTTTTGGCAACAGGAGTTGAGGTGGTGATAATTGAGGTTACAGTGTGAATAAGGTGGGAGTTGACTTGCAATGGTAACAGTTTGGTTATTTAGGTCTGGGATGGGTTGTGTAGTCTGGCTGTGGTCGGTCTCTGATCAAAAGGTTTTTGGGTTGTACAGGTTTTTTCAGTCTGCAGCTTTGTAAGGATTTTTTTAATATTGTATATAATCTTATGTTGGTGATATTTACTTTTTGAATTCTTGGTGATAATGGAGAACATTGGACTGAGATATTGACTTTGCATGACAACAAAATAATGTCTTTCCACCTTACAAAATACAACTTATGAATGTATAAGTGCATGTAAGTGCAAGCGAACGTGTGTGTGTGTGTGTGTGTGTGTGTGTGTGTGTGTGTGTGTGTGTGCACGTGTGTGTGTGTTTCTGTGCGTGTGTGTGTGTGTGTGTGTGTGTGTGTGTGTGTGTGTGTGTGTGTGTGTGTGTGTTCAAGGTGTTTGTTAAAAACTTGCAAGTATGGCTACATGCAAAAGATCATTCCTCAGAAGGATGTGGTTTGAAATATATCATATGCAATAACTGATGTGTTCTTTTTTTTTGTCAGTGTTAGTTACCTATGTTACTAGTGTATTTGCACCTAGTGAGAACATTTGATTTTCCTTATGTGGCCAGAATGTGACCAAGCAGTGTATTTGAAAATGGACCCAAGTGATTTTTTTCATCTAAGATCTACTCATCTAGCAACACAGAAATTGTGGCTCACCTCTCAAATGTCACCATTTCTGGCTCAAACGTTTGATCCATCCCTCTAAAAATTGGATTTTTTTTAAGAAAATGTGGACGTTTTCTGCCATAAAATAGTAATAATCAGGTGATGATGGAGAACAGAGGACACAGCTGCAAATAGCAAAATGCAATACAGAAACTGTACCTGAAAAATAAATGAAGCAAGACCTGCCTGCAAATGGTCTGCTGTGATGTGTTCTACCCCGGTAAACAAAACCAACGATAATGGAGAACACTGCATTGGAAATAACTTCTGCTCATATTTATAGAAATGAGTTACGCTCAGTCCAGTTTTCTCCATTATCACAGAATTTGTTTTGCTCTGATGGAGAATGAGCATTTAATATTTTGATGAATATTGAGTTAAAAAGGGAACAACTTCATCTAAGTCTATTGTTTCTATCACTTGACAGTATACATCGTTTTGTTTAGAGATAAATGAGTCAGGATTGAAAGAAGAGAGGCTATGTGCATTGTTCTAACTGCGCTGTTTTTCATAGGGTTATAATTTATTATGGGAAAAATAGGGTGATGGTCATTTAAGATGTCTAGAAGGATATTGGTTGTAGATATGTGTTTTGCCTTGTTTCTTGGTTTGCTGTATCTGATAGGGTGGAGATTACTTGAGTGAAACCATATAGATGGATGGTATCGATAGGGAAGTCAGAATCTAGTCTATGTTAAAGTCACCTAGTATAATTATTTCTTGTGAGATGTTTGATGAGGCCACGGCAATAATTCTTCTGTAGTATCTATGTTATTGCCAGGGGTATGTATATTCCTGTTATACACAAACTTTTATGTATGAGTTGTAAGGAAGGCATCAGAATGTCTATGTTATTTATCGAGGCTGCGTTGATGTGGGGGATGGAAAGATTAAGATGTTTTTGTAGATTATAGCTAACCCACCAACTTTTTTTCTTAGTTACGAGAAGTCTTATGATCTACGATCTATGATCTGGTGACAGAGTCCTTTCATTCTTGATTTCTTGCGTTATCCAGGTTTCTGCGACTATCAGGATGTTTGGATAGCTTTGAGCTAGTTAGGCATGGTCAGTTGCTAATTTATTGCAGATCCTTCTTAGGTTAGTAACACAGAGACATATGCCAGAAGAATTCTTTGGAGGTTGGTTTATTGTAGAGGATGAGAGTTGTGGGTAGAGTTGTCTGGGGTTATGTGGCCTTGGTTAGGATAGATTTCACTGCATAAGAGAAGCTGCCAAAAGGAAAAGGAGGTAACTACTGGGCAATTTTAATTTGGATGTAAGTTTTACATTTGATTAATTAGGTGGTAGATTGGAAGTGACACAGATATTTTTGAAAAGTTTGAGGGCAACTGTATGTATTAGTATAGGGGCTGTAGTGAAATGGCTGGGAGAGGAATTTGGGAGGTGTATCTCAGAGTAATAGGTTGCTTTGTGTATGTATAGCAGTGAGTGTAAATAGCAGGTGAGCAAGAGTTAAAGTGTTATTAAAATAACTAGATGAGTAATTATTCTCCTGGCAATGAGGTATTCAGCATGGAGGAGGTATTGGCAGTGGATGGTTGTAATAAGGTAGAAAGAATTAGCTGTTACAGTAGAGAGTTTATGTTAGAAATAGATATTATCAGATCTGGGTTTGGTATCTGTGTGGGGAATTTGTAGAGGTAAAGAGATACTGAAAAGTGTGAGCTAAGAATGGTATCAGAAAGTTAGCACTACTGTTATTGATTTCTGGGATATTGTAAAGTTTTATGATCTAAGGTTTGTGAGAAATGGATATCTGTTGGGATAGTTCAGTTTAATTAGTGCTGTTCTGCTTTAAGGGGTTATAAGGGTAAATAGAATGGGGTGGAGTAATCAGGACAAATATTAGATAGGATTATGATGTGGCTACCAGAAGATGGCTGTATTGAAATGCAAAATGGGTAGGGCAGGAATTGGGGATAGGGTATGGTAGGGACCACAGTGAGCCAGAATGGTAACGAGAATGAATGGAGCAGGATTCACCCCTGAAAAAAATCTATAGAGTCAGTGCTTAAATATTGTGTGTTATTCTGCTATATTTTCAATTACAAACAAGTAAGTGTGATGGGGGCTTAGAAATTAAAGATGCCTTCTAATATAATAACAACTGTAGATTGGAGTAGAATGGTATATTACTCAGAGAGGGAATGCAACAAACAATATGCTAAGGAATGTAAGCTGATTTTACTCAGATGATAGTCTTGTTTTTTTTTTTTTTTTGCATTTCTCAGAAAGGAAAAGAGGGAACAAAGTCAACAGAAGTAAAAGAGTCAAGTGGGACAGAACTTATATGACATAAAAGACTGACAGAAATAGATCTACACCAGAGCAGACCAGTATTGATAAGCATTGATCAGTAAGAAAGTTAAAGGATGAGATGCTTTAATTTGTGGCCTATACTGTGTGAGGTGAAGAGGAACAGCACAAGCTAATACGTAATGGCACAATTACAACATAGGTGGATAGCAATTCAGTATATAAAGCACACTTGAATAGCCTAGTACTTGACATTTGACTTACTGATGGTGGGACAGCATTCCACAGTTTGTGTACTAACACTACATAGAGTGAGTTTCCGTAGCAGTTAGTTGTCCTAACAATAGTAGCAACAGTAAGACCATGAAATTCCTTAGAGTGAAAATCTGAAGTTAGACTAAAGGAAACTCCATGTATTGCAAATGTAGATAAGATTATACTCAGCATGCCCAATGCCAAATAAGTTGAAAATCAATACATTTGACAAATCACACTAGTAAATGAGGGTAGCACCAAGATAAATAACCATTGTTGTGGAGATATACGTTTTATAGCTTTTTTCATTTTGTTAGTGACAGCATTTTCCAGTTGAACTATTATTTAAATAAAAAGACGTCTTGATGGTGGTAGTAATCATCAGAGGTGAGTTGCTTCTGCAGTGAGCTACCAAACACTAGTACGATGCAAGGCTCATTGTGCAGTTATACAAATTGAAGTATAATGATCTGAAGCTGGTAAACATCAATTACTGTATCAGTTACTGGATATCTGTGACAAGTCTCAGATCTGTTATATACTAATATCAAAACTGAAATAGATCTTATATAATTTTTTGAAACAGCTTTATGTACTGAAAAATATCATACCCAAGCATTAGGCAATGCAGCACTGCTAGGGAAATGAAGAAAGCATAATGTAAACTGCTTTTAGCCTATAGAGCAGGAATACAAGATTGAGTTGCTGAAAACTGTTGTTACTGAAGCATCAATCTGACGTCTGTCGCTGTTTCTCAGATAGTAATTCTACAGCATTCAGCTTGACAGATAAGACTGAGTGTTGCAACAAATAGGAATGCAAGATGCTTACAGGTCTAGAACTTTAAAAAGAGCACAGGCAGATATGCACTATTATAATAAATATTCATTGTATATGTCTGTCAACATTTTTATGGCTACATTTTTGGCAAAACAGCAAATGAGGGATACAATCATATGTCACTGGAAAATATTCTAAGATGCCATTGCACGAGACTCCAGCCATCCTGCAAAAAATGCTACTAACTTGTAAAAGAAAGATTTGAGAGAGTCAATACATGTCTAGAAAGATGATGCTCAAAGTTGATACACTAAGCTCATAGGGAAGAAAAGAAACTTTGGCAAAAAGAAAAATAATAGCTGTTTTTTAAGATAATGAAACTAGTGGTTTCCATTGTTAAACTATATTAGCTAAAATATACAAGAGAAGGCTAAGAAATGTAGTTGATTCACAGATTCATAGGTGATTACTAGGCTAAATACCCCAGGGGCTTTTTATGCCTAGTCATGATTCTCAGCTGTATCTGGCAAGGTTTGATACCCTATTGTTATTTTAAAGGACATGTACACGTGCTTAGGTGGTCAAGCATTCATAGGCTACCTGTCTGTACCTGAGACATAGGGGCTAGACTAGGACTACATGTCTGACTCCCCCATCCACTGGTCCAGGTTATGCTTGAATTGGCTTAGGGAAGAACTCTGTTTCACATGGGTGGGAAGTCTGTTCCTGAGAAGAGGTATTCTCTGAGACACATACCTGTCTATTTCTGTTACAGATGAGGTTTATGTCTCCTGATTGGATTGTTCTAATGTTATTTGCTTTGTGGATGTGCAACAGGTCCAGCAGAGTGGGATCAGAGAATGTTTTGTATGTGAAGCATAGCTCACCTATCAGCAATCTGTAGGAGATGAGCACATGGACAGGGCTTTGTGGTGGCCTGCATTGTATATGTTCTTTGGACCATGTATTATTTTTGTGAGGAACCTGTTTGTATGTTCCTGTTGTTGCATATGCATGGTCAAGCACATACCAAAGGGGGCATTGTACACAATGATTGGTCTGATAAGGGCAGAGTTCACCAGAACAATGACATCCTTGGATGTAGATTGTGTGGTATAGAATGATTTTCTTACTATTGTAGACACATGATGGTCAAAGGAGAGGTTAGTGTCAACATGTGTTCCCAAATCCCTGACAGCTGAGTCTACTCTTAGCAGTATATTATAGGTGTGGTACTTTTCAGGAGTAGCTGTCTTCACAGATGATACTAATACACATTTCTTGATATTGAGTTTTTGGCCATGATTCTGACACCAGTTACTTTTTCTGTATCAGGCCTTCTGGATGGTATTTGTATAACTGGGGGATTCTACAACTGTGCCTAGTTTAACATTCTCTTAAAACTTAGTCAGCCAGAGGCCCCTGATGCTGGCCTTGACTTCAGAGAAATAGATGACAAAAAGGCATCTCAAGAAGTTGTTGAAATAAACCATCAAGTATAGTTGGAGAGATGAAATGCTTGTATTACCTAGAAATATAAAATTGTCTTATCCTTATATAGGTAAGCTTTCACCATGCAAGTTGGTGTAAGTTATACTGTTGAATTCAGATAAAGCTATTTTTCCAAGGCAAATCTGAGAGTCAGGTAATAAAAAATACACAAAATCAAAGTTAACTATTGTTAATTTTAAAGAAATAGCAATATTATGCACTACATTTGCCTAATGCCCAGAGGAAATAATATGTTCTATCCTGTCTGCCATTTAATTGCTTCAGCATTCTGCCTCCCATTTATCGTTAATGCCCCATACCCTTTCTTCCACCTACTAAATGTAATGTTGTATGCCTCAGTGGATTCACTCTCACTCATTGCAGCAGTCCATTTTATGGATCTATACTCCTCATTGTTAAAAAGTACTTTTGAAGATCCAAGTAGTCACCCCTACAATATGGCATCTATGCCCTTTCTACCCCCATGTCTTTCTTACTACAGATAACTTTATTATATCTCCATCATCATCATAATCATCATCGTCAATTTTGTCAACCTCCTTTTTCCCATTGTGCTTCATGCAGTCAGACATTGTGTCAACTGCTGCCACTTCTTGATTCAGTACCACACTTCTACCTTTTTCACCAGTTATGCCTGACTAGGCACAGATCTTCTTTCATGCAATCCATCCACCTCTTGGCTAGATGTGGTTATTTCCTCCTGCCTTCTTCCCGTTTCTCTAAAATCTTTTTTTACTAAATCATCTGCTGCTTTCCTGCACATGTGGCTGAACCATCAATGTCTGTTCTCCTTGAGCATCTCTACAACTGGAGCTACTTCAGCTTCTGTTCTGATGTCTTCATTTCTTCATCTGTCCCACAGTGCACATCCCACCACTAATCTTAGGCACTTCATGTTCAACACCTCAAGCTTTCTCTTCTGCTTTGCCTTCACTGCCTAGGTTTTTGTGATATACATACGATCTGGTCACAACATTGTTTTGTGCACCTTACATTCCAGTTTCTTTGGCATTCTTTTTTCACACACTACCCTTGACATTCTGTGCTAGTTGGCTGCAGTACCTCTAATTCTAGTTTTAACCTCCTCATTTAGACTTCTTTTTTCCTCAACCAGGCCTCACAGGTACTTGAAGTTGTTAACATATTTCCCTCTTTGCCTTCTATCTCAGTTTTCAGCTTCTTCTGTTTTCTCCCATTTGTTGTCATGATAACTGTCTTACATGTACTCATTTGAATGCTACATTCATTCAGTTTTGCAGTCCAATCCCCTACCAATTGTTGAAGTTCCAGTTCATAGACTGCTTAAATGGCCACATTATCTACACACAGAAATGTTGTTGATCTGCCCCTTTGACATGATTGCTTATGTAGTCCATCACCACTATGAACATCAGTGGGCACAGAACTTAGCCTTAATTCACACTTACTCCCATTAAGAACTGCTGTCAGAACTGTTCACACTTGTGACATTGGGTACTTGTACATAGTCTGTTTTAATTCTAGAAGTGTTTCTAGGACTTCACACCATTGCAGGACTGCCTAAATCAGCTTTACCAGGACTTGTCATATGCTTTATCCAAGTCTAGGCACTATGAATTGGACCCTTCCCCCATCTCCATCTTCTTCTCCACCACCTGTTTCTCTGCAAATATCTAGTTGTTGTGCTGTATCCTTACCTGGACCTGAACTGGTTCTCTTCTATCTTATTTTCCACAACTTTGTGAATTCATTTATCAGTCACCATCTCCAGCACTTTCAGTGTGACAGGAGTTTAAAACTTCTGTACCTCATACAGTTTGGAATGTCTATTTTGTTATTCTACACTAATAGTAGAAGGTTTATTCTCCAGTCATCTGGGATATGCCTTTCTGTCAATACTGCAATAAGGACCCTCAATTTCTCCCGTGTCACTCAATATCTTGATCATATCTGCCATGATTTCATCTCAGTCTGCTGCCTTCCCTGATTTGATTTTCACTACCACTTGTGATACTTTTTGGGGGCGAGTCGTTCCTCTTTTATCATAGGCTGTATGTGGGCCATTACAGCTTATATCAGTTATTCTTCATCAAGTCACCTTTGATGTCATTTGGATTGTTGAGCAGATTGTTGGTTGCATCACATATAAATAGTGTCTCATTGGTGCTACATCTCCCTGACATGATCTTAGAGATCAATATCATGTCCTTACTCTCTTTTCAAGTTTCAAGTAAGAACAACTTTCACTTATCCAATTTATGGTGATATTTCTTGCCTTCCATTCCCTGGATCATTCAGATTTCATTCTTCTGAAAATTTTCTAGGAGTCTGATGTTCTTTCCATATATGGCCTTCTGAACTGCATGCAATACTCAGGGTGCTCTTACCAAGGGCCCATTAAGTGGAAATTCTATCTCTTTTGCTCCTGTAATCTGTCCTCCTGAGCATACATTCAAGCATTCTGTTTGTTGCTACTATTGCCCTGTCTTTTTATTTCTGAAGGTCTAATCTAGGTATGATCAACATCTCAGAGATATTTTTTTCTGCTCTATTACCATCAGTTCTGTTCCTCCCTGTTGGTACTTAACAATAGGGTTGCTGTGTCATAAGTATAACAGTTTGCACACTTCTTTCCACTGAACCACAGCTTTTACCATTCTGGCTACTTGCTGAGCTTTTCCATTTCCTTTGCTAAAATTTTCCCCAACCACCACTGTTGTACCTATATGTTTGTCAACATCAAAACAGTTTATCCTGTTCTGTTCTCTCAGATATGTGGGAAGACCAACACACTAAAAAGTCCAAGATCCAGGACAAACCCTATGGGTACTTTAGTTGTCACTTCCCTCATTTCTAACATTGTCCTTCCCACCTTAATCCTCTGTATCCTACTAATCAACCATGCAGTAATTCATTTCCTCAGTTTTGGTCTTATTATCCATTTTTTTCTGTCAGCTTCCTGTGTAGGATAGGGTCAAATACTTTGTTAAAGTCTAATTAAGATATGTTTCCAGGTAACTAGATTAGGCTATATTGTTATCTCCTTCTGACTGTGAAACCACACTGATTGACATTTTGGGTAATGGTGTGCTGTTGAAATGCTACCAAATTTTCCCTCTGGGTTTTTCTGTAACTTTCTCTTCTACTGTTGTTAACAGGTTTGTATTTTGATTATTTGTTTACTCCCCATTGTATAGGAGCATCAAAGCTACTGTCATCCATTCCTCTGACACTTCTGCATTAACATGTGAATCAATGAAGATCTCTGTTATCAGATCTTTCAACATATTAGCACAATGATTGAGGATTCTGTGAAGCAGCCTGTATGGCCCTTGTGCTTTATTCTCCCTAATAGCAGCCAGTTCCATTTAACTCACCTCTTTATTAACTTTTATATCTCTTTTATGTTCTCCCGTTTCTGCCTCACATCTCTCACAGCATGGCAACACCTTTTTGCTTTCTGTTTTGAAAATTGAAGCAAATCTCACACTCAGTCAGTACCTGTGCTTTCTTCATTCTTTACCAATCTTTTACAAACTGACTCATCCTTCTTTCTTTGTGTTGTATAACTAAACATCATGTGTTTCCTTTCTTGATTCCTTCTGGTGATTTTCTTCCAGAAAAGCATAAATCACTTTTTAAAAATTGTACACCATTGACCTTGTGTTTTTATTTTTACCATTTCCCCTTACTCTAAACCACATAGTTGATTGATTGCTATTAGCATAAACTGCCTTAATCTAAATGTTTATGATAGTCTACAAATTGGTTCAGATATCATCCAGAATGCTGTCCTTTTCTGTACAGCCTGCACCAGTTGTCTAACCCAACAAGGTACAACACCTGGATCAGCTCTCACTTTTTCCCTGGTGCTTGAAATGTCACAATCTAATTCTTGTTGATTCAGTTCCTCCATGATTGCCACTATCTTCTACCAGCTTCACTGTTCTGCTTTCTTCTCCAGCCTCTCATCTTTATCTCCTGTTGGATCAGATGAACAACTTACCTTATCAGCTCACCTTCCATCTCCCTTTCCTCCACATTAAATACTGGGGCATTTAACCTAGATTCTACACTGGCTGCACCTTTACCCAATTCCAGTTTGGTCTTTTCCCTCCTCTTTAATCTCGCATCTAATGACCTCCATTTTGTAGATCACTGTTTTACTCCCATCTTTCTTTTGTCTTTGATTCCTGAAGCAACTACTCCCATTGAACTCCTTGTCCCATCCCCTCTTGTCATTGACCTAGATTTTTGTGAGACATACAATACACACTTGAATTCATGTTTATCATCAATGAAAAACTCTAGAAGACCAGACAAACTGAATACCAAACTGCTGAATACCACAGTCAGTGATCACCAAAATAACTTTTTTTTTGTACATTGGAATAGGCAAATAGACAGTGACATTGTGGGACAACTACACATACCACATCTTTCTATATATTAACAGAACAGCTGAACAACAGTTGAGGAAAGGGCAATACCCATGATCACTGGAAATTGCAGTTGCATTAAGTCTCCAGTGCCAGCTGTGCAGTGCAGCATTAGGGCGCTGCTGCTGCAATTCTGAGTGTGCTGTTCTTTGGATGAGATGTTAAAACAAAGCCACATCTGCCTGAGTTGGTGGTAGCTCAGTTGGATGTAAAAGATCCCACGACACTTAATAAAAGATAAGGTCAAGTTCCCTTGGTGCTGTGGCCAAAGTTTCCCTAGTTAGTATGACTACCACCTTGTGTCTCTCCTGAAAAGATGTGAGTGGGTAACCCAGTCAACAAAGTGTATATAAGTAGATCATGCTTTAAAATGGACAAATTTAGCCTTTTTTTAAAGTAGTGAAAATTTGCTTCATTATGTGACTTGTCCTAAGGCATTTCCTACAGTTGTTGTTGAAGACACCATTTTTTTTAAATCAAGCTAGAGTGTATGAACCACATATATATTCAGTTAACAAGATACCTGCAACCTATTTCTGTACATCTGTTTTGAGAGAGAGAAAGACATGCTGGAGGGATAGATTTCTGTCCCAGAGACTTCCCATACTCTGGATGAAGCAAGCCATCTATGTCAAGCAAAGTTCCTCATTGGCACTCTTCAAGAAAAATCTTGATAAGTTGATGGGAAATAGGAAATACACCCCAGGGATTACTTCTGTGGCTCTGCTCACCTATGAACCTATGAAACTATGAGGGAGAGTTTTTCAAGCAAATCCGTTAGAAAAAATATATACCAGCAGCAAAAAGCTCACCAAGAACAACAAGGACTACATGTGAAAATGACCAAGTTAACTAAAAGCTATCTTAAGAAGTAACTCTAACCTGTTGATGAATACCCCTTCTACTTTGTTGTGGATGATATTAGAAAAGGGAAATGCTTTTCTCTCAGGCTGTTCAGACAGCTTTGGGAAATTTTAGAACTTTCAGCTCTGTTACTGATTGAATCAAAACATTTTTTATAGTTTATTAAATGTGTCTCCTTCTGTTCATGCTGGTGCATCTAATAAGCAGTGAATGACATTAAACTGCAAGACACTCTGTTAGAGATACCTTGTGGTTATATGATGAGGGGATGAAAATGAACCCAAAAATGTCACTCTTGCACCTGCTTATTTTTTCATTTCCTTCAGTATTACCTACTTACTGTTTGCTGATTTTATAATTTTTTACAGGTTATAAGGCAGAGTCAATCCATGTATATCCTATTTTCACAAACCTAAGTAAATCTGACCTCAGTAAACTCACTAGCTGTTATAATAATATTGCCAGATTCACCGCAGGTTCAGCATATAGACCACATCAGTGTCTTAACATTGAATTGCTAGGCTGGCTAGAACTACCCTGCCAACTTCAGTATAACCAATTAATAGTTGCTCACAAAGTTCTCTACCAACCAGAAAGCACGCCCATACTTAAAATATTATCACCCTCTACAGTAACCTAAAAACACTCCACTCTTCCAACGGAATGCTAGTACAAACTGTTAAATCCAACAACGTAGCTGGTGAATTATTTACCAACTCTGTTGGCAAAACCTGGAACTTACTTCCCGCTGAACTTACTGCAGTTCCCTCCTTAACTCAATTTAAAAAATCTCTTAAAAAACACCTAAAAATGCATTGGTTATGCCCTTGTACAAACCCTAACTAACCCCTTCTCAATTACTATGTATCACTGAAAACCTTGGCTACATGTAGAAACTTTCAGTATCATAACTCTGATACCTCAGCTGTTTTAGAAGATTGATTACATGTCTCTTATCTATTGGAATGTACTACTGAACGATATGATAACTTGCACAACTATGTACTACTAAAAATGAATGTGTTCCCACATAATAGTTAATAATTGTAAAGTTTTACTGTATGTATTCCGGCAAATCTGGAATATGCATGTACGTGTTCTTGTATAAAAGTCTGGAACTGTAAAGTTTCTCTGTATGTATGTATGAATGTCTGGAGCTTTTCTCCCAGGGCTTCCGCTGAAAATGGACCTATATCCAGTCAGACTTTCCCAGTTAACAAATGTAAAATAAATAAATAAACAATCTACTGTAATCACTTTGCCAATGCCCACTCTTGAAGGTACCTCCTGCATCCAAAAGGGCAAACCAGTTTAGACCCATATTGAATTTAGGGTTGCCCATCTAGCCATCAATATTTGCCCTAAAGTAAGCAGGGGTGTCATTCTGTTTGATATATAATGTGACATTTTTCCACAGGCAGGGAAACACTGAGTAATAAACCTGTCCCTGCTCCCAGAATGTATTATTTGCTGATGGAGATTCAAGTATTTAGTTCAAATCTTTGTAAATTTATTTGTTTTGTGGTGCTATAGGAGGCCAAGAAGTGTGACTCCTTTGCATCTCAGAATGCTAGACATAAGACAACTTCTCAGAGTCTACAAAAGACAGAATATAGCTACAGACCTTCAAACCTGTACTGGTAACTGAAGGTTTTTAGTACAGTGATCTTTTAAGTTAGGAACCTCTGAGATCTTTCAGCTGCATAATGTGTTTGGATAGGTACACACAAAGAAGGGTATTATATTCTATAATTGAACTGATTAGTGCAAAGGATAGAGGCATGATAACATATTCTCCCCTGCATGATATATCTTTAGTTATTAACTAGGCTTGGTAGGATTTTCTAATTTCTGTTGTTGTGTGGACATTGGATTGATAGCCTAAACGGTATCATAATCTTTGCTAACAATATCAGTCTGGAGTGGGGTGCTGTCTATGCTGTAATCTGCACTCAAGATTTATTGAACAAATGTAACAGTATTATTCTTCTTTGCAATTAATTGAAGCCCATTTCTAATAAATCTTTTGTTTCATTTAGCTCCTGCTGTAAGTAACATGGCATTTAATAGTAAGTGAATGACAACATCCAGTTTGCAGTCATCATCAAATTTAGTTAGCTAGACATCTGGGTTACTGGTTTGGAATTCCAAAAAAAGAAGATACTTAATAGAAGGACTCCCCATAGTTAGCACCGAAGAATGCCACTAGTCACCTTTTTGCTTTCTAAATTGGCAACAGCGACTTTAACTGAGTGGATATTATGTCAGGCAGTTTGCTATATTACAATGTTAGGCATTACATTTAGACCTTTAAGTTATTTATAATTTAAGCATAGGTAATATGTCAAAGGTTTTGGCCAGACCAGGTATGCTGCATGAACTACATGGTTACTATCTACTGTTTGATTCAATTTTTTTTTTAAATATTAACTTAGCTAGATATGATCTCCATTTGACAAATTTATATTGCTGCAGGTGTAGAGATATATGATTTTATTTCTCTATGTATCAGATATAATATGTTCCATGACTTTGTAAGTTAGATTTGTTAGAGTGATGTTTCTATAGTTCTCATGATGTGGGGAAGGGTTCTTTTTATGGAGTGGAATAGAAATAGCAATTTTACATATCTCAGGAATATACTCTGTGGTCATGCATAAGTCGAACATTTTTGAGGAATGTATAACGTCTTGTGTTAGCACTGTTAATTAAGTAGCCATGTATATTGTTTGGGCCCAAAAAAGTGATATGGTTAACATTAGGGAGTGCAGTTAGGACACTTTCCATAATAATCTCAGTAAGGGGAAGGAACTTGGGAATTTATGCAACTTCAAGGACCGATTATTTTCTGAAGCTGGTACCTAATTTATCTCCAAGAATATTAACAATAGCTTTAGAGTCAGAATGGGATACAGCATTAAGAATTTATTAATAGCATTGCTGTGCATTAACTTGTAATATTCTGATGAACTTAAAGAAGGATTTATGATTACCCTTGCCTTTAGATGTTAATTTTAATTGTCCTGTTCGATTCTCAGCTAAAGCGTCTTCTGTGTGGAGACATGCGTGAATGGGTGTACCTTCATTGAAGGTTGTGCATCAGGGCTGGCAACTTGGTACGTAAAAATCTACTGCCAATCATTAGCAGACCGGAGTTCTGCTGTGGTGACCCCTAACCGGGAAAAGCCAAAAGATACAACAACAACAACTTTGAGCATCCTTATAGTAACTTTTGGATTTGTACTGAACATTTTGTTGGAGTCTTCTATGTGGGTTTATTTATTTATTGACATTTGATTACAGCAAAAGTCAGAATGGGTAGGAACCCATTTTCAGTGAAGGTCCGGGGAGAAAAGCTCCAAATTATTACAAAACATTTTAAAAACAATTTTTTCAGTGTTTAAAATAATACAAAAAAATGTTTAAATAATTATACCAAATTAGGCATAATATGACATATTTTTTAAAATTTGATTTATTATAAGCCTTAATTAGCTTTTCTTTTACTTAGAGCTTATTAAGGTTGGTAGTCCACCAAGGTGGCTTAATTTTATGTTCCAGATATATATGATTCTTACTTAGTTTACTTGATTTATGTTGTTTGTTAACTGGGAGAGCATTTCATTGGCATAAGTGACAGCTGAAGCTACACAGGGTAACTGAAATCTTGCTGGTGAATTTTGAGATCTCACTGCATAGTTTTAATAAGTTTGTATTTTTAAAGTACTTGAATTCAGAGATGTTTATTGTGGTTGGGTATAGATGCCATAAACAAAAATACTATTGCTTTCTGATCATATTTTCAAATATATGAACAATGTGGAAAGTGCAAGTAGGTATGAGGTTACTGAAGATGAGCTCAAGGATATTGCAACCTCTTGTGGGCTGGTTAGCAATTCATAAAAGGGAAGAGCATAGGGCATTTCCAACATCTGTAGTATAGCTGCTCCAGGTAATTGATACATAGCTGAAGTCACCCAATAAAACAATTTTATTTATGACTAATTCAATAAATGCATCTAGAAATCTTTCATGGTCCTTCAGGTATGTAGAATAGTCAACTATTAATGGACAAATAGTATTTTTCCCCAAGTATTTTGAAGTTCTATAATTCCTGATACTGAATATCAGTGAATTTCTCAACAGGTAATTCCATATCTTTCAATTATTGATACTTTCCAGCAGCTAGCAATAGGTCTGAATGCACAATAGTTTCTGAAACCCTGTAAACAGGAAGCACTGTCTTTACAGTGACACCAAGTCAATAGAAATGGGTGTGTTCAAGTTGCAAGTCTTCCACAAATGAGACAACCATTTTGACGTTGCATGAATTGGAATTTTCTGCAAGCTTTTTTTGTGATATTTGAATCTCCAGATAGTGGGCTTTGCTTAAACAAGGCACTACAAGGGTACATGTGCTTTGACCAGTATGAGGAATACACAAAAAGAAAGGTGCAGGCCATACTTGGTGGAGCAGTTGAATATTTTGTCCCCAACATTATCATACTGGATCTCTCTTACATGATGCCACCTACTTAACAAATTGCTAAAGCCAATAGCTTTCACTTTGCTTCTGAGCATCATTTTTGTATGCATAGGGTTCCACTCAAATCCTGAGTCTTACCTGTCTTTGGCACATGCATAGCATATTTCAGTATTTTTTCTGCATGCCTTTCTGTGTTGAGTGCTTTCAAGTCATTCACATCTTCATAAGCCACCAGAAGGTCATAGCTATATTCATTCTGTTGGAGGGACTATAAGGACCTCATTATACAATATATCCTAATATTACAAGGACAGTGGTTGTATTGTCTTTGTCAGACCTGATGAGTGTGGAGTCAGTATGCTTGACGATGCAGTCTTCAGTTTCAAGGGCATTTTTACTTGGACACACAGACTTAAAGGCAATAATTAGTCTTCAGTTTGTCCTGCAGCCTGGTGACTCACTAATCTATGTGAGTATGGCAGAGTCAGTGGATTGTTGCCAAAATGGCTTCATCCTGAGACTTGGGGTGCACTTTCTTGTACACAAACCCAGTATGTGCTGATTTAGTGTGAAATTAGGCATGTATAGATGGGTTTATATGTTGCTTAGCGACCATCTGGGTAGGTGAGAGGTTGGCATCCAAGCTATATAGATAATTGCACCTCTCACAAATCATGCTATGCTGATCCAGCAGTTGCTGATTGTCAGTAAGCATTAAACAGTTCTTACACTGTCTGGGAATACCAAGTGCATTGATGCTGGCATCAGAGGGGATAATGGAAGGTTGGTCTTCCATATTTACCAGTCAGATTGAATTAACAAGGGCGAGAATGACATACTGAACCAATTTTGCCAGTAGGCAGAGGAGATATGCTGGGCAGACTGACTGCATAATGATGATGTGGAGAAGATATTGTAGGTTAGGTGAAGACGTACTACCGCTGATGGAACATCTACCTAATCTTGCAGAGAAGAAATTACACAATACAGTCAAATCTGAGAGCAGCACACAGCTAGAAATTGGTATAGCACACAAATTCAGTATAATAACAATTGTATGAAGGCTGATGAGGTAGAATAAGCTAATCACAGTACCAGAGTAGCCCATACTCAGTATTTTTCCACTAATAAGCAAAGTCTACACATATTCCTTATAATAATAATATGATGATGAGGGCTGAGCAGGAAGTAAAAATTGCACATAGTATAGTCTACAATAGCATGCCCAGATGCAACCAGTATTACAACTGGAGTTGGGCAAGGATGCAGCACCCCATGAACTTCACAGCTCAGTTATCACCAATATAAGAAAGACAGATCAGACTGGCTGTCAATAAACACATATTCTAAATTGTTAATAGACTCTGGTGTTACATAATGATTTCTTTTTGGATGACATAACGTACCCTTCATAGAGACAATATGCATGAGTGTCACACATTGATTGCCTCTAGGATTTCTGACATGATTGTTACATGTGAAGATGTAGACAAATATAGTTAATGTCATTAAGTAAAAACATAGCTGGGGTAGGGTGAAAGAGGCAGCTTCCTCTGGCACACGGTATTATGGGACATGATTAGCAGATCCATTTTTCATTTTTGATCCTAATATAAACGTGAGGGTCAGCAGTAGAATGGGAGGGGCTTGGGAGTTGGCTCCAGCTCAGAGAGAGAACCATGTTTGTTTTGCTTTCATGTAGAGAGTGAGGGCATTAGGGCCTTGCGCTCTTCCTTCGGATGATAAGAAGGAGAAAAAGATTGGAGAATGGACATTTTTTCTTCTCTTCAGCATAGTGTTGAGTGGTGGTATGTCAGAGACAGCACTAGGTGACAAATGCACCAGCTACAGCTCTGTAAATAACAACCCTAAGTGCAAAATGAAATGCTGATAACAGTAGGTGTTGATGACAGTTATAAACTAGTCTGGAAGCAGTAGGGAAGCATAACAATAAAATCAGTTTGAGCAACTGGACTGCAAACAACAGCAGTGGCAGTATCCAAGACAGCATTGATAAGCCAGGAGCTATATAGTAGCTGGCCGCTCAGTGTAGCTTAGTACTGTGTTGTGCTATGAGTAGAAGCCCTTAGTAAACACGTAAACAAGGCAATGGACCAGGATACAAGTAGGAGAGTTATAACCTCATTAAATCAAAAGAATTGTATTTATGCTCTACTGTCTGTAGTACAGCAAGATCAAATCCAGTTGTAACTTGTCATTCCAGCAGCACTGTTCAGTAAGGAAGCGCTATACAGAATTTCCCTGCTTAATAGTGCAACAGGACCCACTATGCAGAAAATTTATAAGCTACACTTAAAAGGAAGATCCAGTTAGAAAAATGTTAATTAAAACTGGAGAAAACAGGTAAAAAACAAGAAAAGTGCAGTTCCACGGCTGATAAAAGACAAAATTCCAGATCCAGTGTAGTCAAAAAGTTTAATGAAAAAGATGAGCGCTTTCACAATTCAAACAATTGCTTCTTCAGATCACAAAAATTACCAAAAAAACCACAGGTTTAAATACTCCATCAATTAACAATAATTAGTCATGTGATATGTAAAACAGTAGTGAATGTGCTCAAGAAGAGAGTTATTTAAAAAGACAACCACGCTAAAAACATCCCTCATAAAAAACATATGTATAAACAAGATACATAAAAACTGTTAAAAATTCTACAACACTCTAAATGACCTGAACATCTTGATATATTTAGATATATTTTTATATATATTATGTTAACTAATGTAGTATAAATATTATATAAAATTACACTCTCAAACACGTTTTTTAATTCTCGTTTCAGGGGAACTACATCATTTAGACCGGAGCCTTTATGTGCTCTGAGTCTAAGAATCCATCTAGTTTCATTGAGTTCAGTGTTATTAATAATATCACCTAATCTCATATCAGTGCTGGTAACCTCCAGTACCTGAAAGGCAAATTTATGCTGATCTCCTTCCTGTGCTGCATGTTTGGCAAGTGCACTGTACTCTAATCTTTTACTAATACAATATAAATGGTCTCTTATCCGTTCACGGAGATGTCTGTTGGTCTTGCCAACATAAAATTTTCTACATGTCATACACTTAGCTAAATATACTAGATTTTTGGTGTTACAATCAGCTTTAACATTAAGCATGAACTTATGCCCAGAGTCAGGATGTATAAAGCCCCGATCTTCATTTATACTGGTACAAAAATTACAAACACCACATCTCTTAGTGCCTGTCAGTATATGGTTCATATCTTGCTCTTCATATTTAGGGTAACATAACTGTCTTCTTAAAGATTTATTCCTGTAAACAAAAGAGGGCTTAGTCCCAAGAATCCCAGATGTATTTTTATCAGTTTTCAAAACATGCCAATGTTTACTAACTATATTCTTAAAAACATTGACTTCACTTGTTGTTGTGTCTTTCGGCTTTTCCCAGTTAGGGGTCGTCACAGAGGAACTCCGGTCCGCTAATGATTGGCAGTAGATTTTTACGTGCCGAGTTGCCGGCCCTGTCACACAACCTTCAACGAAGGTACGCCCATTCACGCATGTCTCCACACAGAAGATGCTCTAGCTGAGAATCGAACAGGACAACGTCTTATTGTGAGGCGACAGCACTACTGCAGCACCACCACTGCATCTTAAATTAAAACAAAATGTTCTGTCTCTAAATCTGTGGTTTGAAACATTTCTTCTCTGGGGTGAGGAAAAGTAAGATTTACCAAGATTCTTCCTCTCCTTCCTAATTACTTCTCTCATTTTATGAATCTCAGTACTATCATAACCCCCATGTTCAAAATCTTTAATGAGTTTAACCAAGCTCTCTTCAATAACTGTTAATCTGAGGCACGTAACATTTGTCCCTTTATAACATTGGGGCATATATGTCCCAGATGCATACTATCTCTATGCAGGTAAGAAGGTACATAACATCCTTTCCTATAAACATTTGAGAAAATACTGCCATCTTCTTTATCCCACTGTATTTGTACATCCAAATAATGTGAAAACTCAGAAGAGTATTCAACAGTAAACTTCAGGAAACTGACTCTTGTGTTCATATAATCAAAGAACTGTAAAAGTTCTGTCTCAGTTCCTTTCCATAAAAGGAAAAGATCATCTACAAAATGACGAAAGTGCTATATTCTTCCATATTAGGCATTTAATACATTGAGATTCCCATTCTGCCATTACAAGGTTGGTGTAGCTATTGGCACAAGGAGTGCCCATAGCTATGCCAGCCAATTGCAAATAATAATGGTGCTCAAAAATAAACACATTGTGTTCTAGAGTCATTTCCAGTAAAAAACATATAAGGTCAAGGTGTTGTACACTGTAGTCACTATTTCTTAAAACAAATGCTTTCATCATTTCTATCCCTACTGAACTGGGAATCATGGTGAATAGAGATACAGCATCCATGGTAACAAAAAAATCAAAATCACAAAACTCTGTAGAATTCAAATACATTAAAAGCTGTTCAAGAAATTGTTTACTGTCTTTTAATACCAAGTCATATTTGTCCAGTATAGGTCTCAATTGTTTTTCAAAATAGATGGAAAAAGATTCTGTTAATCAGCCAGTGCCCGAAAGAATAGGTCTAAATTTAGGGGGTTGTGGGTCCGTATGTACTTTAGGTAACCCATGTAAATATGGAACCAGTGGATGTTCAATAATAAAGTGCTGAAACATTTCCTTGGAAATGATACCCATCTGCAGTGTTTCCATAAGTGCTCTCTGCACTCTTGATTTCATTGCTTCTATTGCAACCACATCAATTTTCTTATAGGTGTTAGAATCACTCAACATATCCCTGATAGTATCAAAATAATAGGCCCTATTCATAATAACTATTAACCCCCCTTTATCGGCTGGGCGAATAACTATAGTATTATCATTATGTAAATTACCGAGAGACAATTTTTCATCAATAGATAGATTCACAAACTTATTACATTTTCTGTTACCAAAAAATTATTATAGACATCTTCTTCACACAATGTCATTCATTCCTGCCCAAATGGCTGATTTACCTGAAACTTTATTAGACTTTAGACTGTTTATATGTAATTTGTCTTTGAAAGTCATTTTTAAAGATCAAGAATTTAGCGATAATACTTGTCTTTTTAAAAAGCCTAGTGCTTTTATACCTGCAACCAATCCTGCTTTTGAAATTTTTCTCAAATTGTGTGAAGAAGATGTCTATAACATCTATAGCATTGGTCAACTCAGCTGCACTGCAGACATGACTCACTAAGGAGACAGGTCTGGAGATACAGCAAAATTAAAAAAACTATACCTAAAAGTCAAAAGTCATAGCCTTTTAGAAAATCAACTACAGATTAAGCCTGAAGCAAGAAAAATGCTCATATTACCAAATTCCCTACTGACATTAGAAAATAACACAAAATTCCAAATGAGTAAAACTCCTGTACAATAAACAATATTGACAACTTATAAGTAAATGTGCTTTGAAGTCTGACATACAGTGTTAGATTAAATAAACATTGCACTTCCCTGATGTGTGTGGAACAAGTAGTAAGGTCAAATCCATTTAGATCTAGACAGTGAAGTACAATGTGAAACAGAGAAATGCAGCACAAAGCAGTCCAGCCAAAAAGTTGTCCTGTCTTCATTTCATCAAACATCACATTAAATCTGTACACTAATTCCTTATTGTCCTTCAAAGTCTGCATACTACCAACATGACTACTTGAACTTAAATATTGTGAACCTGTGATGGACTTGATTTCAAGGAGAGCATAGTTTCTGTCCCCATTGCCCCTATCTGTTCTTATTGCTATTGTCCCAGTCCCATTTTTGCTCATCCCAAGACAGCATGCTTGCATCCATGTGTTGACTTGTGCTGCATCCCGACTTCTACAAGCACAGCTTTCATTTCTCCCACTTGCTGGCTATAACCTAATATGCTCCCTCTCCCTTTATGCTGTATGCATGCAATAGAGTCAAGTAATACTGTTGTTACAGAATGCTCAGATAAAGCTACATGCCGGTCAATATCATCATGAAATGCATGCAAGCAAGTTACCAGCTCTCTAAATGTCAAAAGTAAGACCATAACAGCCATAAACATTTTCAACTCTGCCATGGCTGGAGGCATATTTACTTGCTGTTTCTTTGTTAGGCAATGCAGGCATATATACTTGTCTGGCAGTTAGTGCAGAGGTTACATTTGGGAGTTGTAATTCCTGTGGTGCAGGATTTGATTCCCACAACTGTCATTTGGCTACTTTGAGACCTTAAGTAAATCATTCAACCAAACATTACTCCTGGCTTGCCCCTGAAAAGGAAATTTGTGTTCAGTAGATCTACCAGGTAAACTAATAAGTATTATTATTGCCTTGGGACTGTAGGGCAGCCATGGTGGTGCAGGGGTTAGCGTTGTCGCCTCATAGCAAAAGGTTCTCCGGTTCGATCGATGGCTGGGGAACCTTCTGTGCAGAGTCTGCATGTCCTCCCTGTGGTCACATGGGTTTCCTCAGGGTGCTCCAGTTTCCTTCCACATCCCAAAGACATGTTGTAGGTGAATTGAACACTCTAAATTGGCCATAGGCATGAGTGTGTGTGTGATGTGTGTGCCTTCTGTGCAAGGTTGGGTACTGGGCTGGCAACTCAACACTGTAAAACTCCACTGCCAATCATGAGCAGACAGGTGATCTGCTGTAGAAACCTGTAGCTGGTAAATGGTGAAAGAAGAAGATTGCCTTGGGATTGTCTTAATATTTAAAGTGTTTACCTCACAGGCAAAAGGTACAGGGACTGATTCTCACCTTTGGTCACCATGTGGTTGTTGCATAGGCATATAATAGTGTACAAACGGATTGCTTAGTATTTACCTGTGATATTTCTGCTTTCCATATGTTCTGTTTCAAAGTACCAAGAGTAACATTAACTACTGGCTTTCAACCCCAGTATTTGGACTGGAATCTTCGTGTCCTTTTCTACCTTCCTTCTGGCTCCATGTACCGTTTTTATCAGTCCTATCCTTCCCTTTAAGTATACCCTGAATACTTCCAATTATCAAGATCATACTTTAGACTCCTGACTCCATTCTTTGGCATCAGAGATACCTATTTCATCATACTGAAACATTTACCCTTCAAAATGTCCAACCAGCTCTCAGGATATTGCCTCTTACCCTGCCTGCATTTAAGTGTCAGACTTGCTTGTGGCAAGTTATACTTATTGAATTCTTATTTTGATACACGTATCAACACTATACTAGTAGTGCCTCTGTGCTGATGATATTCATAGCTATTCCAGTCTGACATTAAGGTTCAGCCACTTCCCTTTACTCCTTTGAGTCATACCTTTTTATACATGCTCAGCTCTCTACCCAACAGCAACTATTTTCAGCTTTTTCCTCCTCAAACATTACCTGTTTTCATTATAGTTATTTTTTTGTCAATCCTGGAAATATCTGTTTGTCTGATGCACTACTCACCATTTCATTTGCCTGAATCTGAAGGATGACAAATCCTAGAACTTGGAAGAAAGGGTTCACTAGGTCTTGGTGGAAGAGCAAAGGGTGACATTATTCTCTAGTGGTTGGTCCATACCTAGCAAGGCACCAAGATGCATTGACATCAATGAACAAGACATACTTTGTTCTGATGGGAAGGCTGACAGTGGCACAGATGAAGTTTACCTTTATAATGGACTGACCTTGAGATATGATTTTAGCTTTTGTAATTCACCCAATGCTTGATTCATCTTGGTATCTACCTGGGCTTGTGTCTGAGTAGATTTTGTATTGGCCATGCATTCTTTGACTTTTTTGTGAGTACAAAAAACTGGATAACATCTTCTGATACTGTTCTTAGACCTACATCAAAAAGACATCTTGCATTAGCACAGACTAGCATAACACCACATGGTAAGCTGATCCCCTTAACTTCTTTGGCCTTACTATTGTTCTCATTAAATTGGCATCCTTCAACCTTTTTATTATTTCTTGTCCATTTGAACTTTCTTCCTCTTCTACTTGACCCCTTATGTTTGCATGCACCTTGTATCTCTGATCATACTTTCTAGGACTAATTAGGCCTACCACTCTTGCAGGCCAAGCTTGACATATAGCAACTTATAATCCTCATAAAGTGGGCAAGAAGAGCAATATCACAATAATTCTAATCAAATTATGACTTCAAATATCATCAGTCCTATCTGTTTTATGCAAAACTGCAAAAGTTATGGAAGTTTTATCAGTACTATAAATTTATGCCCATTATGATTCCTGTATTTTTATATCATGTGTTTCTAAAACTCTTTTTCCATCTGTCCAGATTGTTAGCTAAATGGAAGTGACAGGCAAGGTCATTGTCTATTCCATAGTATTTACTGCTAACAGGGACAACATGGTATTGAGATATCTTCAGTCTACCAAAACAAGTATTTCTTTAGGTCCACATGCTGTTTAAGTAATCATGACCTAAAATATATGATATTCCTTGGGCCAACCAATTTCTGACATTGTCATGTACCTTAATAGGTGCAAGTTAAGGCATATGTGGTTTAAATGATCTTCATAACCATTTTAAGTGGCCTAAATCATTCAGTCAAACAAGACAGTCTATAACACTTTTCAACCTAAGTGAAAACATGCATCGGACACCTTGTTTATTTACTTTAATCATTTCTAACTCAAGATGTATTTTTTTTTTTTCATTTAAGCACACATTGACTATGAAGCCTACATAAAACAGTTACCACATCCTGTCCAAGAAGCATTTCATGTCTCCACTTGGGCTATGATCTTTTAAAAGTCTGTGTGTTATAGAAAACCTTTAAATAGATGAAACAATGCAGCTTATGTGCCTGTAACTTAATTAGCAATAAATCATTAAACCATTGGCTCTCTCATTTCGTTTTCAATTGTTGACACTGTGTATCCACAAAGGAAATGATTTGCTCTTTAAAAATTAGTACTTTAATTGTATGTACTCATAATATGCCTAAACATGTCAATGAGATGACCAGTGTAAATGGAACATTCAGATATTTTTTAATGTATTATGTAATCACAGTTTGCATAATACCAAACTATTATTTCAAATTAATCTTTAAAACACATATTTTTAGATTATGTAGCTATCTATGTATGAATACTTTATACAACTGGTGAAAAATTACAGCAGCTGAGCAGCATTGTTGTTATATATTGTACAACAGACCTGGTATTATGTTTTGCTTTACTTCAGCATTACTAAATAGCAAAACACAGCCCTTTTGTATATTGTCAAGGGAACAGCATTTTGCATAAATTAAGTATCATACAATCTTCAGATTACAGATTAATATCCCTGCACAACCCACCATTATGAATAAAATGCATCAATGTGATTTCCTCATGACACAGATTTTTTCCGCAAAGAAACTAAGCAAGTTTTATAAACAGGTGTCATCCTTGTGACACACTAGTAATCATGACTCTATTGTGTAATCACAACTGTATGATTCATGGGTTTTACTTTTAAATGTCGAGATAGCAGTAGCATGGGGTTCCATCAGTCAAAATATGATTTACTATCAAAAGGTTGAAATTCATATGGTCGACAGTCATAACGTCGAAAGTCATTACACCGAATGTTCAAAGTACTGAAAAAAAATGTCAAAGTTTAAATGGTCGAAAAACACCTACAGCGCTGACAGTAGTGTTTTTGCAGGGGGGGCAAGCACCCCTGCACTCCCCAGTGAGGGGCTGTATCCCCCACACCCCTGCTACTTATATATTACAACTCCAAGATCCGACAGCAGTGCTAACAAGGGTATATCCTTGCCCTGTTGTCAACATAATGTCGACAGGTAATTTGCATGCACTGCCTGCCGACCATATGAACAGCTTAATATTCATGTGCCAACTATATGGGTTGATCAAATGATCGTTAGACCATATGGATTTCAACCTTTTGATAGTAAACTCTCTATTGTGTAATCACAACTGTATGATTCGTGGGTTTTACTTTTAAATGTCAAGATAGCAATAGCATGGGATTCTGTCAGTTAAAATACAGTAGATTTGGGGTTAGTACATATATGTAGTATTAGTGTGGATAACCCAACCTTTTACACTGGGATGAGCAGGAGGGTCCGCCCCTGCAAATAGTGCTTTTGGTGAAAAACTTTCAAATGTCTTTTTGTTTTTGAATATCGCACTGATTTGTGGTCAAACATTAGTGTTAATCAAAAACAGTCACACTTCAGTGATGGAGTTTGCTCTGCAAACATATGCAAAAAGCTGAAAATCTTAAATAGTGGGTTGTGACAGTATGGAGAACACTAGTCATCTAATTAGGATCTCATAAAGATGCATTACAGTACAGTACAATACAGTACACTGTTACAGATGATTCATCATGCTATATTTACAGTCTTTACTTCATCATACACAGAAAAGCTTTGCATGTCAGCACCTCCTGCTGTAGCTTTGCTGCCATTTATCTGGTGAACAAACCTTGTACAGATCATATACCTTTGCATCAGATAATAGTAAAAAAACTTCACTTACTTTGTAGAAAGCCCTCTGCTGAAAGTCATGAGTGTCTTCCACTCTGCTGTTATTCTTCTATCCTATAAAGGCAACGTCATTAAGAGCACAGAATACACCTGAGTCAGAGACATTCTGGAACTTCTCTGTTTCATCTTTTCTAACACTAGAATCTCCTACTGTAGCTGTGACTCTTCCTCTCCAATATCTGACTCTGCAAAGAATTGCTTTGTCTTGTGTTTTTCTTTCTCTCATTTGCAAAAGATTTCCCTGCCTTCTGACAACAAAAAATCATTCTGTGTTTGTATTTTCAGGGCTAAGTATATTTGTCATATATAGCTATTACCATGTCTGTGTTTTTCTTGAATATTTCAACAGCAGGTCATTCTGCTTGTGATAATATTAAAGATATTTTAATCTATGCATTACATTTCACATATTGGATTACAAAGGCTCATTCACTGGGTGTGTAAACATATATATATATATATATATATATATATATATATATATATATATACATATATATTTTTAAAATGGTGTGTGTGGGTGTGTATGTATGTGTGTGAGCCCATGGGCTTGTATGCACACGTGTGTATGTTTGCATATGTGCATGTGGGTCCAATATAAAGAGTGTGTCATTCAGAATTTGTAATCCAACACAGATGATTTACACATTTGGAAATGTATACTTTTCACAGTTTATAGTTCTATATGTATATCTTTGGTCGGTAGCCTGTGCTCCCATATCAGTCTTTTGTTAATTTGTTTCTCAGCTTACTCAAGAAAAATGGTATTGAACTCAATATGAAATACACAGCAGATAAATGGCAATTATCTAAATAAAGTACTTTATGAATGTTTTTATCATGTGTTAGCATTGCTAGCACATTTATGACCACATATGATCAATATAGTAGTCTAAGAATGAGAATAATGTCCTTCATAAACACACTAAGGTTTACTCAAAATGCAGTATATTTGCTTTTTTTTTTTTTGTAGTATAGCAATACTTTGTCCCAGGAGAAGCGACCTGGATAGCTTATTGGAATATGAAAAATAAATTGATAGAAAAAGTTAAATGCAGATTCACAATTCAGAGCTGAATAAAAAAATCAAAATAAAACTGTCCTGAAATGTATATAGAATATAGTTTTCTTTGCCCTTATTTTATTTTATACATGACCTTTCAACATTGAATCTCCTTCATTTTTTTAATGTATATATTTTTATTACATACTGTAAATTTGGATAAACCACATCAGCTTATAATTGAGTCTTATGTGTAAGTTAATTTTTGTTTTGGATTGTTCTGAAGAAGTTTCCTATATGTTTGATACAAAAGTTTTTAACATTTTTTATCAATAAACTTTGCTATTCTCCTTTTAGACTACTATGTTTCAGTTATAACATTCAACTATGGTCTCTAAATTAAAGATCCATATATATGCATCTTCTTTGAAGCCTTGTATAGCGTGTTTTCAATTTTTTACACATTAGTGTCAACATTATTTAGCAGGTAGTGAGTTTTTGATATTGTGCTGGATAAATGTTAAGAATGATATTTTCATGTGTCACGTTACATATTTTGTTTATATAATGCCTTATATCTAAAACTATACATTCATTGTATTTGTGGAAAAAAGTATAACATAAACAACATTCTTCAATTTTTGTTTTCAAAATTGAGTTATAATGTGGATGTAAACATGTTGCATTATTATACATGACTGGTATATTTGTACTAGCAGTATATGACAATGGGTTATTATTTTGGAGTTAATTAAACATGATGGTTTCTACTTGGCAAATTAGTTTTATTTATATAACAAGAATGGGCATTTGTTAATTAAACAACCCTCATTTTGTAGATGAATGCATATTGCATGCTGAACAAGTTTTCTAGGCCAAAAAATGAAAGTTTGTTTAAGTGACTCACTCAAACTGACACAGATGGTAAATGGAGGGTGATGGAAATAAACTCTGGAAAAAAGGAAGAAACTCATTAACAACGCATAACATTACTTCTCTGTGGTGGTCCCAGGCTTTTGATGAAGCACATCCCTGTGGATTTATCACTGACCATGATAAAAAGAAACTAAAGTAAATAAAAAATAAAATAAAGTGACTTTGAGCCTACACATTCTTTGTGCATGAAAAAAAATCATTAATCATTCTGTCATTTCACTTGCATATCTTTTTCACATAAATGTACAAAATGGTAGAAAAGGTCCTACTATAGTGCTCTGAATGGAGACCATGAGCATCAGAAGTGCCAAAAAATAATGTCCAAAGACAAAAGGGTGAAAAAGTTAAATCCAAAGATATTTTTGGGGAGGATCAATTCCCTCAAATTTATATATTTCAGCTCCATGGAGGCACTGACTCAAAGAAGAGAGAAATCTCCCAAACAAATGGAATCACTGCTGACCTACACTTTGAAATCACACTAGAAGTAAAACAGTGATCAATGTTATGTTCCTCTGCTGGTTCTTCTACAATCAACGGAGTCCCAAGCACTTGGAAATCACTGTCTTGAAGCCAGGGTTTTGAGCATGTTCTAGCTTGTCCAGACTGTCACTCAAGTGTGAACTCAAATATCAGATGGAACAAGCATCTGCTGTATTTTACCCAAACTCATTATTTGATTTCTAGTGAGGTAAGTGTGGAAACACTGAAGAGGAAGTGTAAACTGGAGCAATGATCATGAAGTGGATTTAGTTTTAGAGAGCTGGATGGGATTTTAGGGTTTGGGAATGGCGAGGGACTTTATGGTAAGGCAGCAGGAGGAGAATTTTAGGGTTAGAGAGCAGGAAATGAGCTTCAGGGTTAAGTATTAGAAATTGGGGGTTCAGGACTAGGGAGCAGAAGAGAGTTTTAGGGTTTGGGATCAGGAAGGAAATTTAGGGTTAGACAGCAATCAGGAAAGGGGGACAGAGATTTAAGTTCAGGGAAAGTTCAGAGATTTTAGGTTTAGGGAGTGTGAGTAGAATTTTACAGTTAGGGAGTAAATACATGGCTTAGGAACTGGGTCAGAGTTTTCTTGTTAGAGTAAGGGCTCTGGAAGAACTATACAGTTTAATAGGGTCAGGTATTCAGAAGGCTTAATAGCTAAGTAAGATCAAGCTAGAAGGAGATAAAAGTATTGCTTTTTCATCAAATGTGTCTTAAACTACTAGGATAAAAGCACTTGTAATTGACTGTCTGTTGTGTCTTTTGTTTTGGGTAACTGACCCATCAGGAAGATTTCCTTGATAAATCTGTAAAGAATGAGTTAGAAAATCATCATATTCATTTCTTGAACTACAGATATGAATAACTTAAGGAAGGAGCATATTTTTACTGCAAATTTAAAGTTGGTTGGTCATGTTCATGTATTAGAAATAGAAAAAGTAGGTCTCTCTTTTCTAGTTTAGTAATATTTCAAATGTAAAGTAAGTCTCTCTTTTCTAGTTTAGAAATATTTCAAATGTATTTGCAGCTAAGCAACTCTCGGTATGAAAATATTTTCACTGAACATCAATGTGACTTCCCATCTCTGGACGAGTAATCATGGAGCCTGAATCCTCATCACTAACATTGTTGATGGATGTTCACTTGGAACAAAGATAGATACACACAGTATTTCCAGATGCAGCTCTCTGCAGCAAGCACAATTTCCCTTAAGAGCACACAGGGAACAGACCCATTCAGTGGTATGGGTTTCCCATTCTCTCTCTCTCTCTCTCTCCCTCCCTCTCTCTCTCCCTCTCTTTCTCCCTCTCTCTCTCTCTCAAGGCTCCAGTTAAAACTCCCCACTGGCAAAACTATAGAGTTGAGTCCTCTGCAGAGTATCCTAAGCCAAGTCCTCCACCACTTTCTCTCTGAATCCATTACTCTGTGTCCTTGCTCCAAATAGCTGACACATGCACACACGCGCACATGCACACATGCACACACACACACACACACACACACACACACACACACACACACACACACACACACACACACACACACACAGATACACACACACCTGGGAAAGGCTGACACAAATTTACTAGCTATGACCCTGTGCCCAGACTATAAGGTAGATACTGCCACCAGGACACTCCAAAACTAACTACTCAAAGGCTCTTACAAGTGTACCTAAATATACTGAGTAAAATGAATAGAAATACAAATGATAGTGTTTGACCAATGCAGCAAGGATTTCAGAAGTGGCTACAGTGTCACCAAATAAATATAAGTACTTTCAAAGGTTAAAATATTCTCTAAAAGACCAAACACAATTAAGAGTTTAAATACGTTTAATAATAATAAAAGAACATGAAAATACAAAATCTCTATTTACAATTAACACCACAGTTTCAGTCACAGGAAATGTTAAAATAACACAGATGAGCAGATTCACACCGATATATAAAAACAGTATTTAATTAATCTCACTATATTTTCCTTAGTGATTTAAAGAATTACTATTCTCTCGTTACTTAGTAATGCAAGGCATGATGAAGCAGGTGAGTGAGCCTTCTATGTCAGGTTGCAAAAACAGAATGCACTGAGACTTCTGTCTCATCTAGTATTAAAACATCATTTCAGTGTTGGATCACAGAACAACATCACATACATCTAGTCATCTGACTTCTGGTTCCCATACCACCCACCCTTTACTAGAAACTGAACTAGAGTCTCACACATATGTGTTACCATACACACAGATAGAGCTTTTCTAAGATATCTTATAGCATTTGGAAGCCATAAAACCATTTCATTACTTCCACACTTCCAGGATAGCAATTAGTTCACTGCTAAGGACAATATAACAGGATTCTCCATCCTTGTTTTCACAGACATTTTATCTCTGGCTGCAATCAAAGCTGCAATATGCAATCTTTATGGCCTAAACCAGGCAATTTAAATTCAGACTATTTTTCAAAGTTAGCTGGACTGAGATTAATCTCTTCTCTTCCAGTATCCTCTGTTACAATATTAATTTCCACAGTTACACTACACTCTGACATACAGGCATATTTCTTGTATAGTGATTCTCTTGGCATGCAATCATTTGAATTGCTTTATCTGGAGTAATAGTGTTGCATTTAGCAAATTCTAATGAAAACTGTGGTTGGTTTAACTTTTGTACAGACAAAAATATACTCAGTTTTAATAAAATGTTGTTTTACTTGGATTGTCCTGGTTTATCTCATCTCTTCAGCATGGCTATTTATTTATTTATTTATTTATTTTTCCTTGGTTAGCATGCTGAGTGGTAAGACAAACATATACAGTTTTTTAGGCTTTTTCTTTATTATTTATTTATTTTTATCTTACATTTGATGACCGGGGAAGTCTGACTGGACACAGGTCCATTTTCAGAGGAGGCCCGGGGAGAAAAGCTCCACTTAAAACAATGCTACAAATCCATTTTATAAAATACATAAACATACTCAAGGCATACAAATGACCATATAAGAACATATTTTACATTTCTTTATAGACATATAAATCAATACCATCAGAATAAAACATTGTTAGGTAAGAATAAGTATTCAGAGGTTAGAGATTTATAGATGATCTATGGCAGAATCCTTGCAAAACTGCTATGTGGTGGATTAGCCTGGGGAGTCACATGGGCACAGCCAATTGTTAAAATAGTGGGTTTTGAGAAGTTTCTTAAATTGCGAAGCAGAGCTTGTAGAAGGTATGTGATTTGGGAGTGAGTTCCAGATTTTTGCTATTGTATAGACAAAGAGAGTTTTACCAGCTTCATTTTTATGTTTGATGACATTTATGAGATTTTGTTCTGTTGATCTTAAGGCTTGGGTGGTAGTGTAGGGCTGTATTAGATCTTGTAGTGCTGGAGTTTTGTCAGGGAGGTAGTACAGTTTGTGGGCTATGGAGAGTTGATTAGAAGTAGTCGGGGCAACTCAAGCCAGTTGAGCTATCTGAGGGAAAGACAGTGATGAGATCTTTTAGAGACACCTGTAGCAAACTTGGCAATCTTGTTATACCAAGATTCCATTTTGTTTTGTTCACTGTGGCGAAGATTAGTCAAAATTGGAGAAGCATGCAATAGGGTGAATAATAGGTGAGTTCTTGCAATAGTGACTTTGGTATAATTGGTCATGAATTGCTTGTTCCTGTACAGGAGACCAAGCTTTTTGTTTATTTTTTTGATTGTTTGGACTATATGTACATCAAATTTGAGATTGTTATTGATTACTACTCCTAGGAGTTTAGTGTGTGTTGTTGGGGTGATTGAGGTATTATCCTTGGAGTTATGGTGGAATCATTGTTCAGTAGAGGAGATCTATCAGGCCTGAAGAAAATTAGTTTTGTTTTTTTTGGGATTGAGTATAAGTTTAATGCTAGAAAACCATGCTTCAGCCAGAGTAAAGTTCTGCTGTGTTATTGTTTGAAGTTTGCTTAAGGTTGGGGTGGTGCATGTGATAGTAGTGTTGTCTGCATATTGCACTATAGAGGCAGAGGGTGAGGATGCAGCTATCTGATTTGTAAATAGGGAGAATAGTAAAGGACCAAGTATGGAACCTTGAGGGACTCCTATGGATACAGGTAGAAGGGAGGACAGTTGGTCCTGCCAAAGAACTGCTTACTGGCAATCTGATAAATAGCTGTTGAACCATGATATAGTGAAGGAGTTTATGTTAAGGCTAGATAGAGTTTTGAGAAGCATGCTGTGGTTGACCATATCAAAGGCTTTAGATAAGTCTAAGAATACAGAAGATACAAAAAGTCTGTTGTATCTATGGGTGTTGACTATGTTGGTATAGAACAGTAGTGCTGTTGTGATACTATGGGAGGGTCAAAAGCCATGTTGAGATGTTGATATAAGGTCATTTTTAGGAGGTATTGCTTTAGTTGTGAATGTACTACTCTCTCTAGTATTTTTGATAAAGGTGATAAAATTGCGAGTGGGTGGTAGTTGGTGAGTTCAAGGGAGTTGCTGCCTTTGTGGAGTGGAATAATATGAGATATTTTCCACAGGTTAGTTACTTTGCATTCAGATATGGATCTATTTATGAGGATAGACACGGGGTAGAATATGGTTTCAGCTGATAGTTGAAGGAAATCAGTGGGAAGTTTGTCAGCTGACAGTGTGGTAGGTTTTACTTTTTTGAGGAGTTTAGAATAAGTTGTGTAGGCACTGGAGACAAGGAAAAGCTAGAGGGAGTCTGTTGTGTAGTAGGGTTAGTAGGGGTGGGAGAAGGTGTAGGACTGGTGGTGCTACTTAGGGTGTTAGATAGAGCTAGGACTGTTTTGGTAAAGAATTTGTTGAATTGAGTGGGGGTGTCCTCTTTGTCAGTTGGTACTATGGGTGTGGGAGTGCCAGCTTTACCTGCATGCAGGCCCAGAATTTTTGAGGGTTGTGAGCATGTTTTTCTTGGAAGGTTTTGTAGTAATTGATTTTATCGAGATTTATTAGTTTTTTGGTCTTGCTCCAGAGTATTAAGTAGTTTTGTTTTGAGGTAGTGGTTTTAAATTTATGATATTGAGCCCAGGCCATGTCTCTATCCTTCATTAGGGTTTTAGTGTCTTTTGTTAACCAAGGGGCATAGTTTATCTTGACTTTGATGGTACATGATGGTTTATGATTTTGAGAAAAGTAATCTACTGCTTCATCTATGGGTAGGTGTTTTAGGGGAGACCAGTTACAGTATTTTAGTTTGTTGTTTAGGTCCTTGGCTTTGAAGTTATTTTTGTTGTGAACTATTCTAAGGATAATCGGTTATTATGGTGGGATGTATTCCTAAAAAGGTAGGTTGGTTGGTGATCACTCAGCTTGTCTGGCATGCAACCTGATTGGTGTGCTAAGGTGAGGTCAGACAGAGGTATCCAATCTAAGATGGATTGACATTTAGATTACTTGTCGACTCTTGTGGGGGTTCATAGGTTTGTACTAAGCTAACTGCCCTTGCAAGCCATTTTAAGCTTAGCCAAGTATCCCTTGTGAGACTCAAACCCTGCACTTTGTGTTTGTAAGGCAAACACATTAACCACTAGGCCACCCTTCCAACAAATAACCAGCCTTTGCAAGTTTCAAACCCAGGACCCTGCACACCATAGACAAAGTGATTTACCACTAAGCCATGTCAGATATATTGTTATGATTTGGGTAAACCCATGAAGACTAATATGGGTAGAGGTATTGTATTTGGTACAGTTGCACCAGTCAATACTAACATATCCTAAGAATATGGTCTCTTGTGGAAGGGAGGTAGACATCCAGTGTAGCAGGTTTGCCATAGTGGCAATGTTGTTAACTGGTGGGATATAGGCACCTGCTATAACTATATGTTTGCTCAAGTTTAGTTTTAATTTAGCAAGAATGAGTTCAATATCATTGACTTCCTGGGAGTTGTAGCTAACCTGTTCCAATGTGAGATGATTTTGAAACAGTATGGCTATGCCTCCTCCTTTTTTTCCCTGTCCTATCTTTTTGTATAATATTGTAGCCAGGGGGTGTAATCTCATTATCATGATGTTCTGGTTTAAGCCAAGTTTCAGTTAGTATGGCTAAATCTGGTTTATATAAAGCCAGTAGGGCATGCATGTCCTGAACTTTGTTAAGTATACTTCTTACATTAATGTTTAAGAGAAGGAGAGAGGAGGTTGGCCTTCTATAAAGAGGGTTTGGTTGGTTTAGGTTTGTATGGAGTGAAGAGCTAAGTCCTGGCTTGGGGTGTATGTCTCCACAGCAAGTGAGTTTTTGAGTTAGGTATAGGTAGAGGTTAAGTAGTTTTTGTAGTATTTTATTTTGTTTCTGAGATGAGTAGGGGTTCATGTTGCTTGTTGGTTTATTATTTATGTAGAAAAAGTGATGGGTTAGGGCAAGGTCACATGGAGATATAGGGAACTGTTTTAGTTTTAGTGTATTGGCTATGGTTTCTGTTTGCCATTGAGCTGGATTGGTGATATAAAGTTGTGTGTGGTAGGACGTAAGGATGGGAAACAGGAGAAGAAGAAAAATAATGTGTAAAATGCTACCTTTTAGAGTAAAGGTGTAGGAAAGGCATTTTATTTATTTTGTTTCTTTTCCTTTTATGTTACCTTTTATAGTAGGAGAGAAGGGGTGAGTGAGAGAATAGGAGCTATAGAACTAGATGGGAGAGGAGTAATTAAAGGAGTCAGTGACAAGGGTGTGGTGTAGTATGTATGAATGGGTATTGATGGTGTGATTTGAGTGGTTAATTGGGTGTGTGAACTGAGGTGGGAATGGCTAGGAGATCTAAGTTTAATTGCAATGGGGTGTGTGAGAATGAGGGTAGGGTAGGGTAGTGGAGTGGGCGCAGTGAACAGAGTGGGGCAGCACTGTTGTAGAGGAGAAGCAGTTATAGAAAACAATCAGGGGTGAATCAGGGAGTACAGTATAGTGCTATGCTTTAGAGTTTGCTGATTAGCAGTTTACTTTTTTGAGAAAGTTGCCTTTTACCTAAGTCTATGCTATTTACTTTCCTAAGAAAGATATCATATGCCTAAATCTATGTGGAAGGAATGAGCACAGGCTATCTGGGAACTAGACTGTGGAGGTAGATGGGGAAACTCGTGGCAGGGCAAGGGAGGCACGAGATCTGAGGTAGTGAAGTTAGAGACTATTTGAGTGAGGAGGTCAGTGAGAGGACAGGCATGAGAAGGAAGTAGAGTTACAAGGGGTTATACAGTGGAAGATAGGAGGGCAAAAGAAGAGAGCAAGGAGAGAGAAAGATCAGTTTGGGGGTAGGAAGGTAGGTGACTAGGCTAAAGGCCGATGAGAGTCCACATGGTGGGGTGGGGTGGTGCAGAGCAATGTTATGTAGCTGACCAGGAGCAGTACTCAACAGGGCACGAGTAGGGTCATACAGTCAGGAGTATGTATTATTATCACAAAACATATGTTCAAATACTGTTTCTGTAGAGGGAGTCCACCAACAGAGCAGTACTCTGAAATGGGCTGATCTTCTGGAGTTGGCTAGTGTTACACAAACCTGTTTGCTTTAGGTGTCAGGGACCTGTAAAAAAGATAGAGAAGAGACCCAGGTTAGAGCAAGACAGTAGAGAGAAGTAGGGGTGATTTTAAACAGACAGGAGGAAAAAACAGTGATAAGAGACAGTAGATACAGCTGGAAGGTGGGAGGAAGGAACAGCAAATGGAAGTATTTCAAAGTAAGAATGATAGAAGGAGTAGATGAGGAGAGTAGGAGGGAGTTATTTGGCTGTGTAATAATATAGCAATAACCCACTCCTGGGTGTGGGTAATGCTGGATTTACCCACGGTTGGTGTGGTTTGGTCACGAGGGTGAAGCCCGAGTGGCCAAACAAAGCCATCCCTGGGTAAATCCAGCATTACCCACACTCAGGCATGGGTTATTGCTGTTATACAATGACATTATTTAAGAAAAAAAATAATTGCTTTTCTTAAATAATGGCATTGTATAATGCCTCTTTACTGCCCTTCCACAGCTGTCTGGTATTCTGCGGCAGTTCTGATGTACTGTGCAGGCGTATGCCTATGCAGTACATCAGAGCTGTGGGCAAAAGCAACGGAGAAAGCAAGATCTCCATTGCTTTTTACAAACTGTTTCGCTATGTTAAATGGGTTTAACATAGCGAGACAGCTTTAAAAAAAGCAACAGAGAATCTCCGTTGCTTTTTTTAAATCTGTCTCGCTATGTTAAACCCATTTAACATAGCGAGACAGTTTTGAAAAAAGCAACGAAGAAAGCAAGATCTCCGTTGCTTTTTACAAACTGTCTCACTATGTTAGAGTTTAACATAGTGAGACAGCTTTAAAAAAAGCAACAGAGAATCTCTGTTGCTTTTTTTAAAGCTGTCTCGCTATGCTAAACTTATTTAACATAGCGAGACAGTGTGAAGCAATGGAGATCTTGCGTTCTCCGTTGCTGTAAAAAAAAGAGTTATAGTAATGGAAAAAGTCCGGGCGACCGGACCTTTTTCCATTACTATAACTCTGATTTACAACGTGCACGCTGACCAATCAGCATGCACGTTTTTGAATATTAATGGGGGGTCATTGTATAATAGTCTATAGACAAGTAGGAGGTAGAAGGAGTAGAGTGAATGAGACTAAGATAGGATAGGGAGTATAACAGTTGAAATGGTGTTGATAATTCAGCTAACAAAAACAGATGACTGCAAGATACATGTAAACAACAACACATATTTTCAGTTTACAAGAGAATAAAATGGGTTGTCTGTTTCCAAGTCAAAATATGCCAGCAGCAAGTATATTCACAGGTACACTGATGGTGTGTTTCTTAGCTTACTCAGTGTTTAAAATATCTAGCAACACACATTCGATTTGGTTAAATGTCTAGTAACACACAATACATTTGGTTAAATGCAGCATAAAATATCTAGTAACACACATTAGTTTTGGATAGATGCAGGATAAAACAGTTAGAAGCAGTCAGCGGCATCTGTTGCAAAGCAGGAATGTTATCAATCACATTCTCCAACGGTTACAACTTTATTGACACTAAGTGAATGTTTGATTTGGTGAAGCACACATTTCCACTATTTGGGGATGGACCTCTAAGTTGTATCCTTAAACATCTCTGTCTGAGAGAAATATGTTTAACCTGGCCTTTTACAGACATTGTTCTTCCAGACTCCTCAGTCCCTTAGCCGTAGATCATATTTTCTTCTCTTAATTTACCAACCACCATTCACTAGATGCACCAATTCTACATTTTGCAGTTTTCACAGACAACCTGATTCTATTTATGTTTATGAAAATGTAATTTGATCTGATTTTACAAGTGTTGTCACTGGCTTCAAAACAAATATAAATACAGGCCTTCTGTGGCAAAACCTTTTCAATGTTTTTTTGGAATACCTTTAAAACTTGCTAATACCTTCCATTTAGCATTTCATAAGCTCAAGAAGTTTTGTTCCTCACTTTCAAGAAGGTAAATATGTAAGAATATGATAAAGCTTTCAAAAAAAAAAAAAACATACCAACGACTTTGCAAGACTCTTCATGCTTAAAGCCAGGAGTTCAGATTCCAGGAATATGCACATGCCTGAATTAAAACATGGTGCTGGATTCCATAAAACTTTCAGAATCTGGTGCATTACACTGATATCAGCGCAAAACTTTTGGATAATGTTGTAGTATGTAAATATACAAGAAACTCAGAGTAGCTCAGCACACAATCGAGTATCGTAGTATAAATGATGCACTAAAGAAATGTGTAAGTAATAAGAAATGGTTGTCCAATCATGTTGTATAGTAACAAAGTTATAAAAAGATGATCACAATTCAGGCATTCTGTAATACAGGTATGTATATATATATATATATGTGTATATATATATATATATATATATATATATATATATATATATATATATATAAAAACAGAATCTGTACAGTAAGGTTAAGGACAACTGCATAATGTAACTGATTCCATTAGGATGCAAAAAAAAAAAAGAAAGAAAGAAAAAAGAAAAAAAAATGCAAACTATCCCAATATAAGCCTCATGACATTCGGAACATGCATTTTCTGGAATAGACACAGAAAATTCTCAGACAGCTATGGATATTTCCATAATTCATCTACTATCATAAAATGCATGCTTCAAAGCTGCAATGCCACTTGTAATTTAAATATATATAGACAGCATTCTATTCAGTAAGCTCAAAGACAACTACGGATATATTTGTAATACATATGTTAATAAAATAAGGTGGACTGATTTCTAATAAAAAAAAAAAATTAAAGGTGAAGGGCAATCATTGCCACATCGCCATAGCTAATATTTGCTAACAATGGGTTCAGGACCTATGTGAGGAATACAGTAACACACACATATCCAAAGAAAGTGGGAGAGAGAAAAGAAGATGTGGGGGTATGGGCAAAGAAGTGGGACATATAAGAAGGATGTTGGAATAAGAAAATATGTGAGAAAATCAGAGGGCATGGGCAATTATTTTTTTTTTTGGTGGAAATAGGCCTTTTTTTAATTTTTAAGAATAGAAGGAAAGGTAAACATAGGGAAAGAAGAAGAGAAGGAAATCACAGCAGGTATACCAGTAGAATAAATAGCACAACCCAAGACACATAAAGCTTAGAAAAAAAACAGTAAGACCAGGTAGGTTACACAGATGGCACACTGCACAAGATAGTCACTGAAAAGTTGTTAAACAGGATGGGGGTGTATATAATTCATAGAAAAACATATTTACCTATGCATTATCATGGTACGACATGTCACAAACTGTGTTGTATTCACACCTGGATGTGTATGACCAATGATAGATGTATTCCAGGGTAATAAATTGGATAACAGCACACATTGGATAAATATACACATATCCTAATAGTCCATCAGCAGTGCCAGTATCAGCCATGCAACAACACAGATGAACAAATGCAGGTCTAACAATGGTAGATAACTCCACCAGAGGATGGAACGAAACCTATGACCATGCATGTGAAAGGCAAGCAACCAAGCAAAGTGCCAAACAGAAGTACTGCAGAAGAGCAACAAAAGCTGCTACTTACACAAGTAGGTGTATACAGCCCAAACAAATGTGTAACTGAATATGTATAAGTTATACACACGCCATGTCAAAGGCAACACACAGGTGTAGATATGTATGCATGCTTGTTTGTGCCATAAATGGAATGTACATGAAAGCAAGGTCAATACACATACATATACCAATGACATGAAATAATATGTTCAAAAATTTAACAATACAGCATAAAAAATAAAGCGAGTTGTGCAAATGGATATGTAAAACTACAATGAATAGTTGTGCACAACTGTAATGAGAACAAAAACCTATTGCGAGCATTAGCTAGCAACCCATGTGTACATGTTCTGCATCATACAATGGACATACATATGGCATGTGTTCACTGTGACAAATTAATACATAGCAAGGGTTAGTAATTGCAAAAAAAGCAAATATATCTGCAAAAAATAATACTGAAATATGAAGGTGGGATGGAGGTGGACAACCTTGGCCCACATCAGCTTAAAGCAGTATGAGGTAAGTTAACACAATGCAAATGCTTGTGTATGACACACAAGGTGCTGTGGAAGCCACATAGAAATACATTTAACCAAATGGAAAATGTATGTAAAATGTCACAGTTAATTGCTGATGCCCACAGAACTGGACATGTATAAAAAACACATACACAGTAATGTGCAATCATGTCACATCAACAGGCATAGGTAAGCAAGCTAAAATTACAAACACATAGATATGTAATATCATGCAATGTTGAATAAAGAAATGCAGGTGTATGTCAATCATTCTGCTCATTGTGGAGCAGAGGACACTCCTGTGAGCATCATTGCAACACATCAGCAGTAACTCAGTGAATTCTCACATGTCAAAGGTACATTTGTGTGTCAATATGTATCTGTCTATGTGCACACACAAGTACATTCAGTTAGTGTGTATTTGCAGAAGGTGTAAACTGATGTCAGTATGTAATGGATGTGGAAATGCTACATACAACAATCACAATGTAATGTACTGTTAAATAATGTGTTATCTGTAACAGTGTGTACAGATGAATGCTATATTGCTAAATAAAATACGACCAAAAAGGCCAGTGTTCTTCTAAACTATGCATTTTTGTTCTCTGGTGCCTCAGGCAACATGCATAGAAAAAGTAAAAGTTTTAATAGTTTTGAAATAAAGAAAACATTATTATATAAAGAGACAATATTTATTTTGAAATATGCTACTTTGGTACCTACTGGTTTAAATTTAAACTGCAACTGAAAGGTGCTATTGTAGCTTAATTAGTTATGTGCTCTTATTTGATGTTTTATTGATTATTTATTTGTGTTGTTAATGACTGTGTATATTTAAATTTTTTATAGTGATTTTTATCTCTTGAAAGGCTTGTTGGCCAAGACACTAGAGAATAAAAGTTTATATTGTTTAGAAGAACACTGGCCTTTTTGGTTGCATATTTATTTATTTGTTTAAGTGTTAGTTGTTTTTACTAATGATATATTGCTGTTTAATGCAGTCAGAAAAGGAGGACTGGACATAGTTAGTATATAACTGTGCATATGATCCCACATGGCACACAACACGACATCGTACCATCATGCCAGTGGGACATCATGACAGCTGTCATTCAAAACACATGTGGAATGACATGCCCATCTGTTTCACATACCTGATATGGCAAACATAAATCCAAGGCATATCATACTGTTAGTTAGACAACATATGTTGTCTGTCAGTTGCCCCAGTCAGATACATGTTTACAGGCTACCTCTTGCAGCACTAGCTGCTGGTTAACTGCCACAAAGCTTGGACAGTTGAATGTTGGAGGAAAGGGTAATGTTTTAATGTGTGTCATGCATATGCTGAAAAGGAAGTAAATGTCAAATGACAATAACACAAAAGCATGACAGATACATGGTATGTATGTACAAGGGTACATATACAGTCCAATCAATGAAATGGCAATCATCACATTGGCAGAATAATGCAAGTGGAGCACACAGACAATACTTACAGATCAGAGAGACCAGGTTGATGGGGCTCAGACTCCTGAATGACCTCGCGAGCTAGAGCCCTGAATTAATTCTACATAGCCCATGCCATATCCTCAAAGAAGGACCCTATCATGTCCCTTATCTATATTTGGAACACATCAGTCATAACCTCCTGGATCTCCTCCTGATAGCTGTCTCAATTCTTGTCATGTTGACTTCTCCTCTGGGGGTGCAGGCATGATATCTCATGCAGGGGCAGATCCTCGATCCTTGGCATTAACATCATCATCAGTATCACCATCATTCTTGGAAGATTCTGGCAGTGGCTTGAGATGTGCTTGTTGTCATCTTTGTATCACAGAATATCTATGGATCCCTTGCTCTGTAAAGATTAATTTCAAAGCACAACAGAAAAGGAAAGCAAATGTCTGTCACACAGAACAGTCCGATGAATACCACACCATGACCGAATATGATTATGGTGACAATTTACACAGGGACTGACACACACCCATAATGGATAGACATATCTCAAATGCATGGCCCTATATGTCCTAGTCATACAGAAAATGTCAGTATTCTTTTCTGAACAATTCTATATGCTTAGACATACCCACCAGAGTCATAAGCTTTGAACAAATGTATGAATGCTCAAACCAACAGATTATACTGCCTGCATTCAATGATTTATATGAGCACCCACAAAGATTCATTGTTAAAGTGAGTAAAAGGGATATGACAATATTGTGGACAATAGGCAAGCCATATGACAAACATTTGAGACAGGCAGCATGATGCTATGATCCTCCTTTCCTGAAATCAGAAAATGGCATGTATGAATAATGTATTCCTCAAATAACTGTAACTAACATACATTTTCAGTAGAATTTCTAGACATTTATTTCTGAAGAGCATTAGATAATCACAAGATACAGCTGACATTTTTACATACAGGTGTTAACATTTTTGAACATAGATAAGAGAACATGAGATTTAAATCTGCAACCTCAATCTACATCCAAACTCTGCTCTTGAGAGCTACCTGCCTAGCTAACACATCAGTACCTGTTTTAGAGCTCAAGTGGATCATCTTCAGCATAACATTGGTTCTTAGACCAGTATACATATATGTATAGATTTATTATTATAGGAGGCATTTCTATATCTGTATTGTTTACTTGGCCAACAAAAGTCTTTTTATTTTCCATTGTCTTTTAAAAGATTTTAAAGGGGTTTCATCATGTTTTTGTACATTGCATATGTGTTTTAATAGTTTCGAGTGAAAACCCCTTTAAAAGTCTCGCTGGCTGAATGAGATACTTTATATCTTGGGCCATGTGTTTATGAGGTTCAACATGATTGGCTAGTGGAATTTGGAAAGTTTTTAAATTGATATGTTTGTATCTCTTTAGTTAACTGGTTTGAAGAAGGGAGTTCCGTACTCATGAAAGCGCTTACTGACAAGTATTCAATAAACAGGAGGGTTTTTTTTATATCCTGGCTGTGTTTTGGACTGTACACTTTGACTTTTAGTATTTCTGTTGTTAGTGAACAGTCCATTTATCTTAGTTGCTGGTGTGTGTTGCGTTTTTGTAACATTTTAATATTAATAAATCAAAACTGAAGTCCAAGTCACTGTGTATTTTGGATTTGTTCTGGAAATTCTACTTGATTTGGTTATATAAAAACTTTGACTGGGTTTAGCATCAGGGAAGTCTCTGGGAAATTCTTCTCAATAGAAACTTTGGGGGTTGCATCAGGATTATTTGAGGTAAGTACACTGTCCTCTGAAATTGGAACAAGTGTAGGGTCACTCTGAGAAATAGAGCCTTTGTCACAGGCAATCTGCTGTGTCACTGGTTCAGAAAATGGAAGTATATGTCTTCGGTTTCTTCTAAAATCTATTCCTTTCAATTGTACAATATAAGATCTCAGTTTTTCACAAATATTTTTGATAATTCCCACTTTGTCATATCCTTTAGATGTTTGCATCCTTACGATCACTCCTTGTCTCAATGGTCTAAGAGGTTTGCTAGATTTATTGTGGTACAACTTTAGTGACTGGTGTTTTTTTCAAATGTTGAGCCTTGACCACTCTGTTGCATTAACATTTAGATTCAGTAGTTGTTTACTGATTAGCAAGGTTGTTCTTGTCTGTCTAGACATTAATCTCTGAGTAAGTGAGCCAAGCAAGTTATCTCAAGGAATGTTTCAAAGAGTGAGTAGGTTAAGAAAAACATTCTCTATTTGATTTCTCTAACAAATATTTTGCACTTTGAACTGCATGCTCAGCTAATTAATTTGACTGTGGATAATCAGGACCACTAGTAACATGGACAAAATCCCAAGACTCAGCAAATTTCTTGAACTGCTGACTTGTAAACTGTGTACCATTATCATATACAACTTTGTGTGGACTACCATGGACTGAAAAATGTCTCTTCAATTTTGTAATGACAGTACTTGATGTTAAGTTAGTAAAAAGGTCAATTTCAAACCAATTCGAATTACAGACTACTAACACTAAGTAATGATGATCATTCCATTCGAAAATATGAGTAGCAACCATCGACCATAGTAATTCATGAATATGGTTTAGCTGAAGTGGTTCTTTTTATTGGTGCAGTCTAATACTATTGCAAATTATAATGCAGAGTTTCCTTCTCTAGATCTTTTAACATAGAAGGCTGAAATACAATGCCTCTTGCCCTTCTTTTGGTTGAATCAGTAGCTGGGTGGCTACAATGCAAACTCTGGATATATTCCTGTTGTAATGCAGAAGGAATATCCACTTTAGGACCTTTCATGATGATTCCATCTTCCATCATGAGCTCGTCTTGGTAAGGAAAATACTTCTGTATGTCAAGTAGTAGACTGGTTTGTCGCACTGGCCATCCTTAACTGATAAAATTTTTCAGCTTCTGAAGAACAGCGTCTAAAGCTGATGATTTCTCAGTTCATCAAGATGTGATGAGGAAAAAATGTTGATTTCCATGACTTCAAAGTTTGCTTTCTCATTGTCATACTGTTCAATCATTTGTCTGGGTGCTCTTGACAAAGCATCTGCAAGGTTTAAATATTAGCCATTTGTACAGACAGTACTGAAATTGTACTTTTGCAATTTTAACATCATGCATTGCAGAAATGCTGGGGTTGTATTTATTGCCTTTTTTAGAATTGTCACTAGAGGTTGGTGATTGGTCTATATTTGAATAGGTTTGCCATAAATATAATCATGGAACTTCGAACATGCAAACTCTACTGCCAAAAGCTCTTTTTCAGTTTGCACATACTGCATCTCAGTTTGGGTTAAAGTTCTGAACACATAGGCTACTGGTATGCCTTCCTGAAGACATGCTGCACCAAAATCATACTTAGAAGCATCACATGAAAGAGTTACTGGTTTGTGAACATCATAATACTTCAATGTGGGTGGACTGGCAATATTCTGTTTCAAAACATCAAACACTGTTTAGTGTTGTGCTAATCAGGACCAGTTTATATTTTTGCATGTCAACTCAGTTAACGATACTGAAAGCTCACTCAGGTCAGGGATGAAATTTCCTAAATAGCTGCCCATACCAAGAAAGCATTGTCAAGATATGACACTGTCTGGAACTGGCAACTAAAGAATTGCTGCTTGCATAGACAGATCTGGTTGTAAGTCAGAACTAGGAAATGAATAGAACTAGGAAATGAACCCACATAAGTAACTTCTCTCAGCTTGAATTTACATTTCTGAGGATTCAGTTTAAGATTGACTTCATGTGCACAGTCTAGAACTTTTGTGAGGTTTCTATCATGTTCGTCTTCACCATTGCCCTCCTACAATAATGTTGTCTACTATGATAGCAGATGGACAACCCAAAAAAATTTGCTGCATTGCACATTGAAATACTTCACTAGCAGAATTTATCCCAAATGGCATTCTTAAGAATCTGTATATTACAAATGGTGTACTGAAAGTTTTTAACAATGAAGATTTGTGATCCAGCAAAATTTGCCAAAATGAACTTTTTGCATCTAAGACTGAAAAAATAGTGGCATTTTGCAAAAGAGCTGATACTTCTTCTACTGTTTGCATCAGATGATGAGGAGGTTTAAGCATTTTGTTTAAATCTCTGGGATCAATACATATTTGAATATCATCTGAGCTTTTCTTATGAGCTACAACTATAAAATATACCCATTCAGTTGGTTCTTTTACTGGAATTATCACATCTTAATTCAGCATTTTGTCTAGTGCTGTTTTCACTTTACTCTGCATTGTTACTAGAACCTTCCTTGGGGGTCTGACAGTTGGGCTTACTTACTTCAAGGTTTAGTTTCATGGAATATGTGACTGGTAGTTTGCAAAGCTTGTCTTTGAAAATAGCATATTCACAAAAAAATATTCTGTGTAAAACTATCGTGGTTGTTCAGATATATATGGTAAATCACGTCATTAAATAAAATCAGTCCCATTTTCAAACTGTCTTTGAGGCCTAACAGTGACTGCACATGTCTTTTGGCTACATACAACTGCAAGTCATAGTTGTTCCCACTGCGCCATCAGTTTTTATCCCTTCACCACCATAAGCAACAAGTTTTGCACACTTTGCTGACTGAAGTTTCTCACCAGCTTTTACTTTGGCAAACATTTGTGCTGATATAACATTACACTTGGACGTAGTATCTACTTTAAGCTCTACAAGTTTTCCATTAATTTGTACAGTACAAAATATTTCACTCTTTGATGCCAACTGATAAGCTTCTGTGTTAAAAGTTTCATCGGTTTACCTCCATAATATCGATGGCCACAATGGCGAACCCACTTCAGCGAACATTGAACTGTGCCTTCACAAAACCACGAACATCGATATTCCAAACCCCAAAATCCTGCCTCCTTTTTGACCCATGCTATCACTTGTTTGTAGGTGTGGTACAGTCAGAAATTTTGACCAATGTTTTGTCAGCTTTCTGAGGTTTTGGCAGTACGGGTTTTGTGGAAATGGTTCAGGGTTGTGCACGTTCGCCATTGTGGCTGTCAACACTATGAAGGTAAACTGTTTTATCAATCACAGAGACACTATCAACATAGAAAGCTTGCTCACAGCTTTCTAACTGATCTATTTGCTTCTTTGGATGCTCTCTTAATAAAAAATATGTGCGTGCCACATTAGACTTGCAAAGCCTTTAGAAATGATTTCACTTTTTATATTTGTGACATTGCTGACCAAAAGCTAAGTACTTTTCTCATTTAAGTTCATGGTTGCCTCCACAATTACGACAGTTAACAATAAGATTGTTTGTAGTGGCCCCATTTGGTTTATGGCTGAAATTGGGTAATGCCACACCCTTTGGCTTATATCTCTTTTTTATCTTAGCTTTCTGTTGTGCACTATCAACATTCACACTGTTAGATACTGCAAGCACATTTTTCGCATTCAAAAGCATATTTGTGTGTCTCTCTGTAAGCTGATATATTTGACAAATCTCTATGGCTTTGCTCAACATTAAATAACTATTTCAAAGCCAAACCTTTCTTCCTGCATCAATAATATCACACACAAGTCGGTCCTTTATCAACTCATCTCACAAATCACCAGATCTGCATGTTTTAGCTTTATTTCTCAAGTCAGTAATATATGCTGCTATAGTTTCACCAGGCTTTTAATTTCTTGTGTGAAATATGTGCCCTTCCATTATAATATTAATTTGAGGGTTACACATTTCCCTAAAGTTATGTTTTAAGCACTCATGGTTTTCCTGCATTTCAGCCTGTGTCACAATATGGCAGTTTCCCCCTCCCCTGTATACATGGCAGGTGTGTACACAAATGAACATTCCCTGTCAATGTGAGCCAGCTAAATTAAGAAGTATGAATGCTCTGGTATGTGCGCCCTTGTCAGAAAAAGCAGCCTTTATTAAAATATCATATTCTTGTTCAAACACTCTCCAATTCTCAGCAATATTGTCATCAAACACCAGCAGTTCAGGTCTTGTGAAATCTCTCTGCCATAACAACAGAATACGTTTAAACATAAGCATAGACCAGGTACTTGTAATTATGTTTGAATGTACAACAATCTCTTTGAAAAGGCTTCACTTTGACAATGCATACACTACTATCATTCCTGAAACTTCAGACACTTTAAATAGATTTAATTAATGTAAAAAAGCACATTGTGAAGAAATGCAGTTGTTTTAGCCCTTTAGTACATTTTAAACACCTCAAAAATTGTTTCAAACACTTTTGTTTTTATTTCAAATACTTTTATCAGACATTTTGTTTATCTAGGTAATTATTTTGAATGTTTTGAATGCTTCGTCATACATTCAGAGACTGAAAAATCATTTAAATGAGTTTAAGTACCTTAGGATAACCATTGCAAGAAATAAAGCATGGGACAATTGGCACACCACCAAAGACCCACTTGACCATATTAAATTCCAACAACTAAGGAATGATACCAAGAAAGCCACATTGTTAGACAAAAAAAACTTCTATCAACACCTTCAGCAAAAACACCAGAATAAACCTCAAAAATTTTGGGCAGGCATAAAAAAATTGCTCCACCCTGGCCAAACCTCCGCCCCCACCCCCTCAACTTGCAACATTAAAACTCCAGAGCAAACTGCTAACATCATTAACAATTTTTTTACCAAAACCATCCAATCACTAGCTAGCCAACTACCCCCACTAGCTCCTTTCAAAACTCCTCCACAAACACTACCCCACTCCCTTTCACCTTCCAACTTGTATCTACATCGACCATCCGATCTCTAATTAACAAACTAAAGCCCACCAGATTATTTACAAAAAGGGGCAGATGCCATTGCATACCCTGTCTCGATCATAATAAACTGCACCTTGACTGAAGCCACTATCCCCACTTTCTGGAAGGTTTCCCATGTCATTCCCTTTCATAAAGGAGGGAATTCTTTAGACCTCTCAAACTTCTGACCAATAGCCATACTATCACCACTGGCAAAAATTATGGAAAAGTGAGTCCACAACCAATTAATGCAATATCTCACCCAAAATAAACTACTGACCAACTCTCAGCATGGTTTTAGGCCACACCACAGCACCACATCAGCCCTCCTATCCTTCTCTAACTCTATCAACATCAACCGAAACAATAACAAACTTACCTCAGCTCTCTTCCTAGATCTCTATAAGGCCTTTGATATGGTCAATCACCAACTGCTTCTCCGTACCCTGAAGGAATTGTCACTGAATAGTAGCTCTATTAAATGGTTCCAATCTTATCTGTCTGATAGACAACAAGCAGTTTTATGGCAGAATACCCTATCCACAGGTCTACCCAATACTCTAGGAGTCCCCCAAGGCTCCATATTAGGACCACTACTCTTCTCAGTCTTTATCAAAGACCTACCCACCATCACTCCCAAGGCCACCTGCATCCAATATGCAGACAACTCTCGTTTAATATGCACCACCTCCTCCTCAACTGAGCTTATGACCCTAACCCAGAATACTAGAAAAATGGTTTGCAAACCATCAGCTTCTATTAAACCCCAGCAAAACTAAACTGCTCATCTTTTCCCCCACCTGCAAATCCTCCTCACTATTCTTTGCTATAAGTTCCAATAATAGCACTATTATATCTCCAGAGACTCACACAACACTCCTGGGTTTCACAGTCGATAATGCCCTAAAATATGATATCCATGTCAATCAAACCATCAAATCTGTCAACAAAAACCTGGGCTCCCTATACAGGATCAAACCCTTCCTCACTCTTTTTGCAAAAACCACTATTGCTCAGTCCCACCTACTATCTACCCTCCTCTATGCCTCCCCCCTCTTCACTAACCTGATCCAAGCCACCCTTACCAAACTTGCTAGTTGTTACAACCAAATTGCTAGATTTGGTACAGGTGCTACCTCTAGGACCCACCATTGTATCAACCTAACTCAACTAGGATGGCTGGAGTGGCCCAGTCTTCTCTGATACAACCAACTTATAATAACCCGCAAACTACTATATCAACCCAAAGCACACCAGCACTAAATAAGATCATCAAACCATACAGCAACCTGCTGTCACTACGCTCTGCTGACAAACTGCTGGTACAAACAACTAAGAGCATAAATGTGGCTGGGGACTCTCTATTCGCCAGCACAATAGGCAAAACTTGGACTAAGCTTCATGCCAAACTTACTCACCAATCCTCCTTAACCCAGTTCATAAAAGACTCAAAATACAGTTCCAACAGCATTGGCAGTGTCCCTGCTTAAACCCCAGCTAATCACTACCCATTGTTCCTGCAAACTCTCCCTAAGTATTTCAATCATATACTCTAATAAGTGTATGAATTCTTGTAGGGACTTAGCCCATAACTGCATGTATTATTGTCTGAAATTGAGGCTGCATGATTTTGATGTTGTCTATTATGTTTTATCTATGTTTGTAACCCAATTGAAAACTGCATATTATACTTATCTCTAAATGTTTCTATTGTTCCTAATGTATTTGTTCTCTGCTTTTTGGAGCTTTTCTCCCCGTCTTCTGCTGAAAATGGACATATATCCAGTTGGACTTTCCCGGTAAACAAATGTAAAATAATATAAAATAAAATAAATAATAAATAATTGACCTGTTTGTGAGTTCACTCCAGTATATTCCTCCTCTTTTAACCATGTGTCTCATGGCTTGTGTGTTGCTTCAACTTCAGATCCCACTTCTGACACCATGTCACTAGTCTCATGCATTCAAAAGAGACGATGAAGCAGTGTATGGGTTCAAGATATTTACTGTACATAAGCATGTCAGGAACTGTAATTAGAACTTGTATTTAAGCCAGTTGATTCACTCATTACTTTCAACACACTCGCATGTGCATCTCCATTCATGACTGCATTTGCTCTGGCTGATTGTACAAAATGGCACTGTTCTCATATGTGCTCAGTACTTATATGCTCATGCTATCTAGCTACTGTGGCTGAATAGGAATGATACACTAAATGATCTACACGGGTGTTGGTACTTTCAATAACTGATTTCTGTCCCATATGCTTATATAGTAGATTTACATTGCTGATGTTAGTGTATGAAGGCTGCTTTATGGATCATGCACATGTCTTGCTGGTAACTCTTTGCAATCTGTGGTGTAACTACAGAAACCTACTGATTCTGATACTATCCATATCTAATAAGTGATGCTGATATTACAGATATTCCTTAGTTACTTTTCATAAAAAAGCTGTTAAAAACACGCTGTTGCTGATAAGGATATTATTTCAATGATGGTTCTTAACAAAGATGTTATCACTACTGGCTTGATATAGTAAATATCTGTAGTGTCTGTGGCCTGCTTATGAATCCTGAGGTATTTCAATGCTTTCCATAAGTTGTTCAATTGTTACTCACTAGAGTATTTTAATGTGCAATCAAGCAGACTCCTGTGCCACAATGTTGTTGTCTTTGGACCTCCATTCAACATATATGTAGTGTCAGGGGTTCTAATCCCACTCTCACACTCTAAAGATATTGCAAGTTATGTTGACTTTACAAATGTTGTGTATGATGGCATTGGTTTTGCTTTTTATATGTCAAATTAGTATTATCATAGACAGTGTTATACAGACATTTGCACTGCACAGGAATGCATGCATTTTATGTTAACATATGCTTTTTCACAGAATCAAATGCATAAATGGTCTGACACAGAAATGTTATCATGCATGTAACATTGTATTTCAGATGGCCAAACATCCTAGGGATGACAACTTCTTCAGTCAAGAAAATGCTATCGTAATTGATGCCTTCCAGCAACATAGACAGAGACTCCTAGGCTGTTCAGGTGATATGGTGATATGGTTTGGAAACATGAAATAAAATATGGACTGACTTCCCCAAAATGACCAATGCAGTTAGAAGCCAAAACTGATCTTGTGAAGCCAGTAGATGATACTGTTCAGACATGATCCTTCATGCAGTCAACAGAGTGAGACATTATGAGAGACTGATGGATGCCATTGGTGATGGAACACCATCAACCCCCTTGATGACATTACAGTATTTCTGGTATCACTGCATACAGCAAGAGTTGATTGATGCATCCCTGGTGGTGGTATTGAACCTGGAATTCAGGGCCAAAACATGTTTTTCTTTCTTTACATTATGTGGCTGAATATTGAGACAATCCCTGCATAGTGCTGTAGCATGTATATTCATGTATTGTTGTTTTTGATTTATAGCAGCAGAGTTGAGTTGTGCACACACATCCACAAAGGGTGAGGTTGATTAACATAAGACTAATGACACGTGTCCGCTGAAAATGGACCTATGTCCAGTCGGACACTCCCGGTCAACAAATATAAATAAATAAATAAATAAATAATGTATTAATACAACTGTAGTACAGACAGAGCAGTCCAAGCAGCATCTGTAAGGTTGTTTGCATCAATATTCATAGGTCCTTCTAATTCAGGACTAAACAAGGGATCGGAAGGGTGAGTGTCTCCATACTGCTACTGTGACCACTACCTTGTTATTGCCTCAGCCTCATTTCATGTCACAGCTGTTTACTGTCATATAGTTATTTCCCTAACATTGCACACCACAGTAGAGACAGATAAGGTATGTTACAGCAAAATTGCCATAGCTTGCAGCACCTGTCATACCCGACATTTATGTTAATATTTGTCATCACAGGCCTCTCTAGTGCACAGTTGTAAAATATATCACATGTGTATTTGCAGCCCATGTTTCTGTGTTTTGTATGTGATGCAGTCAGTATTCTTTTTTTGCTAAATACATTACTCTGCTGCCTTTCTCTTTACTTTTTGCAGGATCCACAGTACTACACACAACATCTCTACAGTGGGAATCTGTCAGTGGTGTGCTGTTAACTATGTTTCATACCTGTCATTGCTGTTAATACTGTAGTTGTCTGCCATTAATATTGTGCCCTGCTTACCATTCCTAGGCCAGCCTGCATCAATGTCATCGAGTGACTGTTTGTTTTAACTGTGTTCACCTGGTTAATGATTAATATTGTGTCCTGCTTACCATTCCTAGGCCAGCCTGCATCAATGCCATCGAGTGACTGTTTGTTTTAATTGTGTTCATCTGGTTAATGAATAATATTGTGCCCTGCTTACCATTCCTAGGCCAGCCTGCATCAATGTCATCGAGTGACTGTTTGTTTTAACTGTGTTCATCAGGTTAATGGTGTCAGTGATGTGATTACCAGTACTGATTTTTTCTCTACAATAGTTGAATTTATCCTGCTTCAACAGCAACATCTTCCCATGAGTTACTATCAGGTGTGTGTATGCGTTTTTATTCATCATGTATGTTATGTATGTTGCCATGTAGCCAATTTATATTTATCACATTTATGTAAATTCCATGAAACATACATAAAGTAGACCTCATGTAAAGTGGGTCTATATTAGAAGCATGAAACTGCTTTTGAGTGAACACGTAAAGAGCGACACATATTCATCGAACCGCATTTAAGCTATTAGATGAATATGTCACAGGGCAAGAAGGTAGTTCGCTAACTACACGGAGTTGCCCTTTCCTTCACTATAGTGCAATCTCGGAGTTGGTATAATTATTTAGGGGGTGTGGGGGGCACAGCCCCCCGCGATGAGGGATGTGGGGGGTGAAGCCCCCCCCACTTGATAATGGTTTTTAATTTTTATTCTTTCCGAACGGCCATGTGAATTTTTTCAGTATGAAAAAATTTGATTATGTGGCCATTCGCTATTTACAGGATTTGTTTATTATGTGTCGACTTTTATGTAGTCACACATATGCACTTTCGTTATTCTGATATAGACCCTGTAAAGTCATTATTATTTGTATCATATGTCTTTGATGATATCCATCAAGTGATGTAAGCACATTGTCCTTATCTGTGTCTTTGGATCTTGTAGCACATTAAATATCTCTATCATTCAGCAGCCCATCCAGCAATAATGATGTGGTTCAAGATGTGTCTCAGCAAGGTAGTATAGCCCCTGGCACAGAGGAACTTCAGGTGTTTGGAGAGTCCAACCAAGTAGTTGACAGTGATGTTGCTGTAGCTGTATTTACAGATGTGGCAATAAACTTGCCTAGCCATTTGGAATATGCTGGCACATTTAATGGTGAGCAGCATGAGTCCATTGCCAACATACCCCAGATAAGACAGCTGATGATACAGTTCCACACAACAAACAGAAAGAGGGCATCATAGGAAGAAAGTAGATGTTGTGCATGGCCAGGTGTCAGAGGGTGCCTGCCTCCTTCTGCAGGCAAATATATGGTCACAGCAATGTCATTGTTCAAATATCTATTCACTTGCCTATGCCACAGATTGTGTGGCACACTAGCTACATGTCATGCATGAAGGACAAGAGTGCAGACACTGTGAGATTATGGCTTCATTGTCCATTCAGAATGGCAGTCTGATAGCTGTGGCATGTTCATTCGAAGCCCTGGCCTCTACAGTACTGCAGCAGTGTCATACTACCAGCAAGAGTGTGTGTTCCTTGAGTTTGCTCAGCAGATTGCAGCCTGAGAGAGGTGGGCCACCTGTCCACAGAACCACTATTCACAATCACAAATCACTGTCCATGGTCCAGCTTGAACAGAGTTCAACTGCTGGCCCATCTGCTGTTGTATCACCAGTCATAATACCTTCAACTTGCATTCATGCTTCTTCATCTCAACATGGTGTTTTAACCCAATCCATCTCCTCTGTGCAACAACCAGGGAAACGTGTCTTCACATGGTTGAGGTCTAGTGGACCGTGGTGCAAAAGACATTAGCTGGGTTGCCATAGACTGCATTAAAGTGTGCCCAACAGTATAGTATACATAGCTAGCTCATATTATTGAATTACCACTTTACTGTGATATGTGTCTTCTGTTATTAAAATTTCTGTATTATATGCTGTGTGGTTTCTCTTTTTTTATGTTATTATATTGTAGAGATATGCATGTGTAGCACTGATGTGTGTCTCTTATTGCTTTCCATACAGTGATACAACAATCTCAGTGTGTATGCATACCTGTCCCAGTTGTGCCCTACGTTGATGATCCCTGTTGTGACATATTTGCATATGCTAATATTGTAATATATTGCAATTATGGTGTTGTGTCTGATCCTCAGTGTGTGCATCACGTAGATACTTGCCATTAGATACAATCTTTGTTGCTGTGTTGGAGCTAAATCTGAAAATCAGTGTTCAGTCTGTGTACTCATATATGTGTGGCTTGTCTTGACTCAAAGATGTGGGTCAAACACTGCCATGTTACTGGAGCCTTCACTTGTGGTCACACCCTACATTGCCTATGCCTGTGTCTTCTGCCCACTATGTCCTCCTGTTCCTCCTCTGATACCTGTCGGATGTTCTCTTCAGACATCTGGGTTTCTTGTGGTAGTTCATCCACACCTGCAGCTGGAAGATCACCATGTGCTCTAGTTAGCATGTTGTGCGGCATAGCACATACACCATATACTCACATCTGGAATATTTGTGCTGCCTTTCCAGGTGCTATTGCAGTGTCCAGACATCTAAACCTAGCTTTTAATACACCAAACACATACTATGTGGTGTTTCTGGTTGTTGTGTGTGCACTATTGTAGACCTTCAGAGCCACAGCTCAAGTGGATAACCCAATTCACCTGTTAGTTGGAGTGGAAACACATGTGGCAATGATGGATATTATTGTGAGGATTATCCTTAGCTTCCATCCTAGCTGTGCTACTGTACTTACCTAGTAGTAGACTCTCATGTATTTCAGCTTGCTAAAATGCAGTCCTTAGCCCAATTTTCCTCTACATGGTAGCATCATGGACACTTCCAGGTTGTGTTGCCATGACATTTGTTATGCTACCATCTGCTGCGCATACACAGCCTGGCAGCTGATGGATGGCCAGCCCTGTTTGTTTATGTAGAGGTCTGCTTCAGGATGAACTGCTGTCTTGATAGGTATATGTGTGCAATATATTGCTCTGAGTACACGGGGGCAGATTGTGATGCTGTAAAACTTTTGCATTACAGTTCACTGTCCAATGGGAGTTGAAGGAAACAGTACGCAGTCATCCACCTTGCTGCACATTACTTCCAGGAATTTTTGACAGGATACAACTGGCAGTTGTCTGTGATACTTCCACAGCATCCTCATGTGTCTCTGGAATATGCCAAATGTGAGTACACCTAGGCTTATGACACAATTTGCTTTCATATGGGATGAGATTTCCTTGCAGACTCTGCATATACATGTGGGGTACACATGTTGCAGACAACCTGCATCAATTGTCTGCCCAGCTGGTATCTGTCGTTTATTTGCTGGTCTGAAAACTGGTTTAGTTGTAGCCTTGCTCTAACTCTAGCTGGCTGCCTTCTAGGGCACACAGCCACAGCCTAATTTATGGATTGTATCACTGCAGCCTGTTGCAGAACATTAACAGCAGGTTGCATTTTTATGTATTTTTTGATGTTTTACTACAGATTTTGCCATAATCTGCAGTAGTCACTTGAATTCCTTGGGGGTCTGTAAACCATATGTCAAGAATTTAAATAATGGAGTCAGTACGGCTGTTTGTCACATGTAATCTGCATTGTACAAGTATGATATGTTTTGGTATCAGACAGGCTTCAGCAGAATTCCTAATTATCCTACTCTGAATACTCATGTACTCGGGTTGCCTCCAGCTTGTCTTCTGTATTCGCATCCAGAGCAGGAGCTCTGAAGTCTCCCTTTGGTGTGCTGTGCTGCCTGTAAATAGCTTCTGTAAGCTTTATGCTCTCTCTCTCTCTTTCTCATTAAACTGCACTTAGGATGCAATAAACTCCAGCATCAAATCACATTATATGAGATATTCCACATTATTTCACTCCATGAACACATAAGTATTTGTGTTGATGCTTCATAAAGCTTTCATCCTTACTACTTCCTGTGTTAATACTAAAATTAATGTACTATGAACTGTTGCACTTCTTTAGTTAGTATACTCAGAATTAACTCTGCAATGTATTTCTTTAGGAAGTAACAATGTATTATTAATGCTATAGGGACTAGCTTTTAACTACTTTTCATAATTTTTTTTCCCTCTAAGAAAAGCACCATCATTTATTTCTTCTGCAGAGCTTTTAATTGTTAAGCCCCAAAAAGCTAACATGGGGTCAGGGTGCTACATCAACTATTCCCATCTCTCTTAATTTAGTGCCACTCTACTACCTTCTAGGTGAATGAGGCAGCTGGATAAAGCCCAAAGCTCACTGGCAGTCCCCAAAAAATGTCAGGAAACAAACAAACAAACATAAAGTCTCACATTTCCCTTGTAACCCTTGCTCAGCTATTGCTGAAAAAGTAAAAAAAAAAAAAAAAAAAAAAAAAGACTTTCATGTACCTAATTACCCCTGTTCGGCTGCTGCTGAATAAGAAAAAAAAAAGTCCCACATTTCCCTGATTACTCCCTTCAGGACTGCTGTATGTTTTGCTGACCGAAAGCTCCAGGAAGTCTTCCTTCTCTTCTTTCACTGTCTCAAAGGTACAGCCAATGAGAGAAGACTTCCTAGAATTAACTAACAGTAAACATGGGAGGTTAACACCCAAGCAAACACATTTGAAACAGGTTCACTAGTCCATGAACAGTTTGAAGAGAGCTAATGCTAATAAACAGCCAACCACTCTAATGAGCATTTGTACAATGAAGAGTAGGCTCAGCACTGGAGCTGAATCACAGGAAAATCAGTGTTCCATAATGCAAAAGTAAGTGTGTGTGTGTGTGTGTGTGTGTGTGTGTGTGTGTGTGTGTGTGTGTGTGTGTGCGCATGCATGCGTGCGTGTGTGTGTGTGTGTGTGTGTGTGTGTGTGTGTGTGTGTGTGTGTGTGTGTTGACAACTTAAGGGAATTAGATTTTCTGGCACTTGAAGCTCTGTAATTTTAATAAACTGCTGCTTCACCTCCATTTGCCCAGCGTGTGACTTTGAGCAAGTCAGTTAGCCAGATAGTATTCCCAGTTAATGCCAGAAAATGGATACTTTATCCAGTGGGTTTACATGGTTACTCAATAGATAAAAAATGTTGTTGTCTTTCAGCTTTTCCCAGTTAGGGGTCACCACAGCAGAACTCCAGTCCACTAATGATTGGCAGTAGATTTTCACAAACACCAAGGTGCCAGCTCAACATTCAACCTTCAGCAAAGGCAAACCTATTTACACATGTCTTTCAAACACCCACCCAACCACAGGGAGAACATCCATACTCCACACAGAAGGCACTCCCTACACTCCAGCTGAGAATCAAACAGAAGAACCTCTTGCTGGGAGGCAACAACAATACCGCTGCACCACCGCAGAAGTCATACTCAATAGATAAAAAATAGTAATATTTAAAATGTGCCCATTTTGGGGCATTTCTCCTACTATTAATTTGGCTGGGACACAGGGGAACTTCCCCTGCTCATTTTGATAAGTGCTGTGGGATATTTCTGTGGGATATTTTCATCCACTTGAGCTAGCACCAACTCAGGCAGACAGGGCCCTTGTTTAATGTCTGATCTCAAGGCTGAAATTAAAAAACTCTTAAGGGAAAACTCTACCATCTGTCCAGAGGGTTTTGTTGTCCAGTTGCAGTGCTGCTAGCATAGTATGTGGGAGGTCATGCCAGTTCTCTTTTCAATGCTAGAATTTTTGTTTGGTTTAGCAAATGCCTGCCAATGCTGTAAAATTTGTAGCAAGTTTCAAACTAAATCCAAATTTCTCTGATCAATATAAAAGTTAAGAAGAAAACAGTATGCACATTCCTAGGTTTGTATAGTGTTTTATGGTAAATGGGAGGAGGCAGACAAATAATGGGATATTGCTATGGCTGGAAGAAGCAGTCCATTTTCCTGCCCAGGCCTCATTTGACCATCATCTGGCTCTGTTTACACCTGCCTGTCACAGATCTTCTTTCACACAATCCATAAGTCTCTTTGCTGGACACTCACTTTCCTCTTTCCTTCAAATCACCTGTCCCAAATCTTCTTTACCAAGATTGCCTTCTGCTTTCCTGCCTCTGTTTCCAAACCACCATAATCTGTTCTCTTTGACCTTCTCTGCAATTGGAGCTACTTCTATTCTGATATCCTGATTCTTTCGTCTGTCTCACAGTACACATCCTACTACCAGTCTCTTAAGTAGTCAAGACAGACATTAGCAAAACTGCTACCTTGTCACCCTTCTGTAGTATAAATGTATCCACAGAATCAACATCAACATAACACAGTATGTAGCACCATAGTCCCTGTCTAGTGAAATTTGGGCCATAACAACACCTGATAGTTTTGTGTCACAGCAGACTTCTCAACATTGCAATGTCACTCAGGACTGCCAAAGCTTGACATGGGAAAATGAACAACTGACACATCTGTGGTACACAGCGGTGTAGGCACTGACCACAATTTGTCTGACAAATGGCTGCCTGTATGCACCATCTCTGTAATATACTCTACTGAGAATGCCCACAAGCCAATATAAGTAAGCATACTGTGATACTATGTGACGTGCATAGCACATATTCAGATAAAGACTTTGGTATCTTTATCTATCTAAAACTTATCTGTACATGTCTAGTTCTACACAGCCAAATAAATGTATGTGTATATGTATACATAGATATACATATATAATTTTTTTATGAATATAAATACATAGATATATATAGAGATAAATATATGTATAGATATATAGATATATATACACAAACACACATATACACACAAAATAATTCTTATTACATATATTTATATACATGGTATGTGTGTGTGTGTGTGTGTGTGTGTGTGTGTGTGTGTGTGTGTGTGTGTGTGTGTGTGTGTGTGTGTGTGTGTGTGTGTGTGTGTGTTTAGATAAAAGACATAATTCTAGCATCTCTGATCATTGAGGCATTTTGACATTTTATAGTGAAAAACTCATTGGTGGTGCAGTTGGTCAAATTAAATTATGCACTACTTGCTAAATATGTGTTTCAATGTTTTTTTTTCATTTCTGTGACCATGGTGTCAGTACATATAAGATCCAAGAGTGTGGAGGACAGGACCTCCTATGCTAATGTAGTACTGGTATTTATTTAGATTGTTTTTTTTTTTGTTTGTACAGATTGATATATAGCATACAATGTACATTGATATGTCTCTGTGTGCTTGGCCCTGCTTGTATACAGCTATGGATAAAGGCTAAATATGTAATATACCTATATGCAGATATGGGACCATGTTGCAGACATCCATTACAGCACTTCAGTGCATGTGGTTCAATATGCTGTTTGCATGCTACAATCTAACCATAGCAGCACATTCCTGACTAAAAGCATTAAATGATGAAGACATATTTGCATACAGACACACACATAACATGTACATGTCATAGACATTAATAGGAATGCCATAGTTACTGTTTTAAATGAAAATATGTGTTTGACTCAACTATGCATGATACAGTATGCAAATGTTGGCACAATATTGATGTGCCATAATGCCATGCAGTCTATACTTGCACAGATGTCTGTAACATTATCATAATGCAGCAGACTAACATGTCTGTCAAGTCACATCTTTGTTAGAAACAACTCTTCAGGGAGCACATAAAGGTTTTGCAGCACAACATCATAAACATGGTGCATTACAATCCTCTATAGATCCTGTCGCTATTTTGGTGTGTACAACCATACCTTGGTACATAGTACTGTATAGTGGCTGGTCAATATTACAAGCATACTTGGTGGCTGGTCAATATTACAAGCATACTGAGGAAAACTGCCTAACCATGAATGGTGTAACCAGTAACTCTGTTGCTACTTGTCTGGATGAAGGAGTTCCAGTCATCATCAGCCATGCATCAAAGCATTGCAGGAAACCAGTCCAGTCTGCCAAAACACTCCCAGTTAGCATATGCTATGTACCAACCAGCTGTGCTAGGCTGCATTATTCTGTTAGACCCATATTATGTCAAAATCTGCACTATTTTTCTAATTGAAGTGGTACAACAATCTTGATTTAAATGGGCTGTATTCTAAAAATAATGTGTTAATCCACACTATTCTGGGACATACAGACCTATGTTTTAATATGTTCATTACAAAAAGAAAAATATGTGGTATTCTCGAAGTCTCAGAAAACCCAGTATGTAACCTATACTGGGTCAAAAGTAAACCAAGAAGAAACATCGCAGTGTGGAGGGTGTGAAGTTCACTCCTTAAAATATGTTATGCACCTAGTTCACTAATAAAAATCAAACTGTAAACTATGTACTACAAAATAATAAAAAAGAAAGTAGGAAGTCCACAGCTGAGTTAAAAATGGAATATCCTTTATTGAAACATCATTTATAGAAACACACAAACTTTGTGTCTTTTAATAAAGGATCTCCTACTATTTTCTGTTTTATTATTTTGTAGTACATATTTTACAATTTGATTTTTAATAGTGAACTAGGTGCATAACATTATTTAAGGAGTGAACTTCACACCCTCCACACTGCAAAGTTTCTTCTTGGTATGTTTTTAATATGTTCATTGCATACATGCCTATAATCATGCACATTCACTACCCTGACTACCCTTGATGTACATTCATATGATAGAGGCTCTTGTTTGCTGTAAAGTTCACAGACAATATTGACACACGCAGGCCCAGAACACAATATGCTTTTATTACTACTGTAATCCATTTGCTCTTATCATGATGTTACATGCATTGCATCATCTTACATTTTCAGAGTATGAATATGTCTGTTAGCTAGAATACCTGACATTATTTCTTAACTGTACCCCTGTGTATTGCGCAACTCTCTAGCAAGACATAACAAAGGCCAATTATGAGGCACAAAAGAAAGTGTTCTGCAAAAGTCACTACAGATGAAAAATAAGTACTGCAAACATCAGCAGTAGTGTATTAAAACCATTACTTAATGACATCTGCACGACATTTCAGAAGTATGCTATTACAGTTGATAGGGTAAGTGACAACTGTAGTCATTTAATGGATTCCATTGAACTTCCTCCAATCACTCCTTCATACAGGGGCATATCCACAATTGCAAGCCATTGTACCAGTGCCTCACCTGGACTGGTGTTTGATGAACTTTTGTTCCCCACCAAAGGTCATGAGTTATCTCCCCTAGATATTTGCCATAGAAAATGCCCTTTGAGGATCATGTAGTTGTGACTCATATACAGCAATGTATAAGAAGTATCATTATGGTGTCCTTCTTGGTTCAGTTCAGTGTATGAACTCAGCCTAGATTCCTATTGGTTACCATCTTTCTGAAGACAGCAGTAGGGTTGCCACCAGTTTTTGAATTTTGAGTATACCAGACATGGGAGTTCTTGTGCTACACATATGACCATATCACTTCATGCACATGCTCTGTCATCTATCTGTATAGATTGGCATCATGAACACTTGTGAACATACATGGAACCAGATACTCTGAATACAGAGTACTAGTCATAGCCATACTGTAGATTTTTCTTGCTTCACTGATAGCAGCTAATGCAATTCTGCAAAATTCTATGTTAATTAACTTCATTAATGGAGAATGGCATGGCATGGATTTAAATGGTGTGTTACAGTGAATCACTGCTTACAACTTGTGAGTGATGTTCTACATTTTTAGTGCTGCTTGAACCACTGTTGCTGTCAACTTTTGGTAAGTGATTCATTTCTAATTTACGCTGCCACTTTTTTTTCCAGTTTCAGGATGTTTAGGTCATCTGCAACAATAACATAATGTGGTAACATAGTTATGAATTTCACAGTCTGGATTTACTTTTGATGACAAGGTAAGTTCTTCAATCTTTGCAGCTGTGCAGAGTGTGCACAGGTATCTCCAGCCAGTCCCAGTTGTAGTGTTTGCCTTCCAAAATTGTATAATAATGTGGTAACATAGCTTTGCATATCATGCATTTACTTTCAAGTCATGGGTAGATGCCACAAAATCTGAAACCATACCTCTCAATCTCTTAGCACAAAAAATCTGAACAAAGCCAAAAATAATGAAGGGACAAAGGCCCACAAATAGGGAAAGATTTAAAAAAAATGGTCTTATACACTTCAAAAATTGCTTGAATAATAGGTGTTGTGTTACTATGCATTTTCTGAAGGATACGATGTCTGAAATTCAAATGTCTGTCATTATTTATTGACTTCAACCCATAGTGATTTGCCTGAAAAAAAGCTCCAATTTTATGAGAAACAGACCAAAATATGAAAGAAAAACTAGGGCATCCTTCTAGCATCTGAACAGTTAATAGATATCTTTGAAACTCTAGAGAATGTACTTAATTATCTGCATTCAGTCTAAGATGTGGTTTGACATCAGCATCTGTATTTTTGTAGTTTTATAATAAAGTATTTTCATGATTATGTCTGTTACTGCATGCTGTCATATTGACACTCATGCTGTTCCATCCAGTGGACATGTGAAATAATCCACAGTCCTGTGTTACAGCCTCCTAATATGGCTAAGAATGCATGACTTTGGCTGCTGACTCTTTTGCAGATCACATATTGCATAAATTGGTACTGATTTATTTGTAACATATTTCCTGCTTGATTGCTAATACAATGTCAGTATTTAAATGCTACACATATATTTATGTATGAGGAAGCCCTATACTGTTCTGCGTTTCCATACTCTATGTTGAAAACACCCACTGATGACTATTCTATACAGTGCCTTGTGAGCAGGGCCTTATTAGCACTGGCTTGCTTTTTCATTCGTTGTATGACTAAATAGAAATGTGTCCACTCTTCCTCTTTTGCTGCCTTTGATATAGGGGTGATTGGATGATAAATTCTGTGCAGTCCATAACACATAGGGTGCAGTGAATGGGGAGGATGTGCATGTGCCATTATCAAGCACAATATCAGTATTTGTGTACAATACCAGTTAAATCAGCTAACAGCTACATGATGATGATATTACTAACCCTGTTATGTGAAGAAGAGGTCACAGAGCAGAACTGGAGCCACACCTCATTAGTCTCAATACTACCATGGACAAAGCCAGTGGAAAGGGGTGCTAATGAGCAACTTATTGTATGTCTGGAAACATCATTACATGTGTCCACCTGTTGTTACAGTGACATAAATGAGTGCATCACTGCATATGTGCAGAAAACAATGCTCTTGTGGTGACTACTTTCTAAATTGCACAACAACTGGATGTGTTACATGGTGACCTTGAATGCACTGCTGCAGAACTAATGGCCACCACTGAATGCTATATGCAGTCTATATTTGACATGACTTGGAATGAAAAGCAAGCTGTTTTTGGAACAGCATATCAGACACAAATTTTTTTCACATTCCACTTGTTTTACCGAGCTCATACAGAGGTGGGTGTCCTGCACCAATGCTGTATTGAATTCCAAGGCTCCTGAGAAGCTACAACAAAAACCTAAGTGCTTTTTTTGCATTTATTTAACATTTATTGCACTTGCATTGCTTGTACTGTAATCTAACTGATCTGAGTCTTGCTGGCTTAATTTTACAACTGATCTCTAGCTCAGTAAAGTGCTGTGTACTGTTTTTGTATTATTGGAACTGTATTATACCTGTGCCAACTGTTCTAATTGCTGGAAGTATTCTATTTAGCCTTAGTATAGCCTGGATACACAGTTGCTGCATCCAGAGATGTTTGTCTTATCCTGCAAACTTTTTCCGATTCACCTGGTGTTAGTTGGGGCCTGCTCACACTCTAGTGAGAGTAGTAGTGCTGGTTGGAACCTGTTCTGATGCAGAGTGAATAGCTAAAAGCTGAGGGATAGGTTTGTAGTCTACATTCAGTGGCTTAGCTTCACTTCCATTCTCCAGGTATTTAAACTGCACATTTGTGCATTGCTTAGCAGTGCCACACCATAGTAATCCATATGCAAGGTATTCCCTCTTCAAATTTTCCCTTAGCAGTGAGTGAGACAACCCGAGGTAGCACAGACCCAATCTGGACATATAAGCATCAGGCTAGGGCTAACCCCAATCTCAAATTAGACACAACCCCCTACCTACCTTATATGATCTCCTCATTCCCTCATCCAGAGTCTGGCAACATGAGCAGGCAATTCCCTACAGTTTATCCAACTTGTCTGGTCGAGATGGGCATCATGTGACAGTGTAGCAACTGCCTCATGTGCGCAGACAACTCTCTGCTCTTACCACCTAAGAACACTTTCTGTGAGAGATGCAACTATATAATGAACCTGGAATCCAGGATCTCTCACTCTCAAACCCACACAACTAGCAAGAGGGTGATTAACTGTCCAGACATAGACATTACAGCTTACACACCATCCAGTCCCACACAGCACACACAGGCTCATACACTACCCTCACCTTCACAACACAGACCCTCATTTGCAGAGATTCTCACCAGTAATTTACCAAAACAGATGAGACTTTCCAAGCAAAAGCACAGAAACACCCCACAGCAGACCCCAATGCACAACTCACATATTCCACATGCCAGTGTCTCACAACAACCAATGACAAAAAACAAACCCAACATTTTAGTCACTGGAGATTCAATAGTGAGACACACAGATGTGCCACTCACCGGACTGGATAAGGAGAATGTCACTGTGAGTTGCTTGTCAGGCACCAGAATCCACCATATCACTCATGCACTCAAGTCTGTCAGCAACCAGTACAGTTATGACTGTCACTGTCCATGTTGATGTGAACGACTTGAGATGCACCTCTCTGGACTACATGAAGAGAGACATGATTGAGATCTTGGAATATGTGTCCCAGACAGGTATGTCTATAACCTTGAGCTGCATTTTACCATCACCCATGATGATGCCTCAATACAATCAAAAAATGATTGATTTTAATAAATGGCTTAGCTTCTGGTGTCATTCAAAGGGGATCCAGTACCTGTCAGCCTGGGAAGACATAACTGACAAGCCTCGATGTTTTGCCAGAGATGGCATCATCTACTGGCAAAGGCTCTTGCCTCCCCCATAGTGCCTTTTTTAGGCAAGGTCATGAGAATGAAACTCCCAATGTAAAAAATACATCAAAATTAGAACTAAAGCTCTTACTATGAAACTGCACTCTTTCAACTGAGTGGAAGTTTGAACGTGTTGAGCTAGGCTTATTATTTGAATCTAACTTATATGCAACATGTGATACAGCGAATGTTGTATATTTAGCTGACTGTGATAGCTGTGAGGCATACTATGTGGGTATGACCACACGCAGACTCAAAGATCGAGTCTATAACCATATCTACGACATAAGAAAAGCTAATATTAATAATGCCTTGGCCAAACACTGCCAAATGTATCCGAGTCATGTATTCAGGTTTAGGGTATTACAGATACAACATATGAATAGAAGGGAAGGAGATTCCCTAGGGGCCCTTGAACTAAATGAGCTGAAGTGGATTTTTAAACTTAGAGCCCATAGAGCACCAGGGCTAAATTCAACTGTTAATATCAGGCCCGCACTGCTGTAACCTTGTTGTTCTTTCTTTCTCCCTCCCATTCCTTTTTCTTTCTTTTTCTTTTATTTTTCTACATCCCTATGTGTTCTCTCCTTTTGTTTCCTTTTTATGTTATCCCTTCTTTCCCC
>NC_056736.1:241454832-241479832 GCF_019279795.1 Protopterus annectens | reverse complement strand
AAGTTGAGATCCCTCATCAAATACCACAAAGTTAGCTGTGAGAACAGAATTGGAACACATAGTAAAGACAACCACAAGGCATCATACAGCTATGTGAAGAATCTCCATGGCAATACCAAGATTTCGTCTGCGCTACTAGCCAATTGTTACTCCCAGATGGAGCCAACAATAATGCAAATATACTGGCTGACATCCTGAGTGCAAATTTTACCCCCCCCAAAGGACCAATCACTATACAAGTACACTGCCAGGCGCCCAGTATTACTGCAGCACAGATTAAAACACCACTGCCCAAGGCCACAAATACAGCTTCTATGGGACCTGAGAATATACATGGCTGTGTTCTGCAGGAACTACAGAGTGACCTTGGACTTCACCTGTGTGCCCTGTTTAAGCACAGCCTCACCTCAGGCTTTGTCCCTGTTGAATTGTGCACTGCTACAGTCACCCCTCTCCACAAACAAGGTGTGACTACAGACCCTGGGAAATACTGCCCCAATTGCCTGACAAGTTCATTATGTAAAGCTATGGAATGCATCATCATGCACCTAATAAACAGAGATATGGGAATCTGCAGACTCAGGATCCCACACAGTAAACTTTTGTGAAGGGTAGGTCATACCTGGTCATTCAACCTGGTAAACTTCTTGGCATCAGTCACCTGAGCAGTGACAAGGTGGCACATACAGCCTACCTTGATTGGGCCAAAGCCTTTTATAACATTCACCACTCGGGAATCATGCAATAACTCACTAAGCTAGGCATCAAGACCTACATCACTAGGTGGGAACAGAGGCACAAACACAGGGGTAGATTGGACATACTGCTGTCATACATTGAGACAGTTGCAGATGTCACTGGGTTTGTTGTAACATCCTTTATGAGGAATATGACGTTGGCTATCCCTAACAGAACCAAGATGCTATCCTCCAAAAAAAAGAAGCCAGTCTGGTGGTCCCTCACTGTAAACAAACTCTACAACAGAAGGAATAATCTGTTGCAGAAGAAAGTAAAATCCCAATAGTGGAGGAGGTCCCTGGTCAGCTTCAGTAAGAAACTGAGATCCCTCATTAAATCCTCCAAAGCTAGCTATGAAAACAAAATTGACACTGATTCTAAGGACAACCACAAAGCATTCTATAGCTATGTCAAGAATCACAATGGTAACACCCAGGTCTGCTCTGAGTTACAGCACAATGACATGAAACTTACAGAACCACCCGATATTGCCAACATCCTGGCTGATAGGTTCAGTGCTAACTTTACCCCCCTCTCACCCCCTAAAGGGCCCATATCTATACCAGAAGAATGCAAAGCCCCTGCAATCACAACTGCGCAGGTAAAAACTGCACTCCCCAAAGCCAGGAACACAGCTTCCATGGGAATGGACAACATCCCATGCCGCGTTCTACACGAACTTCAGAGTGAACTGGCCCCCCACCTGTTCAATCATAGCCTCATGTCAGGCTTTGTACCCACTGAATGGAGCACAGCAACAGTTATACCACTCCACAAAGTGGGAGCCACCATGGACCCTGGGAACTATTGCCCTATTAGCCTGACGAGCCTGGTCTGCAAGCTCATGGAATGCATCATCATGGAGCTCATAAACAAAGACATAGGTAACCTCCAAACTCTGGACTCCACCCAATTCGGGTTTATGAAAGGTGGATCATGCCTGCTAAACCTGATTGACTTCTTTGAAACAGTCACCAAAGCTGTAGATGAGGGCAAGGCAGTCCTCACATCCTATCTTGACTTCACCAAAGCTTTCAACACCATCCCCAATTCTGGAATTATAGATAAACTCACTAACCTGGGTATAAATCCATACATCATAAGATGGGTTGCCAACTGGCTCACTGACATAACCGACACTATAAATATTGCAGACTCCAAATCTGACATCAGTGACAAGTGGAGTACCACAGGGTTCAGTCCTGGGTCCTCTTCTGTTTGGTAGCTACTTCTCTGAAGTAAGGGCTAACACAGAGGGCCTCTGACTGATGAAGTTTGCAGATGACTGCAAACTAGGTACCATACTTGACTCCCCAAATGACGTGGACATCCTACAGAAGGGGCTAACTGAGACAGATGCCTGGTTTCAGAGCCATGGCCTCAAGCTGAATGACAAAAAGTGCATTGTCATCCCCTTTGGTAAAAACTCTGTTCCCATGCACTATCACATCAGTGGCAGTCCACTTAATGTCAAAGGTGTGATAAGTGACCTTGGGCCTCAGGTGGACAGTAGTCTCTCCTTTGATAATCACATAGCCACAGTAGTCAGGAAATCCTTCTACATGGCACACCTCATCACAAACGAGTTCTCATCCAGGAAAAAAAGAGGTAATCGTTCCCCTCTACTTGGCTCTCATTAGACCCATTATAGAGTACAATGCCCCTTTCAGAATGTACCTAACAAGACATCTGCAGCAGCTGGAAAAGCCACAAACGTACCTCACAAAGAGGATTATGGGCCTCAAACAGATGTCTTATGCTGACTTGCTCAAAAAAACTCCAGCTTTACTCCATAGCATATCACCTACTCCAAGGTGATCTCTGCCAAACATACAAAGCTATGTCAAACCCAGAGCTATTGGACATGGTACACCTAAAGAAATCACAATCTCTCTGGGATACATGCTCTAGGGACCTAAACATTGTCACCACAATAAATAGAACATACTGGAGGGATAGATTCCTGTCCCAGAGACTTCCCATACCCTAGAACAAGCCACCTATCTATAGCAAGCAAAGATCCTCATTAGCACTCTTCAAGAACAATCTTGATGAATGATTGGGAATTAAGAAATTCCTAATGGGGATCACTTCTGTGGCTCTGCTCAACATGGGCACAGGAAAATAACTTTCCTGGATGGCAAAAGCCGTGGAACCTTGATGGCTAGGCTTACATAGGCACTTGGGCCGATAGCCTAGTACCTACCTATGAACCTATGAACCTAATAGATGTGAGTATTTACTGACTGCATTACCCAGAGTCCATGACTGATTTACCAAGGACACAAACTGTCTGGGGAACAGCAAAACATAACAGGCAGGCATGTGGCCAGGTTGTGGACAGTGTGCCAGTAGAAAGGAATGTCAGAGACATATCCCTGTGAGTGGTGATGTCAGTCACTAAATGCATGTCCACACAAACCCTGTCAATCTATCAATCCACCATGTGTAGAACAGCACTGATGACATAGAATCTGTTCACAAATCTGGGGATATGTCCCCCATGTTGGTTGGCTGTCTTCACATGTCCTGTCCTGTGATGCATAGCCGGCCTTAGGCATAGGCCAACTAGGGGGCCGCCTAGGGTGCTGCTCTAGCAGGGGCACTTTTTCAGTGTTTATCTGGTGTAGGTAGACCAGGTTGGAGGCACCGGGTAGTGTGGCGGGGGCCGCAGATCCCTTTTACCTAGGGCACCAGTTGACCTATGGCCGCTCCTGCTGTGATGTATTGCCACCTACTGTATGTGAATCTGTAGGTCACCACCTCTGTAATGAGCCTCACACAGGCAAGGAAAAGGGGCAAGGCCCACATTAGGAAATGTCCAATATGTCAGAACTAGCAGCAGTGTCCAGGCCCACAGCACAATACAATGTGAGCACCAACATAGTGGTATAGCCGTAACAATATCTGACATCTGCACATCTGTACAGAGGTCCGACAGAAAGTAGATAGCCAACTGGTTATGCATTAGGCTGAATGTTTTGAAAGATAGATGTCTGAAACTGAAAGGTATGCCAATACTACATGACAGCAGTCCTCAATGACATGTCCTAAAACATTGTAGTCTATAGTTAATATCAACATATCAGATCAATATTCAATATGAGATACATAAAAACATACAGTTCAAACACCAAGAACAAGATAGTCAGCACTCAGAGTCTAGCTTTGCATGCAGAGGTATATGGTTCCAGTACTACAATCTGCAATCTACTCTTACTTGGAAAAGCACTGTTAAACATAGTAACATAATGATTCAATGCAGAGTGTAACTGCATATAACCTGGCATACTACCCAGGTATGAAACAAATACAAAGAGAAAAGATTGTGGTACTACCCATGTATACTTAAGTGTCCTATACAGTATACTTACACCCCTTCCTACTGCAATGACAGCACATGGAAGCATGTTATGTACATGGAATTAAATACACTTATTACAAATGTCATTACCCTGCTATTTTATCAGACTGGAATGTGATCACTGGTTACCAGGGCTGAGCTATGCTTAGCAGGTTTAAGCATTGCTTAAATGTAAATGCTAAGCAGATTTGCACACTGGTAAGCAAAGCCTACATGGTGTAAACGTGTATTCATTTAACCATACGTTAGCACCACTTAACTTGACGCAAACCTGCGCAAACCCACTTAAAGCCACTTTAAAGCACCTTAATCACCCTGCCTCCATCAGCCCTTGTTCTGCACAGCAACAAAACAAATAGCCCTTGCAGGTCTTGAACCCAGGAACCTGTACACTACAGTCACAGTACTTAACCACTAAGCCATCTGAGCTGAAAGAACACCTATTGCTTTCTCAAATATATCATTCAGTACATTTACTGAATAGTAGTGAAAAACTGCTTTGAGTACTACAATTTTTTTACTACTTGTTAGTGAAAACACTGTGGAATCCGTCATATTTCTATATCTAAATATACAAATATCAGATAAATATGGTAAGATACATCTGAGAAGGAGTATACACCACTCATATTTACACATAAAAAGGATCTATATATATATATATATATACATATATATATATATATATATATATATATATATATATATATATATATATATATATATATATATATATATATATATACACACACACACACACACACACACACACACACACACACACACACACACACACATATATATATATATATATATATATATATATATATATATATATATATGTGTGTGTGTGTGTGTGTGTGTGTGTGTGTGTCTGTGTATGTGTGTGTGTGTAAAATATGCCCATAACATGTAGTGGAGTCATACCCCAGCACCATAACTTTCAACCTCTTAGTGCATAGAGACATAATGTAAGTATTGCAGTTATAAATGTAGAATGTTGCTATAGTAACAGGGTTTCTCTCAGCATTCATGTTCTGAAAGAAGGCAGTTCTGAAACTGAAATGTACGCCATCAGTTACTGACAGACATCATAAAATCATCATAGTGAAGCACCACATACATCAAAGTAATGATTCTGTGGAATACAGCAGAAATATGAGCAATAAACCTGGACAGTCTGAAACAATCTGGTCAGTCGAGAGGTATACACAGAACTCCTTAGTGCAAGAAATGTGGACCAAGCCTGACAAATGGGGTGTTTAAAGCCATGAAAATGGGGATATATCCCAAATACTGGAGTAGATAAGCTCATACAGGTGATGCAATCACACCCTCCTGTCTGTCCTAACATATATTAACTGGAGGAGCACAAGTCCCAAGCCCACATTTTTCACACTAGCTAGTGACATACATCTTCACAGCATCCAATTGCTTTGTCAGAAATACACAACACTTATGGTGGCCAGGCAACAGTATATCTGACAAATATCTGGACATAACATCACACTAGGTAAAATACACTGAGCTGCTAGGCATGTCACCAAGCACTGTCTAAACTACAGGCAAACTGCCACAACACTAACCCAATTTTCCTAAGCGGAAATACACATGTAATTGCAAATATAGCAGGCACTACAGGGGTGTAACATCATGGAGTAACAGACCAGTATGAAAGTGCATACCCACAACCAGTCTCAAAACAGTCACAGTCATATAATGGTAAGCCTAATTAATAGTACAGTATATGGACTGTGTGAACAAAACCCATCATCATGTTTGCCATTCACACACTACCCCTACATATACTGGCCCAATTCACAGTGAAGTCTGATGCCTGACTGGCTATCGGACATGTCTCAGTCTGGCCCTACAAACATATAAGCTGATAGGTTACCAGAAATTGGAGCAGCATGCAACATAAGATATAAAAGGACCAAGAACACGGACATCTACCCCACTATGTACCCAGGCTAAATAACATATTCACAATATACTGCTACACAATACTGACACTCTGTCAACAATTGCCATAAGTACACAGACCTCACTACTGTACAGACTACAACAGAATGTCCAGGATTTGTCCTCAAATATAAAGCCTTCTATACATAACAAGTCTGGCAGTCTGATATATCACTTAGTTGATATCAGGAATGATGTCAGTAAATAATGATATACTGTACATATCCACCTCTTAATGCATGACATATGGACAAAGGGTGACAGACATGGGTGACAGAGGCACAAACACAGGGCCATCATTGACAAATTGCTGTTATAAACTGAGAAAATTGCTGGTGTAACAGAGTTTGTTGTAACATATCTCTTCTGAGGGATATGGAGTCAGAAATACACATGGATGTTACCATTTACTTACTGCAATCCTCAGAGTATGCTACTGAATTTATAAAGACAAAAAAAGTGTGAGTAACACACTGAATCTAAGACTCCAAACACTGGCCAGTCTGCAGATAACCCTACAGGTGAGAGTTTTCTCAACCACATAACACTGTCATGTCAGACTTTAAATCATGCAGAACAGCCATATCCACAAAAACCCTGTTGAACTAACGTTACTTCAAATGTATAACAGCAATACTTACATTCTGTCCCCATGTCTGGAACATCCTCCTCCAGTTTGTTGGGCTGTCTCCACAGTGTTTGTTGTAAGAGGTATTTCCATCTACCCTGTATGATGCTGTTTGTCAGACACCCACATGAAGTCCTGCTCACAGTGAAGGAAATAGGCCAATGCCCACATGAAGTCCTTAGTTATAGGTGTGTGTTTCCATACAATTGGCTATAGGAATGATACCACAGATGTTCCACATGCAACTAGCAAGTGGGGGACTTCAATTCATGCACAGGCCATCAGCTGATCATGAGCATTACCTACAAAGGTCAAGCTGCTGCCTATGCAAAACAGATGCATTTTTCTACATCTACTAGAGAGAGAGAGAAAGAAAGACAGAAAGAAAGAAAGAAAGAAAGAAAGAAAGAAAGAAAGAAAGAAAGAAAGAAAGAAAGAAAATGTACAAAGAAACAAACAAAAAGCAAGACCATCGCAATCAGACTACAAAAAAAATCTGTGAGACACACCTGTCTATCTGTGGAATACAGCAACTGAAACAGGCAAAAAAAGGTATATGAAACAAGTAATTATGTAATGGAATGTAGTAGGGGTATGTAAAAGAGGTAAATAGGAAGTTCAACAAATATTTCTCAACAACACTTACTGTACTGATATACTGCTGATCAGAACCTATGGCCATAGTATCTGTGTCTGTCTGTAGTGACATAAAACACAGCTCACGCCCCTGAGTCAGTCGCATATGACTAATACTGGAGTGTGGTTTGAACAATACTGACTGTGACACTCCTAGGCCAGCTACTGGGATGTTGCATATATCCATATGTTAATTGTGAGTACTAGTATGATATATATGTCTGTATCAGAAATGTGAGGGACCTGTACAATGTATTTGCATAGTGAAATACTGTTGCAGCTGTATGTGTTGAACTGCATATGATATAATGAGCTCATACCATTCAGTTGTCCAGTGTTATGCACACTAACCATATGTGTGCCAAAAGTTTGTAGTTATGTACTAAAACAGTTGTGTTATGTCGGCAAAGAATTGGCAACCTGTGAACACTGATATTAAAACATCTGCTTACATTTCATTTGGCTGTTCCCGTTAGGGGTTGCCACAACAGATCATCTGATGGCATGTCTTCCAGCCCTCTGCATCTTGCTCTTTCACACTAACCAGCTGTATGTCTGGTATCAACACATACATGCACCTCATCTCAGGCCTTCCCCATTTCCTCTTACCCAGCAGCCTCATACTTTCACAAATATACTTAGCATACCTACTCATCGCATGTGCAAAGAAACATAATCCTGCCACTCTCTGTCTTTGGCCCCAAGCCATCCAACCTGGGTTGACCACCTAACATGCATGTTCCTACTCCTGTGCAACCTCATCACACCTAATGAAAATGTTAATGTCATAAACTCTGCCACATCCACCTCTGACTCCTGTCTTATTTTTCAATGCCACTGACTACAACCCATGTAACATAGCTGGGCTCCCCACTCTGTTGTAGACCTTCAATGTCACTCTTAATGGTACTTGTCTGTCACAAATCACACCTGACACTCCTCTCCACCACCTGCATCTTGCCTGCACTCTATTTTTTACCTTTCCCTCACAATCCCCATTACTCTGAACTGTTGTTCCCAAGTATTTAAATGTATCCACCTTTGCAAATTATACTCCCTGCATCTCACCATTGTTCCATCCTCCCTTCCATTCACACATATATAGTCTGTCTTAGTCCTGCTGACCAACATTCCTCCCTTCTCTAGACCATAAGTCAACTTCTCCAGGGGCTCCTCAACCTGTTTCCTACTCTCACTACAGAACACAATGTCATCTGCAAACAGCATAGTCAAAAGGGACCCCTATCTGATCATGTCTGTCAAGCTGTCCATCACCATGCACATGAAAAAGGACTCACAGCTGCTCCCTGATATACTTCCACCTCCACCTTAAATGCACCTGTCACTCCCAAACCAGAACTCACTTGTTCAATATCAAGGCAATATCACTTATGTCTCATGTGATCTGTCACAAAATCATTGCATGCTAAAAAGGTTTTCTACACTTACTATATCCACTGTAAGCTTAGGAAGTTGCTTCAGTAACCACCCTTGTTTTCACGTACAGGTACTGCAGGTTATGCCATCTTCATATCACAGTATTACATTAAGTAGGGTCACCAATCCATTGAACTAACCAGTAATGTATCAGACACACATAGGAGGTATGAGCAGCAGATAGGAAAGATGAACCACATATGTAGATATTCTTGAAAACTCTGTGCAGTTGGTAGGTATGTTCTGTAGGTGTGGCCACAACTCAACAGGGTTGTGGATCCAGCAGACATACATCACCATCAGGGAGTAGTACTATCTCCGGCCTTGTCAGTGCTGGTGCCCGTGATACCCTTGGCAGATCCAGTTCCCATGTCTGTGGCCGGAGGTTGCGAACTGTACACCCTGCCACGTATGGGCCACAGCTGTCCAGAAAACATCAGTGTAGGGCAGCTACATGTCATGTCTGTGTACACACACACACACACACACACACACACACACACACACACACACACACACACACACACACACACACACACACACACAGATCACAATCACAATAAACTCACCTCCACACACATGCACCACATCTGCACAGGCTGTGCCATTCCCATACCCCAAACACACACTCATACTGTCAACTGAATGGTGCAGTCTAGGGCTCTGGCAAAACCACACAACACTCTGTGCATATGATGAAACCTGTGATAGATCCCTGACATCCAAAATATTGATGCAGGGACATGCAAATATGGGTCTGATGCACAGGATGAACTTAATAAATTATATGTAGGTAATGCTGTGTAGGGTGCTGTCATTTGGCATTTGTAAGGGGTACACATCAGAGTGTGTGTATAGTTTAAGCCATGGTGCATTATTGCTATTCTTAATGCTGAGTGAATGTGTTCTCACATGCTGTATCCTGTTTGTGTTCTAGGACTCTGTGTGTCACCAGGATGTGGCCCTGCAGCAAGACCAAGGGGTATGGCAGTGCGGTAACACATCAACCATGTCATAGGCAAGGCACAGCTGTATCTGCATGAATTTCACAGGTCTGTACAACAGTGATTGCATATGCAAATCAGATTATAGGCATAAGGTTTGTATATAGGTTTATGGTGATTGACAGGGGGTATTCATCAAACAAACACACTGAGATTACTATACACACACACACACACACACACACACACACACACACACACACACACACACACACACACACACACACACACACACGCATGCACACACACACTTGGCAGTACTGAGATCCATTGGTTCATAGCTTCATAGGTGTGTAGTAGGTGAATGGCCATGAAGGCTGTACAAGGTTAGCAAAAGGAAATACCCTGGCATCAGGCCACATGAAAACAGTCCCCAGTGTGGCTAATGAGTTTACTCACTGGAGTGGTCCCCATGGGTGGGTATTGTATTCCCCGTCCACTCATCCAGATGTGTATTGTGGATGGCCAGTGATGTGCATTACTTCACATGTATGTAATTTATTTATATTCCATACCATGGACAGTGTCTGGGTTGTCAACCTATCCCACAAGCATGTCCTTCAGAGTGTGGTTGTGTGTTTGAGGTATCTGGGACATGTTATGTGGACAGATTGGGATCTTCTGATGTAGCATTCCTGACCATGTTTGATGAGACATGGCTGTGCAACTCAGGCAGTAGTTGTACCTACATAGACAGTATGATAAAGGGATTCATTGGAGTTATAGTTGTCTGTCCATATAGGGCATGTGTGTAAGGCCTAGTGTTATCTTTGTGGGGTACATTTGCAGCCTCTGCAGTTGTTGCAGGTGTCCAGTGGTGTACATTGCAAAAGGGCCACTGTATAAATTGATTAGGCTACTGAAGGGATAGAACAGGATGCCATGTCCTTTTACTTGCTGGATAACACACAGTCAGGAGATGTAACACATCAAATAACTTTCTGATATCAGTGGCACTGTTGTGGTCTACAGCCATGTAATTCACTGCAATCACACTATCTCTGAAGCAATTTGCAGGAGAACTACCAATATAGTGGTTGCTGCCTAGCCACGTGTGTTTGTGTATGATCCGTGGATGGAGAGTGGTCTCTGAGTATTAGAAGGGTTGCCTATGTTGTTCACTAATCCATACTGTCACATAGCCATTGCACATGGCACTAGACATTTAGGGCTGTGGATTGTCTACACCAACCTCTACAGTGTTTGAAAACTGGTGGTCTTGTAATGTGGACATTGGGACATATACTAGGTCCTCAATATAATAATTTAGCAAAACCCACCCCCCAATAGATCCTGTTATTAACCACTCACACCAACAACCACACAGAATAATGATGACACACACTTGCCAGTACTGAGTTTCGAACTCCTACCTAGCTATGGTATTGCAACTACAGTGTTACACGTTTATAGCACGTACCACAGAGATTATGGAATGGATGTTGTCCCAAGGTACTTCTAAGGTGAGGAACATCACCAGCCCTTGAAAATACTGGCATTTTGTGATGCAGTGGGTGAGAGATTTCACAAAATGTTTTACCCTACACACATATTTACATTTGCCAGGAATGAGATTCAATCCTCTGTCTAACTACGCTTTCAGACCATTATGTTATACATTTACCATACGCACCACTGACCTTATATGCTTTAAGGTTTTCAACAAGTACTTCTAAGGTGAATGATATCTGCAGGACTGCTAAAGGAGAAGTTTACTGGGTGTAAATGGGGCCAAAATCTTTAAGATATGGACATATACATGCACACACACACACACACCTTTCAAGAATGAGATTCAAACCCCTACCTATGTGGTTATTGCTATTACATTGCTCCACATTTATCACACATGCCACAGAGATTATAGGTAGAACATTGTCCAAACATACCTCTAAGGTGAGGAACATCAGCAGCAGTGCTAAAGAATAGGTAAGGGAAGTGTAGTAAGTGAATGACCACAAAATCCAGTGTCTACAAAGACACACACACTCTCTCACACAAGCATTTTCACAGTTGCCAGAACCAGGATTAAAACTCCTACTTAACTACACTATAGTATTACGCAGTTATTGTGAGTGCCATGGAGCTTGTATATTGAAGAGCTGTTCAAACGTATCTTTGAAGGTGAGTTACATCAGCAGCAGTGCTAAAGGAGGGGTAAGGGATATGTAGTAAGTGTGAATGACCACAAAATCAGGTGTCTATAAAGGTACACACTCTCTCTCTCACACACAGACACACACATTTTCACAGTTGGTAGGACAAGGATTAGAAATACTACCTAACTAGTTTGCTACACTATAGTATTATGCAATTATCACAAGCACCATGGAGCTTATATATTGAAGAGCTGTCCAAAGGTATCTTTGAAGGTGAGTGACATCAGCAGCAGTGCTAAAGTAGGGGTAAGGGAAGTGTAGTAAGTATGAATGACCACAAAATTAGGTGTCTATAAAGACACACACACTGTCTCTCACACAAGCACATACAATTTCACATTTGCCAGGACCAGGATTAGAACTCCTACCTAACTAGTTTGCTATACTAAAGTATTATACAGTTATCACAAGCACCACAGAGTTGAAATGTTAAACAGCTGTCCAAAGATATCTTTGAAGGTGAGTGACATCAGCAGCAGTGTTAAAGTAGGGGTAAGGAAAGTGTAGTAAGTGTGAATGACCACAAAATCAGGTGTCTACAAAGACACACACACATTTTCACAGTTGCCAGAACTAGAAGTAGAACTCCTACCTAACCAGTTTGCTACACTATGGTATTATGCAGTTTTCACAAGCACCACAGAGCTTATATGTTGGAAAGTTGTCCAAAGGTATCTTTGAAGATGAGTGACTGCAGCAGCAGTGCTAAAGGAGGGGTAAGAGAAGTGTAGTAAGTGTGAATGAATACAAAATCAGGTGTCTACAAAGACACATACTCTCTTACACAAGACACGTTTTCACAGTTACCAGGATTAGAACTCTTACCTAACTAGTTTGCTACACTAGAGTATTATGTAGTTATCACAAGCACAATGGAGTGTATATGGTGGAGAGCTGTCCAAAGGTAGGTGACATCAGCAGTAAGGGAAGTGTAAATGATCATAAAAATCAGGCATTTACAAAGACACACACACATTTTCACAGTTGCCAGAACCAGGATTAGAACTCCTACATAGCTAGTTTGCTACATTATAATATTACACAGTTATCACAATCACCACAGAGCCTAGATGGTGAAGAGCTATCCAAAGGTATCTTTGAAGGTGAGTGACATCAGCAGCTGAAGGAGGGGTAAAGGAAGTTTAGTGAGTGTAAATGGCCTCAACCACATTCATCTAGAAACACACACACTCACATACAACTTATTATTTGACATGACTGAGATTATGACTGCTACATGAATACTTATTTGGACTGTAGTGTCACACAGTTAACGTAAACACCACTGAGACTATAGGCTAGGGGCTAGCCAAAGGTATTTCTGCAGTGAATGACATCAGTACATTATGTGATTTAGGCCAATGGGATGTGTACTGGGTGGGAAAGGCCTTATAATGGGATTCTCTCTGTGGCTGTCTGTCTTTTTCTTCCCCATGTCTCTGTGTGTGTATGTTTGACATATTATATTATGTTGGCCTTAGATATGTGTGAGTATTCCTATCCAATGTGTGTATATGACGTATCAATGGTGTACAATTTGGTGTGTGTGCACAGACAGCTGCAAATAACTGATATCTGTAGTCCAATGTGTTGTGAGACATGGACTTCATTTCTCTAAGTGTAGGAGCATGCCTAGTATGACCTTCTATATTGAGTTTGTGCATCCATTGTAGGGAGGGCTGGACTTCAGTTCAGGGTTTTGTGTGCTACAGCTACACCTAGCAAACTGTTTCTGCAGGATATCTGTAGATAGGTTGCCAATATGGAGACACAATGGGCATAATGTCTAATGTACAGAGCCATGTCCAACACAGAATTGTTGAACATGCTCCATCTTAGCAAAACCAAATCTACTCGAGCTACACGCTCTAGGGATATAAACCTCAACACAACAATGAATAGAACATGCTGGAGGGATAGATCTGCAGAGACTTCCCTTACTATGGAACAGGGTCCCGATCTACATAAGACAGAGCCCCTCACTATCACTCTTCAAGAGGAACCTTGATGAGTGGATGGGTAACAGAAAGTTTACACCGGGGATCACACCAACAGCACTACTAGATAGGGGCCAAGGGTACTAGCTGCTAGTACAAGGGTCTAGGGAACTACTAAAGGGGTGGTGAATACCGCACAACATGGCTGGGCTAATATATGCCTTCAGGCAGATAGCTCAGTACCAACCTATGAACCTATAACATATGGGGATACTGGAATTATTGCTGTCTGTGCTGCTTGTGTGACATGTTTGGTTGTAGCATAGATTTTCTGACATATGTACTGTTTTACACTGTAATGTATCATGTCATCAACAACTGACAGTTATCAGTCTTTGCTCATGGTTATTTACCAGGGAAATACAGGATGAAGGAAGCTGAGACCAATATTCTGAGGCATATAGACTACACATTCTGGCACACACCTGCCATTGTAGAGGGGTAGTAACAGACAATAGACTGCTGGTTCTGTGTAAATGGTCCAGAACCTTGTTAGTATGCTGGCTGGGGATTTCCGCCTTGTGCTATTCTCCACTGCATGGAATGACCATATCCTGCTGGGGCCATATCTCTCAGCTATACAGATACAACCAGGTTATCCAGAGGCAGGACTCATATATCTGGTTAGTTTATCTTCATATTGTGGTTTACAAGCAGTTTTGTGGCTATTCATTCATGGGTTTGCAGTCAGGGAGTAGTATGGGTGGACATTAGGGTTTCAGACTTCACACACTCCATGACATCCAAGTTTCTACATCCACCCTCTGTTATTCTCTCCTCTTCCTAACATTATGTAAGCAATGTCTCAGAGGTGTCCCTATAGTTGGGCCTTTATCCCAGTAGTATTTAGGCCTGGAACACAGTCCTTGCAGTAGGACATAGGGAGGCATGCTACTGGCATTTGTCTACATGGCCTTGCATTTGTTTTCTGTTTATTGTGTTAGATTGTTAGTTGGGACCCCCTGACATTCAGTACATTGGCACTATGGGTGAGGCATGGGCCTTTGCCAGAGGACTGTAGGCCATTTGAGAGTGCTGCAGGCCATCTGTTACTGCATTTCTATGTGGGATTGTGGGGGCTGCACACCTGCAGACTTTAAACATTTGCAATTGCTTTACTGGTATTTCTGTTACTCTGCTGGCTTCCATTTCATATTGTATTGTAACTTATCATGCAGAGAGGAGGCATATCAGTATAGTAATCATGTTATATCTTAATGGCATAAATTTCAGGTTCAGAATTCTTACCCTTCAGAACTAGAATGCAACTGCCAGACCTATTGTAGTATGTCTGTGTAGGTCTGGTGGGGGCAGTTCACTATTGTCATAATTTAGGGACCTAACCCAGCCTTTCTTTAGGGTCATCTACACCTCTCCTGCTGGCTGAGGCTGGTGGAGGGTATGTGACCCTCATTGACATCCATGTGTGTGACCTATTAACACCCACAGTTATTTGGGACATGATGAACTGCAGTGGGGGTTGTCACCTTCTGTAGTGCTGCCTAGTATGTTGACACTAGTATTTGTTGTGAATTTCCTGCTGTCCCATATAGCCGTCTGCTGCTATCCCATTTAGCCGTCTAGTTCCCTTGCATGCTTGCATCCATATCATACATACAACTATGAGAACATACTACTCCATTCAGTAATTGATAGGAAGCATGACTTACCTTCTTGCTGGGCCAGTATTGAGGATGATGCTGGAGGGCTGACTATGTTGGATGCATGTAGTACACTCCCTATACATGGTAAAGTACAGGTAGTGTCATGTTTGGCATCCCTTTTACTGTATGTGTGAGTCAGAGAGAGGTATCAATCCCTGGATCCCTACAGTGTCAGTGTGTGTGTGCTATGTGTTGCCTGTTTGCCAAGGTCTGGGCATACTGGGCATGCCTCCTTCTGCCTACAGGGGCAGGCTCAGGATGCTCCCCCTCTGAGTCTCTCTGTGCCTGTGCTGGCCTTGGCAATGGTGGGATGCTGTGTGGCCCTGACCCGTTCTGTTCCTGCTGCAGCTGTTTCCGCAGGATCATATTGTGTAGCATGGCACATACTATGAACATTTGTGTACCTGTAGCTGGACAATACTGCAAGGCTCCACCGGATATGTCAAGGAAGTGAAACCGTGACTTGATCATCCCAAACATATGCTCTACAATGAACCTGGTTTGTGTGTGTGCCTTATTATGGTGTTCTTGTTCAGGTGTGTGTGCATTTCTGATGGGTGTCATCAATCACGGCTCCAGTGCATAGCCAGTATCCCCCACTAGATGGCCATATGTGATGTCCCCACTGGCAAATGCTTGCTAGAGCTGTGAGGAATGGCAGATGTGGGAGTTGTGATAGCTTCCAGGACTGCCAGCACACACATTCATGATAATGCCCTGATCATTGCACATGACCTGGCAGTTGATGGAGAGGAAGCCCTTGCCATTATGTAGACACTACCCTGCTCACTGGGTGGTGCTTTGATGTGGATGTGCGTGCAGTCTATAGTACCAACTACCTCAGCGTATTCTGCAATACTGTGGAAGAGATGCATACTACTGGTCAATGCCTCACGGGCGGTGGGGAAATAAATGTGCTCATTGGCATGTGGTGTCATGGCATCCAAGAACTGGTGGAGTGCCCTGGATGCTGATGCCTGTGAGACCCCCATGATATCCCCAGTTGGTCTTTGGAAGGTATCTGTGGCTAGTATTCATAAGCCTAGACATACCTTTGTATCTACTGGGATGGCTTAACCTCTATTAGTTCTGTGTGTGAGGTGTGGCCTGTACAGCTCAACAATTTGCTGTAGAATATCCCTGTCCACCCTATAGCGCTCCACTATCTCCAGCTCATAATGGCCCTGGTAAGTTACCCTGGGTCTGTAGACTATTCTCCTCCTCCTCACTGTGTGTCGGTTGTCAGCATTCTCTGCTTAACCACCCTCAGTCTCTAGCACATATTGATGGAGTAAAGCAGCAGCAGCCTCTAACATTTTTAGTTCATTTTGCCAGTTAAAAATCCCCATCTGTGCACACTGGTGGTATAGAGTTTTTGGGAAAAAAACAGTCCGTCAGGTGTTTCCATAGTTTATAGTAGTGTGCTGGGTTGCTGCATGTCTAAGTGGTTGATTCTGATACATTCCACCTGCCAGCTATGCTAGTTCTCCTTGATTGCCTTTCTACTGCTTTTTCCGCAAAAAACAGTGTGAAAGTTGTTTGCATAGTTTATAGTGGTGTGCTGGGCTGCTGCATGTGTATTTGGCTGATTCTGATACATTCCACATGCCAGCTATGCTAGTTCTCCTCGATTGCCTTCCTACTGCTATTTCCCCTTCCCAGTTGCTCCCTATTTAAGCCCCTAGGCATGCCGCGCATGCCCAGTGCTAAAATGTAACCAGTGCTGCCATTTCCTCTTTTTTTTTTTTTTTTTTTGTGTTTATGTTTAAAACCTCCAAATGAAAAAGTCTGTTGGAGTGAATGCTCAGCGGAAGACAGCAACAACGAAATAAAATCAAACAGATAAACGCTGAGCAAAACAATGAAGGGTAACAGTGATACTTCCAACGGCTCAAAAAACGTAAAGGCATCAACAAATATTCTTCTAGTGAAGTAAAGATGTCAAAGCACTTAAAAAATCAGGTTTATTATGACATAAAAGGTAAGCGTTTTCGCAAACGTAGCTTCTTCAGACCTTGTTATAAAAATCCCTTAAGCCAAATGGTTTAAATGCACAAAAAAGCGCCAAAACTACAGACATTCCTTAAAGGAAAACAGTCTACATAAAACACAAGTGAGGACATAAAAACATGTAACATGTACTAAAACTTCTAAAAGCATATATAACTCATACTGCCACTGAGTCAAATACATAAATAAAAATGAAAATAAAAATCAGTACATATGCTGAAACATCATCTCTGATGTCCTAGTCTCCTGGACTTCAGGAGTGGGCGAAAGGAACTTTACGTTTAGCCCTGGTGATACATCAGCTCTAAATTTAATGATCCAGTTGATCTCCCTAACTTCCGTGTGATTCTCAATGTCTCCCCTCCTGTGTGTGGTTGAGATCTGTTCTAAGACCCTAAACTTGAATTGATGATCCACACCCCTCTCATGTGTATGCTTGGCCAAGGCATTGTAGAGATGACCCTTCCTAATGTGATACACATGTTCACGATTGTCTCTCAATACCGGTTCGTCTTTCCTACATAATAGGGAACACAAGGTGCAGGACGCTAGGTACACCACATCTTTTGACATGCAACTGCCCTGACCCCGAATGTAGTAGGTGCCAAGTCCATATGGGTAGATGAAAACGGGATCAGACTGAATGTAGGAGCAAAAGTTGCATCTATGACACGGAACCATAAAGGGGCCCTGTGTGGGAAGACCAGGGAATTGCACCCTGGGATAGCAAAGCAAGTTCTTAAGGTTCTTCTTGTTGCGGTGGACAAACCTTGGTCTATCACCAACTATGCTCTTAATGGTGGAATCTACTGATAGTACATGCCAGTGCTTGATGTAAACATCTTTAATTGTACCAATATCCCTAGTATAGTAGACAGGAAACATCACATTGTTATGTGGAAGCAAGTGACCTTGACCACATTGTGTATTCCCATCTGCTGAGTATACTCCCAATGCCCCTGCAGAGAAATAGGGTTTAGCTCTATCATTCCTAAGATCGATAATGCATCCCATCCCTTTGGTCAAATCCATTATAGCCTCGCTCTGTAAATTTCTTGCTCAACTCATCAAGTTCAATCTGTAAACTAGAGTCATTGGGTGTATACCTAGATGCCCGCATAGATTGCCCTCGCACGATGTTGTTGTAGACAAAGCCTGGGTGCATACTGGAGCGGTGCAACAATGTGTTCCTATGGCAAGATTTACGGTAAAGACCTGTGTTCACAAGACCTCCAGGTAACTTCTCTACATATACATCCAAGAATGGGATAGTATTGGAAGACCATTCCATAGTAAATTTTAAAAAATCTATGGAGTTGTTCACTTGTATGAAAAAACGTTCCAACTGAGCGGGTGTGCCCTTCCAAACAAGGAAGAGGTCATCTACGAAATGCCTATAAAAAGGCACAAATTCCTTGTATAAATCATTCTGAAAAAGATGACAATGCTCCCATTCTGCCATGACTAGGTTGGCGTAGCTATTGGCACAAGAAGTGCCCATAGCCACGCCATCCCGCTGTAGGAACATCATATCTTGGAAACAGAAAACATTAGATTCCAAGATCAATCCCAATAGCATTAGGACCAGATCAACATCTTGGTCAGTGGGCAGAGTAGATCTCCTCAGGTATGCACCAATCATCTCCAAACCTCCCACATTGGGTATAACGGTGAATAAAGACTGAACGTCCATCGTTACCCATAGGAAGTCATGAACACTATCACAGGAGTTGACATATTGGTACAAATCCAACAAAAACTGCTTAGTGTCTCTAAGAATGAAATTATTGGCCTCCACCAGCGGTCTCAATTGGGCTTCTACAAAGATGGATAAGGGTTCCGTAGACCACCCTCTACCTGCAACTATCGGTCTCATAGGGGGGAAGACTGAATCCTTGTGAATCTTAGGGAGACCCTGAATCACTGGTAGAAGTGGATGTACAACATGTAAAAACTCATACAAAACTTGATCTATAACTTCATTCCTCAGAAGCTCAGAAAGGGTAGATTGTACCCTATTAATGATAGTGTCCACTCCAGTCACAGTGATGGGTTGGTAGAACCTCTCGTCTGCTAACATCTGTATCATGTCATCTCGGTACCTGGCTGTATCAAATACAACCACCCCTCCCCCTTTGTCCAGGGCGAATAACAATATTGCTGTTATTCCGAAGAGAGTCCAGGGCTTCACGCTGTTGGAAATTAAGATTGTACCTATTCTTCTTGTCCCTACTGTGCCTCATATCCATCCTATAAATGTCATCTTCTACTAGTTTACTGTAAGCAGCAACCAGTGGATGTATGGGTGGAATAAATGTGCTCGGCTTCTTAAAGCTCGTATGACAACCAGAGGTTCCTGAATCCTTAAAAAAAATTCTCAGTGACAGGTTCCTAATGAACAGTTTAAAATCTCTCAATGTCTCCTCATGTTTGCTGTACATGGTGGGAATGAAATTGAGACCTCTGGAGAGTACTTGTATTTCATGACAACTTAGCTCATGACCAGATAAATTGAAAACCAGACCTACTTCCTCCCTTCCCACATTTTCTTGATGCTCCGGTTCGGAAGCTTCTCTGGAGATAATTTCTCCTCGAGGAGAAGGCACATTTCAACAACAGGGGGCGACACAAAAGGAAATTATCTCCAGAGAAGCTTCCCAACCGGAGCATCAAGAAAATGTGGGAAGGGAGGAAGTAGGTCTGGTTTTCAATTTATCTGGTCATGAGCTAAGTTGTCATGAAATACAAGTACTCTCCAGAGGTCTCAATTTCATTCCCACCATGTACAGCAAACATGAGGAGACATTGAGAGATTTTAAACTGTTCATTAGGAACCTGTCACTGAGAATTTTTTTTAAGGATTCAGGAACCTCTGGTTGTGATACGAGCTTTAAGAAGCCGAGCACATTTATTCCACCCATACATCCACTGGTTGCTGCTTACAGTAAACTAGTAGAAGATGACATTTATAGGATGGATATGAGGCACAGTAGGGACAAGAAGAATAGGTACAATCTTAATTTCCAACAGCGTGAAGCCCTGACTCTTCGGAATAACAGCAATATTGTTATTGCCCTCGCGGACAAAGGAGGGGTGGTTGTATTTGATACAGCCAGGTACGAGATGACATGATACAGATGTTAGCAGACGAGGTTCTACCAACCCATCACTGTGACTGGAGTGGACACTATCATTAATAGGGTACAATCTACCCTTTCTGAGCTTCTGAGGAATGAAGTTATAGATCAAGTTTTGTATGAGTTTTTACATGTTGTACATCCACTTCTACCGGTGATTCAGGGTCTCCCTAAGATTCACAAGGATTCGGTCTTCCTATGAGACCGATAGTTGCAGGTAGAGGGTGGTCTACGGAACCCTTATCCATCTTTGCAGAAGCCCAATTGAGACCGCTGCTGGAGGCCAATAATTTCATTCTTAGAGACACTAAGCAGTTTTTGTTGGATTTGTACCAATATGTCAACTCCTGTGATAGTGTTCATGACTTCCTATGGGTAACGATGGACGTTCAGTCTTTATTCACCGTTATACCCAACGTGGGAGGTTTGGAGATGATTGGTGCATACCTGAGGAGATCTACTCTGCCCACTGACCAAGATGTTGATCTGGTCCTAATGCTATTGGGATTGATCTTGGAATCTAATGTTTTCTGTTTCCAAGATATGATGTTCCTACAGCGGGATGGCGTGGCTATGGGCACTTCTTGTGCCAATAGCTACGCCAACCTAGTCATGGCAGAATGGGAGCATTGTCATCCTTTTCAGAATGATTTATACAAGGAATTTGTGCCTTTTTATAGGCGTTTAGATGACCTCTTCCTTGTTTGGAAGGGCACACCCGCTCAGTTGGAACGTTTTTTCATACAAGTGAACAACTCCATAGATTTTTTAAAATTTACTATGGAATGGTCTTCCAGTACTATCCCATTCTTGGATGTATATGTAGAGAAGTTACCTGGAGGTCTTGTGAACACAGGTCTTTACCGTATATCTTGCCATAGGAACACATTGTTGCACCGCTCCAGTATGCACCCAGGCTTTGTCTACAACAACATCGCATGAGGGCAATCTATGGCATCTAGGTATACACCCAATGACTCTAGTTTACAGATTGAACTTGATGAGTTGAGCAAGAAATTTACAGAGCGAGGCTATAGCAATACGGATTTGACCAAAGGGATGGGATGCATTATCGATCTTAGGAATGATAGAGCTAAACCCTATTTCTCTGCAGGGGCATTGGGAGTATACTCAGCAGATGGGAATACACAATGTGGTCAAGGTCACTTGCTTCCACATAACAATGTGATGTTTCCTGTCTACTATACTAGGGATATTGGTACAATTAAAGATGTTTACATCAAGCACTGGCATGTACTATCAGTAGATTCCACCATTAAGAGCATAGTTGGTGATAGACCAAGGTTTGTCCACCGCAACAAGAAGAACCTTAAGAACTTGCTTTGCTATCCCAGGGTGCAATTCCCTGGTCTTCCAACACAGGGCCCCTTTATTGTTCCGTGTCATAGATGCAACTTTTGCTCCTACATTCAGTCTGATCCCGTTTTCATCTACCCATATGGACTTGGCACCTACTACATTCGGGTCAGGGGCAGTTGCATGTCAAAAGATGTGGTGTACCTAGCGTCCTGCACCTTGTGTCCCGCCTATTACGTAGGAAAGACGAACCGGGTATTGAGAGACCGAATACGTGAACATGTGTATCACATTAGGAAGGGTCATCTCTACAATGCCTTGGCCAAGCATACACATGAGAGGGGTGTGGATCATCAATTCAAGTTTAGGGTCTTAGAACAGATCTCAACCACACACAGGAGGGGAGACATTGAGAATCACACGGAAGTTAGGGAGATCAACTGGATCATTAAATTTAGAGCTGATGTATCACCAGGGCTAAACGGTAAAGTTCCTTTACGCCCACTCCTGAAGTCCAGGAGACTAGGACATCAGAGATGATGTTTCAGCATATGTACTGATTTTTATTTTCATTTTTATTTATGCATTTGACTCAGTGGCAGTATGAGTTATATATGCTTTTAGAAGTTTTAGTACATGTTACATGTTTTTATGTCCTCACTTGTGTTTTATGTAGACTGTTTTCCTTTAAGGAATGTCTGTAGTTTTGGCGCTTTTTTGTGTATTTAAACCATTTGGCTTAAGGGATGTTTATAACAAGGTCTGAAGAAGCTACGTTTGCGAAAGCGCTTACCTTTTATGTCATAATAAACCTGTTTTTTTAAGTGCTTTGACATCTTTACTTCACTAGAAGAATATTTGTTGATGCCTTTACGTTTTTTGAGCCGTTGGAAGTATCACTGTTACCCTTCATTGTTTTGCTCAGCGTTTATCTGTTTGATTTTATGTTTAAAACCTGGTGTGTGGAGTGCACACCCGTTTAGGCTATGTACACAGTACTCAGGCACATCTGACACACCCCCTTCCTTAGCCGTGCTTAGTTAAGGGCAAATAAGGGCCACAGAGCTCCAATAAGCATACAGCAAGCATGACACATCCCCTTATGAAGTCATTCAGCTCTTACACTTGCACTCTTGTGTTGCTTCACCTACATGGTTAGGTACAAGCTGACACTTTGAAGAAATTTGTGATTCATTAGAACTCCCCTCATTTACATATCCCAGTGTGTAGGTCATTAGTTACTGCACTAAAACCGACCCTTTCCCCTTGACAACCAGTGCTCACTGGTGTTTTTTACATTCTGCATGCCATTGACTATAATGGCAAAATGCAGAATTAACTTAAAATTGACTTTTCTCATTTTATTTTTTTATTTTCAGCATGATCCCTTTGGTCGCCATTGCCCTAAGATTAAATGGCCAAGATCGGCCAAAAACAAAAATTTAATTAAAAAAAAATGTCTTTAATGCCAATGGCCTTATATTTGGCCATTGGCATGTGTATTAAACATAATACATGATTTTACAAGAGCTGTCATGCCTCCATTTTGTCAGATGCAGAAATGTATTTGGTTACTAGCCAAATAAATTTCTGCACTGACACTGTTCTGGCACAGAGACCTGGCAGCTTGGTGGATCGTAAAATCACCTCATGTGCATGGTTTTCACCAGCAAATGAGGTGATTTGCATATTTGATAGTTTTCCATGCTAGAACAGTGCAGGGCCACTCGTGCATGTGAAAATGGCACTTTCCCGGATCGCTCGGCGGCCATTTTCCATGCAGGAGCTCTTACACCATTATTGCGCAGAAAATTGGCCTTCGTGAATCCTGCAGACAGTCCTTTGCAACCACTATTCCTGCCCTGTTTTTCTCAATGCCAGTTACTCAAAGCTGGATATATGAATCATTACATAGCTTCCCATACTTTATTTCAATGTAATAGCATGCTGCATACTATACAAACTGACTATTAATGACAGACATATTTTCTAGGTGTTCAGCATAATACCATGCTGCATACTAACTTACTATTTAACTGTAGCCTCCAAACAGACTTCATGCCTCATGAATGGAGAAAGGCAACACTCATCCCTCTGCACAAAGGTGAGCCATAAACAGTCTTTTGAAACTACAGACCCATAAGTCTCACTTGTCTTATATGTAAAGCCATGGAAAGAATTATCATGGAGATGATCAGAGATATAGTAAACCTCTGGACCCAACCCAGTTTGGTTTTATCAAGGGCAGATCATGCCTACTCAACCTGGTGGACTTCTTTGAGAAGGTCACCAAGGCAATGAACGAGGGCAAAATCGTTCACACTACCTAACTTGACCTGACCAAGGCATTTGACACAATACTCCACTCGGGCATTATTGACAAACTCAGGAGATTTGGTACAAACTTGTATGTTACTCAGTGGATAGCCAACTCACACACAGGACCTAGGAAGTTAGAATTGGGGAGTCCACCTCTACAAAGAGGCCAGTCACAAGTGGAGTCCCTCAGGGATCAGTCCTTGGACCACTCCTTTTTGGAATTTACTTCTCAGAAGTCACGGCCAATTTCAGTGGCCTCTGGCTGACTACATTTGTAGATGATTGCAAATTAGGAGCTGTCATTGAATTTCACACTGACACAAATATTCTGCAGGAGGGGCTAACACAGAAAAACAGCTGGTGTCAGAGTCATGGGCTAAAACTAAATGCCAAGAAATGCTTAATAGTATATTTTGGGAAGTCATCCATCCCTGGTAAATATCATATTGGCAACACGCCCCTTAGAGATGACCCAGTATCAGGGATTTAGGGCAACACATAGATAGTAATCTAGCTTTTGATTATCATGTGTCTACAGTGGTGAGGAAATCATTCTATGTTGCGCAACTTATAAACAAAGGTATGGCATCTAAGTCCAAGGATGTCATTGTTCCACTGTATTCGT
>NC_056736.1:241279832-241452332 GCF_019279795.1 Protopterus annectens | reverse complement strand
ATTTTATATCTTTGTCTAACTTCTTGGATTTTGTTTTATATATTTTGGATTTTACAGAGCTATATGTGAAGTGTTTGTCAACTTTGGAACTCATTAAATGTACTGTTAAGCTAATCATGGTTACAACACTAGTTGTGTTTTTGATTCATAAGAATATGACGGACTTGTTTTTTGGGAACCATAGTAATGAGCCCCTTTATTATTCTTCATGAAATGCAAAAATGAAGCAGTTTTACATTGCTTGCAAAATGTAGCAAAAAATAAACAAATAATAGATGATTTCATGCAGTGCTTTAGTGGTTGGAAAAAAACTACTATTTTTAATAATTATAATGTGAGCATGCCTCTTTTGTGCTATTTCCGGAGATGCACTATATTTCTTTCTTCATATTTCAGAAATAACAATGATAATCATAATGCAGCTGAAAGATGTTCATTATGCCCTGCCTGTGAATGTTCTGTATAAAATAACATATAAATTCAATGTGTTGATAAGCACCGGAAGCCTGAATGGAATAATGATTCTAGATACCATAAGCAAAAAAAAATTCTATGTTCTTGACAAGCAGATCTTCCTATAATGAAGCCTGCCTTGCTGGATCAGGTAAAACTTTAAAATGCAAGTGCTATATACAAATGTACATCTGATAAAACAGTTAAATGCAGATGGAACAAAAACATATATTGCAACCTTCTTTTCACAGCTATTACTATAATACAGACTTAATGATATTCTTGAATTATATTGGGGTCCACTCTTTGAATTAAAATTAAAGAGCAATGAAAATTATTATTTTTAATAATTTGGTTTGAAATGCATCTTAAGTTTTATTAAAATGTAAAAGTTGAACAAATTGTAAGATTATCAGTTACTTCACTATCTTACTTGTATTAATAAGACAAAGTTAGGTGGAGTATTAATTGTAATAACTTTTGAAGGAACATTGCTGAGGAAGGAAATAACTGCTGAGTAAGCCTGAAATGTGTTGCTGAGAACAGTAGGGTGAATCTTTTTATTTACAAAGGGTTGCAGTAGGAGGTCACAGAAAAGAAAAAGCTGTCACTAGTGATGAAAACAGTTGGATGTTAGAACTGACTCTATCTATGAACACAATATTAAAAATCTGGCAGACAGTTTTTCTTCAGTGTCAGGTCTAAGTTATGTCATGAACCAACAGAAGTGCAATACCCTTGGCAGAATGTCAGCTTGTGATTACAAACAGTACCATATTTAAGCAAGTAAAGGCATTCAATAAAGTCAGCATTCATGGAGAGCAAAACTAATTATTCCTCAACTTGTTGACAATGCAGATTTGTTACCAAGACAAGCAGAGTAACCCTAATTCAGTACTTAGACTGAACTACATCATTCAGCAATATATATATATATATATATATATATATATATATATATATATATATAATGGTAACATGCTTTGCTTTTTTTCTTTTCTAAATATACACAAAAATAAGAAGCACAGCAGGCACAGGAAGCGCTATTAGCTGTAGATATCTAGCAAAGTAATAAAATCCTCCTCCATCTACTTCTATTTGCAAAGGTGCACACACAGATACACACACACACACACTCACGCACACACACACACACACACACACACACACACACACACACACGTGCACACACACACACACACACACACACACACACACACACACACACACACACACACACACACGCACGCACACGCACACACGCACGCACACACGCACGCACACACGCACACGCACACACACACGCGCGCACACATACAGACATTCTTAAAGGCAGCCACAGTAGGTTAATTAGACCTGAGTTTGTAAGGTGTTGCCAGAATTAACCTTCAGGAGATGCATGTCTTGCATGGCCACTAAAGGAAAAACTGCGAGGAAAAATTTTAGATTAGAGAGCACAAGAATAGTCAAAGACAGTTGATTTATGACTTTCTTCTTTGAACAATACTGAAAAGCATTTCCTTAAATGAAGTAACATTTTGTGTTTGAAATTCTCTTCATTGTCATTGCATTATGCCCTGCAAATATTGCTGGAGTTAGCATCATAAATGCTATTAAGTACTTCCTAATCTTAGGGAGTCACATTCTAAACTTCTTTGTCTTTCGGCTTTTCCCAGTCAGGGGTCCCCACAGTGGAACCACGGTCTGCTAATGATTGGCAGTGGATATAGACATAAACACTGCTATTTGACAATTAGTGATCTGTTAACTTGAAATAACATTTAAAATCTGTAGAATTGTGTTAGTTTTTTTTAAATAAACTCTTCTATACAAGGTCAGATCAGTGCATGCTATAATAAATTCAGCTTTAAATAATTTTGACTGATTTAACCTGTTATTATTAGCATACATGTTTTTTTTATAAGACATATAATAATAGCATATTTGCAGCATACATTACATGTTAACATCCACCATGTGCAAACAAAGCATAATTTTTGTACTATTTTGCAGAGTCAGACTAGAAATAAATGTTGTGAGAGGTGCCTGCAGGAGACAGATACATGTTTATGAGTCATTTTTATTCTTCTTGACGACAAAAGGTATTCAGTTGCAGATGTGCTTTTCTCCAAGCCTGCATCATTCTTAAGGAGGGACATGTCAATGATAGTTAGGTTGCAGAAGGGTATATAATCCTGGGCTGAGTCATGCAAACATCAGACTAGGCAGAGTGTTTGGGTTGCTATTTATTTTACAGCTTTCATGGCATTTGCTTACCTGACCTATGACCAGCAATAAGTAGGACCTGTACAGATGATGATCAGGAACGTTTTGATTTAGGAGCAGATTGTGGGGGAGCATGTCAATTCTTCAAATGTGATTTCAGTGAATGCAAATAAATTGAAGTCAGTTCACTGAACTGCCTTTGACAAAAGTGGAGATTAACATTTATTTTCCACTGTTGTGCATCCACAGAATTGGTATACATAATGTCATTGTCTGTATCCCCACATTTCAGGGTGCAGGAGTCTTGCATCTTGCAAAAAAAAAAGTTGCTTCAATGTTTTCTGAAGGTAATTTTGATGAACTGGTTTTGGTTTACTTGCATTCGTTGAAACCACCTTGGTATGTCTGCATGAATTTGATTGTGGAAAGGGTACTTCCTATCACAAAACATCCAGGAGAAAGGAATCAATACTAAGCTAAAGTGATGGGGAAGAAATGTCATTAGTCATGGTAGACTTTAATGAATTCTATCTCAATATAGAAAGCTGCTGGAATAAAACATTTACTGAATTAGGCATTTCTAAAGGTTGCAAAGTCGGTAATTCAGATGTATGCCCATGCAATTTTTGACTGCTAGGGGAGTTTAGATGAGTTTGAAAGCTGCTGTTAGCTCTGGGTTCATTTTATTCTGTTGCAGGTCAGTTGCTGTAACAAAGCTTTTCCTTAGCCATCTTTCTGAATGCTTGATCAGAGAAATGAGGTTTGATAAAAGTTTCTCTCATGTTAATTTGGATTAAAGGAGTCCTTTTAGTTGTTCACATTTTTGTGCTAGTTGGCTGATTTTGTGTATCATCTGGCTATGTAATGAGAATGTATACTCTCAGAGAAAAGTGCATAGCACATAACATTTACTCAGAATTAGTGACAAATCCTATAAACGTCTGCGACCTTAAATACTAAGACTATTAACTTGAGTTTTTGCAGAATAAGATAATGGAACTACACTGTATTTTTTTGAGGTAAAGAAGCCTATGACTAAAAATTTAGAAGAGTTCGGTAGATACTGGAATAAATTTAGAAGATGCTGTACCAGCTTTTACATTGAAAGAATTGGCAATATCCATCCTTCTTGTATCACAGTAGGGGTGTTCCATTAGTTTGGGAGTGTGCATGCTTGCAAACGGGGATGTACCTGCATTGCTGGGTACAAAAAAAGCTTCTTGGTTCGAACCTTGTAACTTGATAGGTGTACTCCATTACATCCCTGAATTGCATACCTTATGTATTGCAAGCTCTGTGCCTGCAGGTTTACCTTAACTAGTTTAACTAACTGGGAGTTGCCTCATAGCATGGTAACTGCACAGTTCACAACCTGCCTGTCAGTGGAAGGTTTATGCAGGCTTATTTTTTTTTCTAGTACTAGTTTAGATCACTTAGACCCAGATGGTCTCATATTTAATTTTAATTGGTTTAATTTGTGAAGAATTCTCCCAAAACGTTTATACATAGTACAATCATTATCTTTACCTCCCTCTAAAATCATTTTAAAGAAGTTCAATACTTTAATTTAAACATTTCTATGGTTTCCCAATAAACCTAGAATAGCATTAAATAATCATATTAGAGATTGGTCAAATGGTGGTACTGGGTTACCTGACTTAGAAATATACTCTATTGCTTCTATCATCAAAACAATAATTTTATGGTCAAACTTCTACTACACTGCTACATGGAAAGATATTTTTGGAAATTACTTAGTCAATTTTCTTAGGACTTCCAAATCGATCCTTTTCTCCAAATGATGCTTTGTATTGGCTATTACTAGAATAATTTATAAATAATCTCAATTCTAAAGTTAACACAAATATTATTAATTCAACAATAAGTACCTTGAGAAGCTTTATTCTCAAAAACCCAGCATATAAAGCATGGTTATTTCTTATTTTTCCAAAAGTCTATACAGAAAATAATTTCACTTCTAATTTGTCTGTCATAAAAAACTTTTAAAGAAAACAATGCCATATATTGGTCTCAATTGATGAATAAAGAAAATGTTCTCTCAGTAAAATATATAATGGATAAATTTAATGTAGATAATGATTTATGGCTACATGTCCAAAACTGTATACAATATGTTGTAAAAAGAATTGAGATTATGCAACCAACTGTTAGAAAATCCATCCCTAATTTTATTGATTTCTTAACGACTTACATACAACAAAATAATAAATGGAAATAACATGTTATCTAAAACATATATAATAACAAAAAAGAGGTACACTATGTTAAGGAATCATACTGGAATTATTTTGAACTTATAAACAAAAAACCTCCTAGTGAAGAAGACAAACAATTCTTATGTCATCCATACTAACTACATCTTCACTTACTTGGAAATTGTTTTCATGGAAATTTCTATATAGGTCCTTTATCACACCACAATAAATGGAAATCATATCTAAAACTAGAATTGCCTGTTGGAGATGTAAAATAGATGTGAAAGCTGATTGGGAACATTTATTTTTTTATTGTGTTAAAATTAAATCATATTGGAAAAATTAATGATTTCTTACAGGCTTTATTCTCTGACAAGTTCTTACTAACCAAATCCTTGGTTCTTTTTAATACCCCAATACCTAAGTGTGTTACAAAGTTGAAATATCCAATACTATGTAGCTTATTGTCAATTGCAAGAAAAGTTCTAACAAGGAATTGGAAAAGTGATAATATTCCCTCCTTCGATGATTTTCAAAACATTGCCTTTGAAGTGAGTCATTTGGAGATTATTACAATAAGAAAAAGAAATACAGGAATCACTTCCTCATACACTGCATGGAAAGGATTAAGTCATCTCTTAAATAACCAATGAATGCTTTAGAAAAAAATCAAAATTGTATATCTGTACTTATTTGTGTCTTTGCAGACACCCCTTGTAAATTGTTGTTTTATTAGCTGTTTGTTTGATGTTTTGATATTTAGTACTTGATTTAAGTTCTAATTTCTTGTTACTTTATTAATGAAAAGATATTATTGTTAAGCTTGTTGTTAAAATTCTAACAAAAATATATGAGAAAAAAAGGGGTACTATGTGCCTGTGTCTAATTCGAGTTTTAGGAAGTTGTTGCTGAGTTTTTCACATCTTGCCCAGTCATTCTGCTCTAAATTAGGGCTGTGCCATTTGGTAGATGCTAGCTGTGTATCTAGTGTAAAATTCATAGTGAATTACAAGATATTATGAATGGAGTACAATGGCCTATGGAAACTGTGGTCATCCAATATTATTGTGAGTTGTTTTAGGGTGAGATTTGAGAAGATTTTCACAGTTTATCCAAGTTTATTTACATCTGTTTTTTTTTTTCTTTCTACAGGATTCATTTTGGGTTTAAGGAATGAAATTCCAGTTGACTTTTTCGGCATCTTGGCTAAAAGCTCTAGCACAAGATTTGCTTTGTGAGACAACAAAGGCTTGGATTTCAACTTCAGACATAGTAACAAGAAAGTTTCACTGTGGCTAGAGGCGAACATCATGAGCTAGAGCTAACATTGATGAGAGAGAAGTGGTTTCCACAAAAGAACTCTGGAACCTTCAAGTTGAAAACAGACAGGTTTGTCACAGTTAATTTAAAACACTGTCTAAAGTGACTAGAATGCCAAAGGAAGATACTGTACAGAGAGATAAAATCTTTAGGCAATTGGTTAGTTACATTAGCAGAGAAGGTAGGATAAGCTATTATGTTGCCATTATAAGGGGTTTTAGTAATTATTAGGTGCCACTGACTGGACAATTTTTTTTTAGGAATAAGCTCTGTACCCAGTTCATTATTTTCTTACAGCCACATCTCCCAGACCAGTCATGGCACATAATCCATTGTACATTACAAATGTCTCTGTGCAATATGTTGACATATTAGACTTAATCAGGATCGTTGTTCATTGAGCATATTACAGTCATATGGGCATGTTACAGAAGAACCAGTTTTCCGCAGTACCTTTTCTAGGGTCTGTATTATATACTCAAAGTTTCAAAACTTCGAACCTTATATGATCGACACCATATGAGCGAAGTTTGAAACATTGAATATATAATAATAAAAAAATAAAAAAAAAAGAAACTTATCTAAATGCTCTGATGATGCCCCCCACACCCCAGCTACTTAAATATACCAACTCTGAGATCACACTTCAGTGTAGAAAAGGGAAATATTCCCATTCTGTGCTGTACGGAGCCATTTGTTTTTACCTTCAAACTTGTAAAAGTTCGATCATATGGTGTTGACCATGTGACATTTGAAGTTTTACAAGTTCGAGGTTATAATAGGAACCCCTTTTCTAGGTACCAGGTAGCTTAGTAAGCCAGAATAGGATGTGTTGAATTGGGGGGAGGGGGTTCATTCTGGGTTTAGCAGTGATTCTAGAAGATTGGCATAACACCCCCTCTTATGTTATAGTTTTTATTCTGTAGAAGGTCTTATGGTTTTTGTTACCTGAGGGAGCAGAATCTAGAACAACAAGTAATCTGCTAGATTGGGAGGAACTGTATCCAGACATTTATGTAATAGTCATGAACATTCCATTTATTTCCTACAGTATCCTATGAGAATTAAAGGTAAGAGGAAGGTGTGTTTGGTTTCTTTACCCCATGTGTTCCCAGAAGAATAAGGGTCAACCAGTAGCAAATGTGATGCAAGGGAGGGATTCTATTAGGAACCAGTCTTTCTTTCCCTGTAATAATTCCTTAGCTTTCAGAAAGTATCCATTACTTAGACTTTGGTCCACTTCTGGGAGTTCATCCATTGGATATGGGGGTGGGGGGGGTGGGGCAGACCATAGGTCTTAGGCTACAGAATGGCCTTGTTTACAGTTTATATTTCTGGTATTCTATTTAAACCTCATTCTCTCTTTCTGGTGCTGGGGGTCATTCCACAGAAATGGGAACATAGTCATGTAACAAGTATGGGCAGAGAGATGAGCTGGAACATTTATAGTTCCTCTGTGTGAGGATAGTTTACTTCACCTACAGGCTTATATCAAGGGAAGTAGAGTAGTTCTCAGTTCTGTTCTTTCCTGTATTTTTCCATTATGCAATATTTGCCTTCAGTATTAGCATGTAAGGGATAAATCTACTATGTTTTTAGACAATGGTCTCACTGCATAAGGAATCTGGTTGCGAAGTCTGTGAGAATTTTACTATGAGGTATTCGATTGTATTTCTGTTAAAAGGATAAGTGTTATGTGTGACAGCTATGTTGAAATAACAACCATTATTTAAATGGGTTTTTATTTATGGTTATGGTTCTTTGCAGATTTACCTTGAGTAACTAAGTCATTGACTAGTAGAATTTTGCCACATTATATTTCCCAGATCTGGCACTATGTATATACTTAACAGCCAGTCAAATGGTGGTGGAAGTCTGATGTGGGCTCTATAACTCATGATCTAGTCATGCCAATTATGACAGGAGGCTGATTGCCAAGGAAAGATTCTGTCTTAGGTTATTTTTGTACTATTACATTAAGAAGGCAATAAAGTGAGGTTTGATGCAAGTAAGACTTGTGTTAACTTGGAGTGGAATTTCAGATGTCTTCAGTGTTGCCAAGTATTAGTAGCCAAATGAAAATTGAGTTAGACTGAAGATGTCTTCTAGTGGCTTTATGTGCTGGCAGTAATGTTTCCTGTAATGTAAAGCAGAGTGGTGGCAAGAGGATGTGACTTTTGCTTTAATTATCAGGTTTGTGTATAGGATAGTGTTTAGACTTTGAGTCCATAGAAGATTTTTTTATATGGCCTATAATGTGATAGGCAGTTACACAGGTTCACAGGTTCATGGGTTCATACTAGGCTATCTGCCCTAGGGCATTTATAAGCCTAGCCAGAGTATGTTTGGCTTTCGCCACCCATTTTAAAATAATTTTGCAATGCCCTTTTTTGAGGTTAGTATACTGTGCCTCTGTCTAACAGTGACACAGAAGTGATACCCGGGGTAAACCTACGATCTCCCATCCACTCATCAAGATTTCTCTTGAAGAGAGTCAATAAGGGACTCTGCCTAACCTGGACTGGGATTTTATTCCAGAGTGAAGGGAGCCTCTGGGTTATGAATCTGTCCCTCCAGCATGTTCTATTTATTTCAGTGCTGAGGTTCAAGTCTCTCGAGTGCATAGCTCGATGGGATTTGGATTTTCTGAGGTGCAGCATGTTCATTAATTCCGGGTTGGACATGGCTTTATACGTCAGGCACAGATCGCCTCTGAGCAGGCAGTATGCCACTGAGTAGAGCTGGAGTTTCTTTAACCGGGCAGCATATGGCATCTGTTTGAGCCCTTTGATCCTCTTGGTGAGGTACTTTTGGGGTCTTTCTAGTTGCTGCAGGTGTCTGGTAAGGTACATCCCAAAAGGGGCATTGTACTAAATTATCGGCCTGATGAGGGATGAGTAAAGAGGCACGATGACCTCCCCTGATCTAGATGTGAATCCCTTCATGATTAGGTGGGCTATATAAAATGTTTTTCTAACCACTTTGGCCACGTGGTTGTCAAATGAGAGATTGCTATCAACTTGGGTCCCCAGGTCCCTAATTAATTCTTCTTCTGTACTTACTGGATTACCACCTATGTGGTAATTTGTGGGCAATTTGTTTTTGCCAAAGGGGATGACTATACACTTTTTGGCATTTAGCTTGAGGCCATGGCTCTGGCACCAGTTGTCTGTTTCTATGAGGCCCTTTTGGAGGATGCTTGTGTCGGCTGGAGTGTCGATTATGGCGTCCAGTTTGCAGTCATCTGCAAACTTGGTCAGCCACAGTCCTTCTATGTTGGCCTGTACCTCCGAGAAATATATAACGAACAAGAGAGGTCCCAGGACTGAGCCTTGTGGGACACCACTTGTAACTGGTTTGGAGTCTGACATGGCTCCAGCAATTCTAACCATGTGGGTTCTGTCCTTGAGCCAGTTTGCAACCCATCTAGTGACATAGGGGTTTATATTTAAGCTGGTGAGCTTATCTATAATGCCCGAGTGGGGTATTGTATCAAAGGCTTTTGCGAGGTCCAGGTAGGCTGTGTGGACCACCTTCCCCTCGTCAATGGCCTTAGTGACTGTTTCAAAGAAATCAACCAGGTTTAAGAGGCAGGATCTACCCTTAACAAAGTCAAACTGGGTAGGATCCAGTGTCTGTAGGTCCCCAATATCTTTATTTATGAGGTACATGATGATCCTTTCCATAGCTTTGCAGACCAAGCTAGTCAGGCTTATGGGGCGATAGTTTCCAGGATCCGTTAAGGCACCACCTTTGTGGACAGGGACCACTGTTGCTGTACGCCAGTCTTTGGGTACATATCCTGTAGTAAGGCTGAGATTGAACAGTAGTTTTATGTCTGTGTTTAGTTCTTCTTGGAGTTCATGTAGGACGCAGCCTGGGACACTGTCTGGTCCCATTGATACTGTGTTTTTTGCTTTGGAGAGGGCAGCTCTTACCTGAGCATCTGAGATGTCAGGGGGGCAGCACTCTGCTGGGATAGATATTTGCCCTTTTGGTGGGGAGGGAGGGGAGAGGTTTGTGCTAAACCTGTCAGCTAGGATGTTGGCAATGTCTGTGGGTTCGGTGTATTTTTTGTCATTTTCGACTAATTCTGAGCATATCTGGGAATTCCCACCCAGGTTCCTAACATAACTAAAGAAAGCCTTGTGATTATCCTTAGTGTCCTGTGCAATTTTCCTCTTGAAGCTGGCCTTAGACGATTTTATGAGTGCCCGTAGTTTTTTGCTAATACTGATCAGAGATGCCTTCCCTTTTTGGGATTTTGCTCTATCATGTAGTAGCTTCCTCCTTCTATTGTATAGTTTGTTTATGGCTGGGGTCCACCAGACAGGACGTCTGCCTTTGGAGGATTGGGACTTGGTTTTATTTGGGATTGCATGATCCATGCATTCCTGAAGGTGTTCATAGAATGCGTTTATAAAGGATTCTGTGGTCTGGGCCATATTTTTCACAGGCCCGGGGGCTTTGAAGGATTCTACCTTGGTTTTGAGGAGTGTGAAATTTACATTAGAGAAGTTTTTCACTGTGGTTTTCAGGGCAGGGGGTGGAATCGGGATGTGAATATCCAGTGAGATTAGTTTATGGTCTGATCTTACCAATGAGGGATACACTTCTGGTCTGGAGCATAGAGTCCCGATGTTGGTGATGATCAGGTCCAGTATGTTTTCCCCTCTTGTGGGAGTGGTAATAAGTTGTTCCATAGCATCTGAGTTTATAAATTCTAGAATCCTTTGGGCCAGGGTGTTGAAGCTAGAGTAATTCTCCCAGTCTATGTTTGGGTAGTTGAAGTCGCCCAATATAATGGTGTTTGGAGAGACCTTCATATTTTCCAGTGTTCTCAGGAAGGCCGAGTGGGGTTCCTGGGTTTGGGAGGGTGGTCTGTAGAAGGCTATAAACTAGAAGGCAGTTTTGCCCACTGTTAGTTGCACATTGATAGTCTCTGATGCTTCGTGCTGTGCCATCAACCTGGAGGTGTGGGTATCTTTGATGAATGTTGATACTCCCCCCTCCTTTTGTGGATCGGTCCAAGTTTTGGGGCCGAAAAGCATGGTATGAGGTATAACCTGGTAGTGCTGAGGTGCTCTCAGGAGCCTTGAACCAGGTTTCTGTTACTGCACAGATACTGATGTTCTCCATGCTAAGGAGAGTTTCGAGGGCATGCATCTTGAGGTTTAGACTTCTGGCATTGAGTAGCATTACTCTTAGTTTCTTATTCCTTGTGATACCTATGGAGGTGGGTTTGTCTTTTGAGCCTTGCCTAAAAAAGGCACTATGGGGGTAGCAAGAGCCTTTGCCAATATCTGAAAGCCCAGGGGTGACAGGTGCAAGCCGTCCCTAGCGAAGCATCGTGGCTTGTCGAGCATGTCATCCCAGGCTGACAGGCATTGGATCCCCTTTGAATGACACCAACACTTAAGCCAATTGTTGAAATTGATCATCTTGTCTTCATATTGTGGCATCATTCTTGGTGAGGGTAAGATGCTACTCAAGGTCAGGATCATACCGGCCTGGGGTACATGCTCAGAGAGCTCCTCTATGTCTCTTTTCATGTAGTCCAGGGAGGTACATCTCAGGTCATTCACACCAGCATGGACAATGACTGAGTCATATTTGTACTTGCCTTGGAGTTACCTGAGTGCATGTGTTATGTGGCGGATCCTATCGCCCGAAAGGCAGCTCACCGTGACATTCTCCTTGTTCAGCCTGGTGAGCGGGACGTCAGTGTGCCTGATGATAGAGTCACCTATTACAAGTGTATCAGGTGTGTTGTTTAGCCTTAAGGGCTGTGACTGTTCTGCACACTGGCTTTGTGAGCTATGTGCTGTACGTGTTTTGTTTTGGGGTAGCAGTTGCTTGGGTGTCTGCTTTGGAGGTCTCTGCTGCTTAGGCAGATTTTTATTTAGAGCCTCTGAGTAAGTTTTTGTGTGTTTATGTGTTTGGTTTGCTGTCGTGGTAGGTCTATGCGAGACTGGAATTGTAGTGAGTGTGGTTTCCTTCTCCTCCTGACTGGTTACGCCAGTACTGAGTTGAGAGAGCTTAGCCTCCAGTATGGCTATATGGTTGCATCTCTCACATGTGTTGGAATTTGTTGGGAGGAGGAGGAGAGGGTTGTCTGTGTACATGAGGCAGTTGTAACATTGCCTCAAGATTCCCAGATTCACCAGCTGGACCGAAGAGGAGATTGACAACTGACCTTTGGACATGCTAGAATAGTATTGGGAATTCCTTTATAATTGAAAAAAAAAAGGGCTAATGGGGAACAAGGTACTCAAGGAGAGTTTGTGAGGGTGTAGTGCTTTTAATTTTTATTGCTGACTTATATAATTGCTTTAGAGGGCAAGTGCCAGGTAACTTAAATGCAATGTGTTACAGGTAACTTAAATGCAAAAATGACAAACAGTAACTTTCTTTCAAGTGAAACAGGGAAATAAGTACAGTAAGCAATGCAGATATCACTAGGGATCCACAGAAGTGCTGAAAAGCCGCATTTTAGGTGGAATTAGCATTTCAGGGAAATAACAAGCAAACAAACAACAAGCATACAAAGAAAGTTCGATTCAACAGGCCTGGATCTAGTCTATGCTACAACAAACAAGGTGTACCAATTTCAGTAAGAAACAGTTCAAATATGCAGGCACTATAAGCCTTTAACCAGAAATTCCCAGCTCAGAAGGGCAGAGTCCAGCCTCTCCTCCCACAAGAGTGCAGACCACGAACCTTCTTAATGTAAAATAACTGGCCTGACGCCCAAGTGCTTAAACCAGAACTAATATACTTTTAGAATAACAGACACTGAGCCCTCAATCAGCAGTTCCCAACTTAGAAGGATGTAAGCTACCTGTCCTGCCACCACAGTGCAGGCCACAAACCTTCCTAATGTAAAAAACAACTGGTCTGAAGCCCAAGTGCTTAATCCAAAAGACTTAGAATGATAGCTACACTTTAATCAAGTTACTACCAAGCAGTAATAAATACAATTGAATACTTTAAAGAATGCCTGGATTAGTGCTCAAGTTATACAAACAAAGCTAGATTCAGCAGGCCTGGATCTAGTCTATGCTACAGCAAACAAAGTGTACCAATTTCAGTAAGAAGCAGTTGAAATATGCAGGCACCATAAGCCTTTAACCAGAAATTCCCAGCTCAGAAGGGCAGAGTCCAGCCTCTCCTCTTACAAGAGTGCAGACCACAAACCTTCTTAATGTAAAATAACTGGCCTTAAACCAGAACTAATATACTTTTAGAATAACAGACACTGAGCCCTCAATCAGCAGTTCCCAACTTACAAGGATGTAAGCTGCCTGTCCTGCCACCACAGTGCAGGCCACAAACCTTCCTAATGTAAAACAACTGGTCTGAAGCCCAAGTGCTTAATCCAAAAGACTTAGAATGATAGCTACACTTTAATCAAGTTACTACCAAGCAGTAATAAATACAATTGAATACTTTAAAGAATGCCTGGATTAGTGCTCAAGTTATGCAAACAAAGATAGATTCAGCAGGCCTGGATCTAGTCTATGCTACAGCAAACAAGGTGTACCAATTTCAGTAAGAAGCAGTTGAAATATGCAGGCACCATAAGCCTTTAACCAGAAATTCCCAGCTCAGAAGGGCAGAGTCCAGCCTCTCTTCTTACAAGAGTGCAGACCACGAACCCTTCTAATGTAAAATAACTGGCCTGAAGCCCAAGTGCTTAAACCAGAATTAATACACTTTTAGAATAACAGACACTGAGCCCTCAATCAGCAGTTCCCAACCTAGAAGGATGTAAGCTACCTGTTCTGCCACCACAGTGCCGACCACAAACCTTCTTAATGTAAACAACTGGTCTGACACCCAAGTGCTAAAACTAAAAGGCTTAGAATGAGATACACCAAGCAGTAATAAATACAATTGAGTACTTTTAAGATGACGCAAAAGCAAAATAAAGTAGTAAGAAACACAAATACAGTAAAAGCAGATAATTTTTTTTTTTTTTTCAGAAAAGTAGCAAAAACAGTAGTAAAAACAATTCACATGCAGTGTAAGCTGGCACACTTGAGTATGTAGCGATATTAGTCCACACACAGTTTGAAAAGATGTCATTAAATTAAAAAGGACTAAAAGCAAGTGCAGAAAGGGTTTATTAGGTAGAATGCGGTAAAGAGATGGGACTGGGAGAGTGTCCTAGATCAAATCTACAGTGGGGTGGGCACTGCAAAAGCCACCAAATTTAAACTACAACCAAGAACAGGTGGGGGAGGACCAGTTTCAACAGAGATGTGAGGAATCAGAGTGCAGATTATAAAACCAAAAAAATATATACTGATCTCTGTATATTTGCAGAACAGTAAGACAACAGATATGTAAGCAACAATTTAGCTCTATAATACAGAATAATACAGAAAAATATACTCAGCTCTATATATTTGCAGATAGTCTTGTAAGGCTGCCTCTCAACACACAGGTTCCACTTTAAAATGTTAAAAGAAGCAAAAGCAAAACAAGGTAATAAAGTAGGAAGAAACACAAATACAGTAAGGCAGATGAAGTGCAAATTTTTTTTTTTTTTTTTTTTGAGATGGAGGAAACAGAGCAGATTAAGATATTATAGGGGAATGCCCTTCCCAAGTGCTCTCTCTGTACACTGCAGAGGAGATGGAACTGGTAAGAGTATCCAAAATCAAAATATGATCTCACTGTGCTCAGTTGAGTGAGCGAATGAGATGGGTCCAAGAGGAGTGTGCACTAAAGTAGCTGACGTAACTGTTATGATCCTAAAAATTATCATTTGGGAGTAATTCAGTGGATAGTAATACTACTAAGGTGACAATTACATAAACTATTAAGATTTTCTTGTGTATATTTTCAAAGCTCCAGAAATAATTTGGAATTTTGAAAGCATAAATGAAATACAAAGAGATAAAGTGAGAAACAATAAGGCTGACTAGAGTGGAACTGGTTCCTATGGATGGTGCTGAGATTGATGAATCCAATAACCATTGGGTTGGTTATAGGGTGAAATTTCCATCTGTCCAGTTTTAGATTGCTTAAGGAATAATGTGGAATGTTTAAGCTATAATCTCAATAAGAAGGGATAAGGTGGAAATGCCTAAGGAAGGGAGTAGTTGTGTAAATCGATAGTGGTGAAATTGCTTGGTGAAATTATTGTTAGACAGTATGGTGGCTTAGCGTAAACTATGCAGACATGTTAAGGAAATAATGCAGCAGTGGTTGTCAGAGGGGTAGAATAAGGAGCTAAAGAGAAAGCATGCACAGTGAGACAGAGCAGAGTAAGACAGCCCCGATCTATCATTAAAAAAATGCAAATGCAATCAGGTGGAATATGACCTTCTGTGAGGAGTGCATTTCTGTAGGTAGTGCTAAGATAAAATTAGAGTTATCTATAAAGACGTTTTACAAATATTTTTGAGCTAGAATGCACACTGAAACTGATAGAGCAGAGTATACTTACTCAGCACACTAGATTATATGGAATTATAAATATAAAACGATGAGTTCCACTTTATAGCAGCTAGTATAGTTAAACAATGACATTTACTTCAGTCCCTGAGAACATTACATTATAGTCTTAAACTGAATGACCATTTTTCTTTTCATGCAAACAAAAAGAGTACTTTGAGGGGTTGATGAATGAAGAGAATGAGAGGGAGAGAAGGTTGGATGATGTAGGGATAGTGAATCATGAAGTGCAATGGATTAGCAAGAATGAAGTAAGGATAGCAAGGAAGAGGATGAAGAATGGAAAGGCTGTTGGTCCAGATGACATACCTGTGGAAGCATGGAGGTGTTTACGTGAAATGGCAGTGGAGTTTTTTAACCAGATTGTTTAATGAAATCTTGGAAAGTGAGAGGATGCCTGAGGAATGGAGAAAAAGTGTTTTGGGACCGATTTTTAGAATAAGGGTGATGTGCAGAGCTGTAGTAACTACAGAGGGATTAAATTGATTAGTCACAGCATGAAGTTATGGGAAAGAGTAGTGGAAGCTAAGTTAAGAAGGGATGTGATGATTAGTGATCAGCAGTATGGTTTCATGCTGGGAAAGAGAACTACAGATGCGATGTTTGCTCTGAAAGTGTTGATGGAGAAGTACAGAGAAGGTCAGAAGGAGTTGCATTGTGTTTTTGTAGACTTAGAGAAAGCATATGACAGGGTGCCTAGAGAGGAGTTGTGGTATTGTATGAGGAAGTCGGGAGTGTGAGAAGTATGTATGAGTGGTACAGGATATGTATGAGGATAGTGTGACAACAGTGAGGTCTGCAGTGGGAGTGACAGATGCATTTAAGGTGGAGGTGGGATTACATCAAGGATCAGCTCTGTGCCCTTTCTTATTTGCAGTGGTGATGGACAGGTTGACAGACGAGATCAGTAAAATCAAGCTTAGGAAGGGGAATTGTAGCACCAGTTTTGTTATATATATGGCTAAGTGTATAGTATGCAGTGGATACTATATAGGAAAAACAGAGAGAGCTTTCAAAAGGAGAATTTACGATCAAATCCTTGAAAGGTAAGACACCTTTGATCATTATAAGTAAAAAACTAAGAGCTCTCATAAAATCATCCAAGGCAAATTTTGAGAGAAAAATCGCCAAGGACTCTAAAGAGAATCATAAGGCCTTCTTTAGCTATGTTAGAAACCTAGGAGGAAACTCCCAGATATGCTCAGAATTAGTTCAAAATGATGTGAAAATTACTGAACCTACACACATTGCCAACATACTGGCTGACAGGTTCAGTGCAAAAAACATCTCCAACGCCCAGGTGAGAACTGCCCTCACTAAGGCAAAAACACAGCATCCATGGAATTAAACCCACAGTTAGTGCCTCCACAGACCCTGAACTTGCAGACTTTGGATCCAACTCAGTTTGGCTTTGTCAAAGGCAGATCCTGCCTCTTAAACTTGGTTGACTTTTGAGACAGTCACCAAGGCCATTGATGAGGAAGGCAGTGTAAACCCATACATCACAAGATGGGTTGCAAACTGGCTAAGTGACAGAACCCACAGGGTCAGAGTTGCTGGAGCCATGTCAGACTCAAGACAAAGTTTGCAGATGACTGCAACAGATATCCTCCAGAAGGGCCTCACAGAAATGGATAACTTGCATAGTCATACCCTTTGGGAAAAACAAGGCTACTAGCTACCATATAGGGTGGCAATCCACTGCACAGAAAAAGTCATCAGAGATCTGGGGACCCAGGTTGACAGTAGCACCCACCTGATCATGAAGGGATTCACATCTAGATCAGGGAGGTCATTGTCCCCTGTACTCATCACTTATTAGACCTATGATTGAGTACAATGCCAATGTATCTGACCAGACACCTGCTGCAGCTGAAAAGCCCCAAAAGTTCCTCACCAAAGGATAAAGGGTCTCAAAATTATGCTGCCCGACTGAAAAGAACTCCAGCTCTAGGGACAATTCATCACCCAGAGACTCCCTATGCTGTGGAACAATCTGGTCTTGTTCAAGAGGAATCTTGACCAATGGATGGTTGACAGAGGCACAGCAAAATGATAGGCATAGTTTTAGTATGAACCTATGAACCTATGAACCTATGTACAGTGTAAGAAGAAAGGACAAAAACAACGCCTTATACAGACATATAGAAAAATATGGTGAGGAACATAAATTTAAATTTGCAATATTGGAACAGATTAGACATAATCCTAGAGGAGGCTGTAGGAAGGAAATGTTAAGTTATAAGGAGGTGTGGTGGCAATTGTATACGGATACATCAACCGCACCGGGGTTGAACGATAATACATCTTTAGAACCCATATTAATTCATAGAGCATCCAGAAGATAAAATTAAATTATGTTAATAGTTATTAGTTAGGAAAATGCAATAACTTTATAATATGCACAAATATTAAAACATATATAAACATATAAACACACATAAACAAGACCACCTGTAAAATGATTAGTGAATACTAGATGCTAGAATTAAATTAAGAGTTAAGATTGTTGCCATTAGAAATGATCATACATAAATTATTATTATTATTTTGTAATGTAGTATATAAATTTTGTGACTTTGCACTTGGATTTTTAAACATAATTTTATATAGAAATTTTATATAGAATATGTACAGTATTCAGTTTGATGTATTTTACAATGAAGTTGGTGATTATTTCTGTTTTTTAACTTTATACATGAGCAATACATTTTTAAATAAGCAATATAACTTTAAGGGCTGCTTGTAGAAAATGGTGCCAAATAAGTTATTTAAACACTTTGCAAATGTAGGAGCACAGTTCTGAGGAAGCCTACATTCAGTAGGTGAAAGCACTTAACTCTTTATGCTCACTCAGTTAAACAAGTGTTTTTTTCTGTCTGGATTAATTTTACAATAAAAGCCTGTCATTCGGAGACTGCACTGCGTTCCCTCTGTGTTCAACGTTGTTACAGGGAAGATAGCGCAGTTGTAGAATTCAACGTTCATTTTGATTCTGCAGTCGTACCATGGAGGGATCTACAGAACAGTCTCTGGCGAAGACTACCTCTGCGAATACCAATGTTAATTCCATTTTGGTGGAACGAATGGCACTCAGAGAAGAAGTCTTTAAATTAATGCAATTTTGTTCCACTTTGATTCAGAAAGTGGACAAAAAACAGACAGTTAGCAGTGATTTTTTGATTAATAAATCTAGCGATGGAGTTAATGGTGGAACAAGGGAGCAGGGCTGTGTTTACATCAAGTCGCCGGCAGTCTCAGTGGATGCACCAACCAAGCTGAGGTGTACAAGTGGTATTAAAGGTACTAACAGTGTAGAAGGAGAGCTTAGAGGCACGGATGATGTACCAGTGGCTGTCTCTGTAGAACCATTCCAAAACTCATGCAAAGAAAAGTGCAAAGAAAGAGTAATTTCAGCGAAGGGAGAAACAGTAATCGGACAACCCAAAGCATCTAGTAAGAAAAGTGAAATTGATCTTTCAGTGACACATTTTCCCAGTTTATTAAGGGATAGTTTAAACTTGAATTCCACTGATATAACTTTTGACTTTTCCTTATATGAATATGATGACGATGAAGAAGCTCAACGCATAGGAGCTAAACCAAAAAGAGTTATACCAGAAAGAACTTATTCTAATGTGGTGGAGAGAACAACAAAAGAAAAAGGTACTGTTTTTACATCTGTCAGTGCAATTAAGAAATTGACTGACAAGATACAAACTGACAATGTAGGGATTAATAATGGACAACTAAAAATGCTTTTTGCCAACAATTTTAACTTTAATAACTATGACAAAGTTAGAGAGCAACCTAGAAGTACAGTTCCCATGAATGGGACATTAAAGGATATGATATACTTACTTGGAAAGAAATTGAATGTGATTAATGGTATAAAAATAGATAATGGATATTTACATGAATGTCTGACTTTGAAAATAGTACCTAAGAGTCTTTGTTTCTTCAAACATCCAATGGGTGTAGAAAAAACAAAACAAAATATAGAAGTATTTAATCAATTTTTTAATGAATGTGGTTTTAGATTTATGAATATGTTGATTAAGTTCAATGATAAAAAGTTATCACAACTTATTGTAGAGGTTGAGGAACTTAATGGTCAAATAGTAAATGACCTGATGTTTAAACAATGTGAAGATCTGTATGTGAAACAGTTCCAGATAGCTGATAAAAAAAACAAAGACGGGATATGAGAAGAAGTGCATCAAACTGAATAGGGACATATCCCAATACAATGAAAATAAAGCTTATCTGTGGAAAGTGGACAACACAGAACATGGGAAAGATAATAGTAACAGACAGATAGGGGGGAAATTTAATAGGGTAAGGTATGACAATACAGAAGGGTCCGGAGGTAATTGGAATCATAGACACAATTTTCAAAGGACGTGGAACCCCCAGTATTGGAAAAGAAAACCTACGAGAGGTATAGGGAATTATTATCCCAAGAACCAACAGAAAAGATTTTAAAGGGGACAAAGGAGAGACCAGGTTCTATTTTAACATCAAACACGACAAACACTATTCAGATTCAAACCAACAATGACAATAACAGTATAATAGTGGATGGATTAACTCATATCCTTAATAACTTGAAAATCTACAATTACACAAGTTTAACAATTAATGAAACTCATTTTGATTTTTTATCTAAGGGAATGAAATTCATCCCGACACCCCCATTTGATCTTGTAGATCATTTAAGTGAGGTGAAATTGTTCACCAGGAAACTCAATTTAGCTATTATGTTTCAGAAGGAAGACCAAGTAGCAAACAAGGACATAGTAAAAGTAGAAAATAAATTTAAAAATAAAAGTACTTTTGTTCCACCTATGAATCCAAAAGTAGAAATGTTTGAAAGACATGTGACAAGAGAAGTTTATAAATTGAAGAACAAAACAAGAATGAAGGTCAAAAAAGATAATTTGACATTGAAGGAGAGAGAAACACTTACAAAATTCAGGGGAGACAAAGATATACGTATAATGAAACCGGACAAAGGGGGAGGGGTGGTACTGTATGACAAGTTGGAATATGTTAACAAATTATTCAGTTTATTGACCCAATCAAGGAATTATGATACAGTATCACTCAATTAAATTAACATAGCATACCATAGAATAGATTCTTACATAGAAGAATTTTGGATAGATAATAGAATTAACACTGATGTATATAATTTTATTAAGGTAAGACATCCAGTATTAGCTACATTAGTTGGTATACCAAAAGTACACAAAAGTGTAAGAGACCCCCCATTTAGACCTATAGTGTCAGGAAGCTTAGCTAAAACATTCCCCTTAGGAATAGCCATTGACACTTGGCTAAAAAACATGTATAATCATATCCCACATTTAATAAAAGATTCTTGGGATTTTTTGACAAATTTCCCTACAAAATAAAATGTAGTGACCTTATTTATGTAACTATAGATGTCATCGATCTCTATTAATGTATTCCCAAACCATTGGGATTAGAGATGTTTTGTGAAAGTATAAGGAAACATACAAACATAGATTGGGATCATGTTTGTTTAATAATGTATGTCACTTGTATTGGAACATAACTATATTTATTTTGAAGGTGAATACTATCGGCAATGTAATGGTGTAGCAATGGGATCAGCTAGTGCACCTATATATGCCAATCTAGTTATGTTAAATTGGGAAAAGACGGTCTTATTTCCTAACATCCTCTTTAAACATGTAATACATTACACTAGATTTTTAGATGACATCTATATTTTATGGAAGGGTAGTAAAGAAGAACTAAATAAATTCATTACTTTTATTAACACAAGTAGTGAATTTTTGAAGTTGACTCATTCAATGAGTTTCAATGGTATAGCCTACTTGGATACATTTATATCACAGAACACCTTTTCCAATGATTACTTACAATATACTAGTAATCACTATTATACAACATATAGGATGACTTCAAGATTAAATGAAATGAAAAATGAAATGGACTATGTTACAAAATTATTTGAAGAAAGGAATTATGATGTATTGATGATGAGGGATGTAAAGCAATATGTCATTGAACAATGGGGAAAGAAATATACCCCACTGTTAGGAAGTAAAGAGCAAATCATTGGATCTCATACAGTTGTAGACACAGTTAACAGCACAGTTAGATACCAACGTGGTTGTATCTTGGAATACACACCCTATGTACATCAGATTAAGAACATTATGGAATCATTATGGAAAATATTCATAGTGGACAAAAGTTTAGTTAAATGTGTAGGAGAGAAACCATTATTTGTATACAAAATGGGATACAATTTAAAGAAGTTATTGGAAAAAGGAACAACAGGAGTTCAGAATCACACTAGGGACAATACTAGTATTGGAAAACATCAACAAAAGTAAAATCAAGTTTAGGAGGAAATTGTATAGCACCAGTTGTTATATATATGGCTAAGTGTATAGTATGCAGTGGATACTATATAGGAAAAACAGAGACAAAAGGAGAATTTACGATCATATGTACAGTGTAAGAAGAAAGGACAAAATATACAGACATATAGAAAAATACGGTGATGAACATAAATTTAAATTTGCAATATTGGAACAGATTAGACATAATCCTAGAGGAGGCTGTAGGAAGGAAATGTTAAGTTATAAGGAGGTGTGGCACAACACAGACCGTTGAAGAATGATAATACATCTTTAAAACCCATATTAATTCATAGAGCATCCAGAAGATAAAATTAAATTATGTTAATAGTTATTAGTTAGGAAAATGCAATAACTTTATAATATGCACAAATATTAAAACATATATAAACATATAAACACACATAAACAAGACCACCTGTAAAATGATTAGTGAATACTAGATTCTAGAATTAAATTAAGGGTTAAGATTGTTGTCATTAGAAATGATCATACATAAATTATTATTATTATTTTTTTATGTAGTATATACATTTTGTGACTTTGCACTTGGATTTTTAAACATAATTTTATATAGAAATTTTATATAGAATATGTACAGTATTCAGTTTGATGTATTTTACAATGAAGTTGGTGATTTTTTTCTGTTTTGTAACTTTATAAATGAGCAATACATTTTTAAATGAGCAATATAACTTCAAGGGCTGCTTGTAGAAAATGGCGCCAAATAAGTTATTTAAACACTTTGCAAATGTAGGAGCACAGTTCTGAGGAAGCCTACATTCAGTATGTGAAAGCGCTTAACTCTTTATGCTCACTCAGTTAAACAAGTGTTTTTTTCTGTCTGGATTAATTTTACAATAAAAGCCTGTCATTCGGAGACTGCACTGCGTTCCCTCTGTGCTCAACGTTGTTACAGGGAAGATAGCGCAGTTGTAGAATTCAACGTTCATTTGATTCTGGTACAGGATATGTATGAGGATAGTGTGACAACAGTGAGGTCTGCAGTGGGAGTGAGGGATGCATTTAAGGTGGAGGTGGGATTACATCAAGGATCAGCTCTGTGCCCTTTCTTATTTGCAGTGGTGATGGACAGGTTGACAGACGAGATCAGACAGGAGTCCCCTTGGACTATGATGTTTGCAGATGACATTGTGATCTGTAGTGAGATCAGGGAACAGGTGAAGGAGATCCTGGTGAGTTGGAGATATGCTCTAGAGAGAAGAGGAATGAAGGTCAGCAAGACTAAGACAGAATATATGTGTGTGAATGAAAGGAAGGATAGAGGAATGGTGAAGATGCAAGGAGTAGAGGTGGTGAAGGTGGATGAGTTTAAATATTTGGGATCAATAGTTCAGAGTAATGGTGAGTGTGGAAGAGAGGTGAAGAGGAGAGTACAGGCAGGATGGAGTGGGTGGAGAAGAGTGTCATGAGTTATTTGTGACAGACGAGTACCAGTAAGAGTGAAAGGGAAGGTCTACAAGAGGGTAATGAGACCAGCTATGTCATATGGGTTGGAGACAGTGGCATTGACAAAAAGGCAGGAGGTAGAGCTGGATGTGGCAGAGTTAAAGATGTTAAGATTTGCACTGGGTGTGATGAGGGTGGACAGAATCAGGAATAAGTATATTAGAGGGTCAGCCCAGGTTGGAAGGTTTGGAGACAAAGCCAGAGAGGCAACATTATGTTGGTTTGGACATGTGCTGAGGTAGGATGCTGAGTATACTGGGAAAAAAGGTGCTAAGGATGAAGCTACCAGGTAACAGGAAAAGAGGAAGGCCTAAGATATGGTTTATGGATGTGGTGAGAGAGGACATGCAGGTGGTTGGTGTGACAGAGCAAGATGCAGAGAACAGGAAGAAATGGAAACAGATGATCCGCTGTGGCGACCCCTAACGGGAAAAGGTGAAAGAAGATGATGATGATGATGATGATGAAACAAGTCAACTAAAAGTAGGATTCTTAATTTCAGCAATGAAAATACAGATAAATAATCTTCCATATTTTCTGCTTGCACAAACATGTAAATGGGTTAACAGAAGCCATTTCATTGAGTTATCTTGTTTTTATTGAGCCTACTAACTTCCAAGTTCAATGAAACAACAGGAGATAGGGGCTGGAGAAAGGTAAGTTTACAGGGAAAAGCAACTGTGGGAAAAAAGAATATTAGAGGATTAAAAATATGCCAAACAGAGATTTTTTTATATAAAATACCCTGAAAGTCAATGTAGGTAGTGGATTTAACACCATGAGAATTAGTGCTTTGGAATTAAACTAACAAGGTTGGTAATATGGCCTCTACCCATTTGTAACTAGGCCTCGGAAAACTTGAACAAGGAATACTTGAGCAGTAAATACAATTTAAAACAGAAAAAAATTACACACTGTGTAGAACTGTAATGGCTGAAAGCAATGGGCGACATAATTCCATGAAAAATATAAATGTCAGTGTCAGTATTCTGCTAAAAGCTGAGCAACAGACAGATAAAATGTATTAGTAATCAATGAACAGATAGGGTATAAGATGTGTTCCAATCAAATACTCTAAGCAACAGGCAGAGTACAGCTTTCCACAACAATTCTCTAACAAAGTTAAAAGCTCTTCCAGTCTATTCCACTGCTTTAACAAAGATAAAAGCAGTTTTCTTAAACTAATTAGACTGTCTTGTAGATTGTGTCATTTCTGTAATATTAAGATGAAGTGTTTCATTGCTACATTTTGTCACACTTAGCACCAGTTGTTTGCATAGCCTGACTCTTAATAGAGTTATTTTATGTCAGGGAGGAGTTGAATGACAGCTTGCAGGTTACAGTCATCCGTTCTCTTAGCTTAAGACCTGGAATATCTACTTGTAAACAAGACTTGGAGTATTGGCTCATAGATCTGAAAAGTAAATGCCAAATAGCATATAGCCCTAGATGGAACATTTGTGAAAAAGCACTAGTGAAAATTTGCTTTCAGAGGTGGTAACTGCAAGTCTAACAACATTGGTTCTACCTGACAGATATTTTGCTATCCACCTTATAGCATACTGAATAATATTCAGGTTCATTCATTTGTTAATGAGACCCAAATCTGGGAATTTTTAAATGCCTTAACCAGGTCCTGATAAGCAGTATGGCCTGCATGACCACTATCTACTGCTTCAAATACATTTTCAAGGAAATGTAAGAAGACAGGACCTGCCCTTGGTAAAGCTAAATTAATGGGAAACCAGGGTTAATGAGTTGTTAATGTCAGTGTTAATAAGCTCACAGTTAATACATATTTGTAGCTATAATATAGTTTTGAATTATCATTTAGGAAGAAACAGTTTTGAATGTTCAGCTAGGTACAGTTCATTGCTGACAAAGCAAAGCGGGTTACAACTGAATTACAAAGAAGTATTTGAATGAATATAAGAAATAAATTAGAATTAAGTCAGAAGCTGGAATATATTGTTACTCCCCTTACAGGTTCTTTCCAGCCCACATCTGTAAAATATTCGGCGTACTTCACTTGAGCACCTATCATTAAATTATATTTTTCAGTTTGCCTCATGCTTTATATAACTGACATTCCATTGGCACCAAGATGTCATAGGCATCCCTAATGAAAGTGTATAGTCAGATTATGGAATGCTAATATTTATGCTTACTCACTACTTGATCAAAAATTAAAGACTTTGGTGGAGGTGCCCTGTCCTGTTTCATTTAAACAAGTGTACCCTTATTAAAGCTTGGCACAGACACATGATTAAATTTGGTCAATATGTCCTCAATCAATTGAAGATAGTTTTCAATAGCTCTTAAACTAGTAGACAGTTGTCACTGAATGAGAGCATGCAGACACTTGAGGTATTGTGAATAGCTCCTGACCTTTCAGTTTTAACTGTATAAATCTGGAGAGAGATGCAATGGCAGCATGTTGAAGTCATGGAAGCTGTTACTCCAGCTGTGTGCCCCTGTTCAAAGTGAATTATAGGATTAAACATTGCTTATTATTTAATCTGGTCATGGTCCCCTTTTACGCTAATGTGACCTATCTAATTAACTTTACACTAACATCATAAGCCCCAAGAACTTTGAAGCAGGTCCCAATTATGAAATTAAAAACAGTTTTTAAAGTTTAGTAGCAAAGCAAGTGCAGAGGAAGGGATACTTTAGCCAAATGAATCAATAAATTCAGCACCCCTTATTAATCTATACTCTGATACAATTTCTGGAACTTGGACTATGGAATTAAAATGACCTTGAGTAACAAATTAACTGAACCTAGCAACCAAGGTTTTGCCAGAGATATATTTATTTTTCTCAAAGAAAAAAGACAAATATTAATAGTTGTATCCCTTTCTAACCCAGATTCATCAACAACCTAATTACCACTTCCCTCTTGAATGAGGCGATGGGAGTTAGGTAAGGTGTAAATTCAAAGCCTTCTATTACAATTTTATGTAGTGGTGGAGGAACAAAGGAACTGGCCAGTTTGGGGAAACACATGTTCAAGCTATTGCTCCCAGAATTTCATTTTTTTTATCACTGCAAAAAGTTCCCTTTCTGTAATGTTCAACTGCAGCTCAGATACACGTCCTCCTTTTGGAGGCTATATTGTTTTTTTTTTCTTTCTACTGAATAATGTAAGAACCTGTTTCTACCCCTTTTTTATAGGATAGGAGACACTGACTTCTCTAATTATCTCTAATTGTCTACCATGCCACATTGGGATTGCAGAAAATAATTTACTTAAACATTTTGGCAAAAAGAATAAGACTGCCTACCTACATGATATTTATCCTCTAAAACAGCAATGTAACAGTTTGATCTCCACACAAACAGTAACAACTGCCAGACCTAGCAATGGCTACATCTTCCCGAGGAGAATGCCTATTTCCTCCATCTGGGTGAACTTATATATATATATATATATATATATATATATATATATATATATATATATATATATATATATATATATATATATATATATATATATATATATATATATATATATATATATATATATATATAATTAAAGCCTGTCTTGGCAGCATCCCCTAACAATCTGTCTGAAAAAATATTCACCACAGATGTGAACAGAGAAATGCTAATGTTTTTAACATTTTTTTGCTAGCCATCAACCTATTAATCATACATATGAGCCAAAATTTCAGACATTCACGTTGAAGAAACTCGGTTGCTGCCAGGTCTCCTTATTTGAAATTCTCTCAGTCTAAACAGGACCCTAGCCTACCATGCCCTGTTCATAGGTAGTACAGAGTTCATTCTTTAAACAGCAGGACTTTTTTTCCAAGAATCCACTCACCTTCAATCTTCTTTGGCATGGTCCAAAAACAGCTATTTTCCTACTCAACATATAGAAATTATATTGTATCTCTGGGCATTAGAATAAAATTAAGTGCACTCTGCATTTTATAAGTACTCATATAGGTAAAATTTGGATTGCCTGAGTAGAAATCACACCTGGAATCTACCAGTGTTAGGGCTATGATCCATGACTTTTGTACAGATTCACCTCTGTTTGTAGCACTTTTGACCCACTGGTTTATCTTCCATATTGTTGTTAATCAACTTATAGAATATCATGTTAGGTCTCCCCTTGACCATATTCACTGTTTTTGAATCATTCATTAATGGGGTGTAAGGTTCCTTGCAAATGAGCACTAGAACAGTATAAAAAGAAAGAAAGAAGTGCCAGTATATGTAGCAAAGCCAGATGTTTTAACAGCAAGACTGGCTATATTGTTTTCAGGTGTGGGTGCAGTGTACTCTGTTTATCATGTTGCAAACTTTTGAGTAGATATTTGGAAGTGGAACAGTATACTGCTAGAAAACTATGAACCATCAAAGTAATAACAGTGAGGTGAAAGTCATTAATATAGTTTGCAAAACTCAAGAATAGTAATCTTTGCAATGATACCAGATAATTGTTTGCTATTGTAAGAAAAGAAATATAGTGAGTTCTATATGATTAAACAGCTCCACAACCCTAAAATGGCTTATGCCTGCAGCCACAGAATGAATGGATGAATTCATGAATGAGTGAAGTAAAAAAATTGTCCATATTATTACTGCAACAAGACAAAATTCATTTTCAAGGGAGGGCATATTTTGCATGCTGTTATATCAGCTAAATTACACAGATAAGGAACTAGATTCCAGCAAAATTTAGATGGTATATCTAAATGCAGTGGTGCAGCAGTTTGCATTGCCCCTCACAGTAAGAGGTTCCCTGGTTTGATTCTCGGCTGGGGTGCCTTCTGTGCAGAGTTTGCATGTCTTCTGTGTTCATGATGTTTTCTTCAGGGTGCTCCAGTTTTCTCCCATGTTAAAAAACATGCTTCTGGACCATTTCTCCTCAGGCACCTGCTGAAAATTTACTTGTTCCAAGTCAGACTTTCCTGAAAAAGAAATATTAAAATAAAAAAAAATCTCTCTCTCTCCATAAGCCACTGTCATGCACAATGACCCCCACCTGATCCCTGTCATGTGATAAGGACAGCTATGGAATGGCCATTATCTATGCAGCTATCCAAAGGTTTTTTTTTGTAAAAAACACTACACCTTGGGCATGAGGCTACTCAGAGTTAGGCATGCAAAACCTTGTCATCCACTTTCATGAGTAACATTACCTCAATACCATGCCTTTCCAAGGGCAAATGTTTCCATCCATCACTATTATTTGCACTTTGCTGGTTATTGCATGCAAAGTATTTATCATTGAACACGTGCCAACACCTGTGTAGAATAACAGGTGTGTTGTACCTTTAAGAAACATTTCCAAGATCTGTGTGTGCATATAAATACCAAACACATGTTAGCTTAAGTGCTATTTTGAAGTTGCAGCCATAATGTTAACATCCATGTGCATGATAGATAGTTTGTTTATAAGTTAAAGTTATTTACCCTCATTCATGATGCATTTACATACAGTAAAGCTGCTTGAACAAGAACCCATGATGCTTGTTTGTTTTATCCTGACCTGGTGAGCAGCATGGTGTCAGAATTGGGATGGCAAGGACTATTCTTCAGAGCCATGAGGTGCAGAGGTAATGGCGAAGGCAAATTAACGGAACCAAGAGCACAAAAGGGCCAGAAACAAGTCAAAATTAAAGAGAACACATACAAATGATTTATTTATTAAAAGAGGTTAAATGGAGCATTACAAGGGCACAAACCGTATTGTTAATCAAACGAATACCACAGAAATGTTTAAGTAAACAAGAAGTAGAAAAGAGCTCAATAATCAGATGAAATGTTTGAAACCGAGTTATTTGAAAAAACAAGCATTAGAAAAGTTCATAAAGGGTTCAGAATTACCCCAGAATTGTAAAATGGACATGTTTAATATAAAACTATCAAGTTTAGAGGTAAAACAAGCACACTAAAGTATAATGAGCATGAAAAGAGACTAAATGAGAAAAATGAATAAAACAAAAGGGCATAAGAGCATAATAGGCATATTAAGAGATTCAATGAGTGAAATAAGTATAATAGAAAGGGCAGAAAATGGCACTGAGTATAAATAAAGCAAAGGTGACTGCATGTGTTTTGGGCAAATTACTGTGTTTGGTACAGATTATGACTTTGTATTGATTGAAGTCTTGAATAGCGTAACTAGAGTTATTCTAAGTGTCTAAAAATGTGTAAAAGTGCTTAGAGTGTGTGCTTATTCTTGTGCATTAATTCTGAAGAGTTTGTGTGTGCAAAGTGCAACTATTTCATGAAGTGCAGTCAAGTGAAGCCATTTCAAAAAGTTTCTTGTGCCTGGGTGTGTCTGTTCACAGAAGGCCACCATTACAGAGCATCTCTTGCACTATACAGAGTTGTTTGCCAAAGTGCAGCCATTTTGGGGAAGTTTCAGTGTGCTGTGTACTGTTTATTCGCAAAGTGCAGTTATTTTGAGGTGTTTCTCACTCTGAGCTTCTCCTGCCCAGTACATTTGCAAATTTTAATTACTTTGAGGCAATATATTCGCAAATTTCCATTACTTCGAAACAGTTTATTCGCAAAGTGCATTCCTTCAAAACAGTTTATTCATAAAGTGCCATTACTTTGAGAAAGCTTATTTGCAAATCATAATTACTGCTAGACAGTTTATTCATAAAGTGCTATTGCTTCAAGATAGTTATTCTCAAAGTACAATTACTTTGGAGTGTTTCTTGCCATCATCTTCTATTGCTCCGTTTATTCACACTGTGCAGTTGTTTGAAATGTTTCTTAAAATGATAAATTACTTTAGCATTATTGCCTTTACAAGATAAATGGCTCATATAGTAAAATAATTTCATGGCAAGTGGCTTTACAGAAAAGAGATTTTAAAGTGTTGCAGTGCTCAGGAAACTTATTTCATTTACTTCAGCTATACAAAGGCTTGTTGTGCTGTTACAAATACTGGCATAAATTTCAAGCATATGAAATTTGGTTATACAAAGACTCGTTATGTTGCTACAAGTACTGGCATACATTTTAAGCACACATATATGTGTATATACAAGACTGTATATTTGTGCATATTTGCAAGAGATTTCACTGAGATATGTCAATATGGTAGACCGATTTCGTAAGCCACAACCACTTGTGTTTGATCAGAACATTGCAGAGAACTGGAGAATATTTGAGCAAGAATATGATATATTTATACAAGCAGCTTATTCTGCTAAAGATGCACATACGAGGGCATTCATTTTGCTGAACCTAGCAGGGTAAGAAGCCATTGAAAAGGAGCATTCGTTTGTCTATGCACCAGCAATGTATGAAGGTGAAGGAGAAGCTTGTTGTGTTGTTGTGCAGGCTGAATCAAGGGAAAACCCCAAGTGTGTAACGCGCAAATTCAGAGAAATGGGTAACCCTCAGACTACTGTTGCACAAGGGAAGCATTTGTTTTACACAAGAGATTAAAGGAAGGGGAAACTTTTGCAACTTATATTACTGACCTGAGAAACAAAGCTAAAATGTGTAGGTTTGGTGATTTAAAGGATGAATTGTTAAATAACAAACTTGTGTGTGGTATTAATAATGCTGATGTGAGAAAGATATTGTTTTCTGACAGTGATTTAATGCTGAGTAAAGGCATTGAGATTTGTCAGATTCATGAAGTTACAGAAAGGCACACAAATATGCTTGCTAGTGATAAGAGCGTGGTTTCAGTAGGCTCCAGAGCTCATGTAGACAGCATGCAACATGCAACAGGCAAAAGCAGGCCTAAGTACGTAGCAGCAGCAGCCCCTGCGGGACTTCCAGGTAAAACCTGTAGTCTTCTAGCACATTCCAAAAACAGTTCAGTTAAAGGAGCATGCTTAATGCAGAACCCAGGGTACCTAGTACAAAACCGATGATGCTCAGTGCAGCATCAAATCAAGCTTTGTCGTTAACTGTCGCAATTGTATTACCAACCATGAGTCCAGAAGAGAAAAGTGCATGGCATTTGGTCAGCAATGTCATACGTGTAAGAAATGAAACCATTTTCAAATAATTTGTAACTAGAGCAAGGCTCACACAGTTACAAAGAAGGGTCACTCCTAAAAAGCAAGTTAATTAAATAGACCTGCAACAGTCTGCTTTCTGTGTAGATGGTGTATCAGTAATTGGTGAAAAGATTGATGTGGTAGATTTATTGACAAGAAAGGAAGTGTTTTGTACTGTTCTGATCAATGGTAAATTCACCGAGCTTAAAGCAGACAGTGGTTCAAAGTGTAATGTCATATCTGCAGATACTTTTGCAAGGGTCAGAGCTGGTGAACAAATAAATATGACTAGTTGTGCAAAACATGTAGCTTATGGGGGTGAAGAAATTCAAACCGAAGGCTCAGTAGTGCTTTCCTGTTATGTGGCTATGAGCTGTTATAGCCTATTGTTCTATGTGGTTCAAAGACTTGTGCAGTCATTTTGTGTCTCCGAGACAGTTTGAAAATGAATCTGTTTTCTTTTACCACAGAAGTTCATCAGATAAGCACATGTCCTAGTTCCAGCTTCACCAATACTATTTTCTCAGAGTATGCTGATGTTTTTGATGACAGATTGGGCAAACTTTCAGTAGTGTATTCCATGAAATTAGACCCAGCAATCAGTCCAGAGGTCAGACCAGCAAGAAGCATTCTGATAGCTATGCAGCATAAGGTCAAAGATTAATGGTGCAACAAGGTGTAATTTGTCCAATTATAGAACCTACCGAAATTTTGCAAGTGAAGTCTTTCAGCATGCAATAGACCAAATTTTTTTGGGTTATCCATGTGCCATAACAGTAAATGATATAGTGGTCGGAAGCAATGGTGAGGTAGAGCATGACAGAAATCTTAAGAGAGTTCTAGACAGAACATGTGAAGTGAACTTAAAGCTCAATCCTCTGAAGTGCAAATTCAGACTACTAGAAGTTACATATGTTGGTAATTTGTATACAAGTATGGGCTTGAGACCAGACCCATCCAAGCAAATAGCCATTCTTGAGATGCCAGCACCGGATAATATAACGATTTCTTGGTATGGTCAATTACTTAGGCAAGTTTATCACAGACCTTAGTGAGTTGACAGCACCTTTGAGAGAGCTCACATGTAAAAATGTTGCTTGTTCATGGCTATACCAGCACCAGAGAGCATTTCAAGTCTTTAAACAGTAAATTTCTACCCCACCAACATTAAGATACTATGATGTCAACAAACCAGTATCTCTTTCCTGTGATGCTTCAAAATTTGGTTTAGGTGCAGTTATTCTTCAAGAAGACAAACCAGTAGCCTAAGCATCTAGAACACTTATCCAGACTGAGATGCAATATGCTCAAATTGAGAAAGAACTTTTTGCAATATTGTTTGCATGTTCTAAGTTTCATGATTATATCTATGGTCGAGAAATCCAGATTCAAATTGATCATCAACCTTTAGTTACTATTTTAAAGGAGCTTATGCATTCAGCTCCAGCAAAGAATGATGCTCAAATTGCAAAAGTACAACTGCAAAATGGTCTATATTTATTTATTTATTTATTTCCAGTTTGATAACGAGGGTGGTCCACTGGGATCAAGGAGCCCGTTTTCAGTGGAGGCCCTGGGAGAAAAGCTCCAAAATTACAAAGATACAATAAAAATGCAATAAAAATATGATAAAAAGTACAATAAAATCCTAGTATTATATAATATTTTAAACAAAATTGTAAGATGATACAGTGAGATGTAGCAAAAAGATGTAATGCAATAAGTGGAGTATAGGAGACTTGAGGATAGTTCATACAGAACATGCATGGTTACAAAGATGGGTAGTGGAAAGTATGCAGAGTAGTAGGAATTAATACCTAAAAAGTGTAGGAAGGAGAGGGAGGCAGTTGAGTAGTGAAGCAAGAGGCAATTGTTTATTAGAAAGAAGAACATATGTGAGAAAAAAGCAATAGGGGGTAATACAAGGGGGACGGAGGGTAAAGTTAGTAGAAGAGTGTTGGACACAATTTGTAGAATGTTAGAGTCATTAGTTAGTCAAATGTAATATAGGTTTAGATGGAAGAAGTATATAGGGGGAGAGAAGTACAGAAAGAAGGGCATGTATAGTATTTACACTATATACATTAAAGGTGTATAAGTTATGTAAGAAATATCAAGGGGAAGCTGTTGGCCAGAATAGCAAGGTAAAGAAGTATTTAATGAAGAACAAGTAGAAATGAGTTGAATAGTATTAGGGGGGCAGAGAGCAATTACATTTCCAATTTTGGGAGAGATGGGAATGGAGCTGGGATTTAAAGAGTTCAAGGTTACTGGAGATTCGTAGTAAGGGGGGAAGAGAGTTCCATTTTTTTGCTAGGGAATAGGATAGCAGACACTAGCCTATACGAAAGGCAAACTTCTTTATCTGGCTGATACCTTATCCAGAGTGCCTAGAAATACAACAGAACAGCTTCATACAGAGAATTTTGACTTTGATGTCATGGAAGTGTGTAACTTTTCTACCACAAGAGTTGATGAGCTATGAGATCATATAATGACTAATCCAGTTTTGCATAAGTTCAGTTACTATAACAGTGTTGGATGGCCATCAAAGCAATCCAGTGTACCACCAGAAATGCAATCTTACTTTTCTTACAGAGATGAATTGTTGATGAAAGATGCCATCATTTTCAAAGGTCCTAAAATTGTTGTTTCTGCTTCCTTACAACAAGAATATATCCAGATTTTGCATTGTGGTCACCCAGGTTCCGAATCTACTAAGAGAAGAGTAAGAGGACTAGTATTCTGACCTTCCATAGTGAAAGACATTGATAGAGTACTTTCTTCATGTTCAGTATGTAATAGTACTAAAGTGCATTTGCAAAGAGATCCACTTCAGCTTAGTCAAATTCGTGATCTACCTTGGTCAATTGTAGCTACTGACATACTCAAGTGGAACAATCAGCATTACTCAGTACTGGCAGACTCTTATTCAATTTGGTTTGAGATCAATTTACTACCTAATTTTCCTTCTACTACAGTCATTGTTAAGTTAAAATGCCATATTTCAATCCATGACAGTCCACAGACATTAATCTCTGACAAGGGTAAGCAATTCACTAGTCAATATTTTCAGAAATTTGCCAGAGAATGGGACTTCATACATGTTACTAGCAGTCCAGATTATCTGCAATCAAATGGACTTGCTGAAAGTGCCGTATAGAGTGCAAAACAATTACTTGAAAAGTCAAAGCATGATAATACTGATTTTTTTTAAATTTACTTAATCTCAGAAACATACCCAGTGATGATATACTTGGCTCACCTGCTCAGAGACGTCTATCTAGGCAATCCAGAACAACATTACCTATCAATTCTAGCTTATTGAGGCCTAAAGCTAAGAGCAACCAAGAAATCAAAGCCCATTTATCTAGAAAGCATTCTTTCCGAAAGTCCAACTATGACAAGTCGAGCAGATTTCTTCACCCATTGAAAAAAGGAGAAACAGTGAGGATACAAAGAGTGAAAGGGTTTGACCGGATTGGTCAAGTAACGAGTATTTGTGCAGAGCCAAGATGCTATTTTGTTAAATCCGAGGTTGTCGAATACAGGAGAAATTGCAGACATCTTCCTCCTGTAGCAGAACCGTTAGGGCAGCATCATACCTGTGATAAAGACTCTAACTCTCAGAGCAATCCAGATGATATTCCTGTTCTAGAATATGTCTTGACTCCTGATACAGTTCCGGCAGATGATTCCAGTGTTTCTAAGATTGAACAGTCAGCATAGACAATTCCAGTTGCTAACCCAGCTCCCAAATTTTTTGTCACACGATATGGTCGCATTTCAAAGCCTAGTGTGAAAAACACAGCAACTTGGATGTAGTTGTATATCTGCATCATGCTTTGTATAATTGCATGATGAAAATCATTTGTATGTAAATTGCATATTCATTACAATCAGTGACAATGCCTAACTAATTTTCTCAAAGAGGGAGAATGTAGAATAAGAGGTGCGTTGTACTTTAAGAAGCATTTCCAAGATCTGTGTGTGCATATAAATACCAAGCATGTGTTAGCTTGACTGCCATTTGAAGCTGCAACCAGAATGTTAACTAACTGGAGACCTTATTTAAGACTGAGATGGTATGGAAAGGCTTGTCTGAAGAAGTTCATTTTATCTTTGTGAACAAAAGCGCTAACAATAAACCCATTGCATTAAGGACTGCCTGGTGTGTCATCATTTCTGCATATTTGAAGTTTGTGGTGCTTTTCTTAACTGTTTTTGTATTCATCAATAGAAACAAAAGCATTTATTTTGAATGGCCTCAGTGAAACTATTCATGAAAGGAAAGTCCATTCAGGCTCAATGTATAAAGAGAATGTTGTCATTTGTGGCACCAAATATCAGATCTGACCAAAGAGTGGTAGTTATATTTCTTAATATGCTTTTTATTTCACTATTAAAATAATTATTGGGTTATTGTTCTGCATCCACAATGTAAACACCTGTCTTAATCATGGATCCTGGAAATTCAAATAGCAAATGCATTAAAAGTGAAGTTTAGCTTGTTTTTCTCTCTACAGCATTTTCAAGGCTGCGCTACATGCTAATCAGGAAAGTAGTTAGCAAAGCAATGTGTTAGTTTTCAAAAATTCTCATGCATATAAACATGTTACAGCTGCAACAGCTCTTAGCCATCTGGACAGTACAGCAACAACTATCTGAATTACAGCAAATAATCCCTTCATCTTACTTAACTGATTATACATCTTCCGTCAAATGAGGGTTTTTCACAGAACATGCAAGCACGAATACCTGACAGAAAAAAAAAATGTAACCAATGAAGTCACTGTCAGAAAAGCAGGCATGAAATCAATTGCATCTCGCTGGACTCATATTCAGGAACTTGAGAAGTAAATTCAGTTTCCTTTAGACTTTCCTTAGCTATAGTATAACTGTCTTGGTGACCAGGAAAACACAGATTAAAAGAATAAAATCCATATGTTTGGACTTTAGACTGGGTGTGAGAAGCTTGATAAGATAACATTTATGCAGGCCTCGCTGCAGATGACACTTACTCTATCACTGCAGAAGAACCTGGGTGTTGAGTGGGAACATAGGACTTCAATCTTCTAAGTTATTTGGTGGATCTCAGCTGCTGTTTGGGTTTGTTACATTTTATATCCTACTGACAGAAGGAACTGGCAATCATGACCGTTTGGTCCTCTTCACCAATCATCTTGGACACAAAATCCAATTTGATAAGTACTATTCCAAACTCATTTTGGAGAAGTTCAAGATTAGGTGGTTAATAGCACACATTTCAGTGGTTAATAAGTATCAGATCCACTATGTTATGTCTAGTACAGAAAGTCATACTTCCAGAGTCAGCAAAGATATTCAAGCAACCTGAACAAGCAGGTGACTTTATGTCCACTCATAACCTCATAACAAGAAAGGAGAGGATGATGAGGCAAACATAAAAAGAGATGATAATAAGCGAGTAACCTATGACAACTATAGTATTCCATGACAAAAACAAGAATAAGAGTGAATCTTCTGAGGTGGCAAAACTAGTTCCTGGTTTGTTGCACTATCAAGCATGATGAACATTGCGCATTTTACTATATTATTTGCCAGCACTCCTTGTTGTATTGGGGTTTCACAGTTATTGGTATACTGGTATAAGATATTCTACTTGGAGTTGGGGGAAACTATTTTTGCCAGATGAACTATAGAAGTTTGTACTCTTCCAATGGCTTGCATCCTCAGCCTTTTTGATGTAATAAAATGATATCATTCAAACAGACTTTATAAGTGCAGAACCATCGATCATACAAAAAAGTGTGAATTGCAAAATGTTCATCACAAAACAATCTTTACAGTTACTGTATTCAATAGATTCTATTTCATAAATGGATTTTATAAGTTGTAATAACACATTAAATATTAGTGATCATGATATTTTGTAAACAACTTGTAATATCTCAGTGAACATGTACACCACACAAATTAATTCAGCTGCATTTTGTTTATCTATATTTAAGCTTTCATATTAGATCGAGCACCTCTGTTTTGGCTGCTTGGTTGTTAAAATGTTTACAGAAATATGAAAATGATGACAATATAAATATAGTATATTAACAATTTTAATGTCTCATTAGATGCAACAAACAAAACTCAAATGTCAGTACAGTTGCATTATCCATCATGTAATTAGGTGAAATCATTCAACAGATTGTATGTAATATGGCTTTGGAGTTATTATTATTGCAAACATGAACATATATCACTAGATACACAGAGGGATCACCAGAATGATTCTTGAGAAACACCCATAGGTGCCACTGATGTTTGATGATCTCAATGAGATATGTGGTGTTTTGCTATATTTCACTCATTAGGTCTTATATTTAGCTTCCTTTATTTTGAAACAGTTGCTTCCTGTCTATCAGGATTTAGATTGACATTGTTATTAATCTTTCTGTGTCATCTCTGAATCCCATTTTTTGATCACCAGAAGTCATAGGTTGCTTGCACTGTCTACTGGTGTATGTGTAGTGCAACATGCAGTAGTTTATCCTTTACTTCATATTTTATAGCCTGTATATCTTTCATATATTTCATTCTCTATGCTCATGTCCTTGAGTAAACACTATTTCATGGGATAGTATTTTCTTTATGCGTTCTTGGAATGGTGCAGTCAGCTGTTGGAATTTAAGCACTATTTAAATGAGAAGCTTTTATTCTGGGTTCTTCCTTTTTGCTGCATAATTTTCTAGGCAATAAATCTCCGATCAGTATCATCAATAAACAATGAGCACTCCTAACATTATCCAATCTATGTTCTGGCAAAAATATTGTCAAAGAGTCCATAGGGAACCATGAAGCTTTCTTTCGCTATGTCATAAATATCAATGTAAACTCATATATGTTCTGAGTCAGTGCAAACTGTAAATGAATACATGTACATGTTCATACATACTAACCCCCCTCTCACTGACAAAGGGGTCCATTATCATACCTGGAGATTGTGAAAACCCAGAAATCACATATACAATGCTGAAACAGCACTTTCCAAACCTAAAAACATGTTGTCTATGGGATGACATGGTTGCCCTAGCTGTGTCATATGTGAACTCCAAAACAAACAGACCCTGCACCTGAATAGTCTGCTGAGACTCACCCTCTGTACAGGATATGCAACTGTTGAATGCATTACAGCAACGTTTGGCACACTCCACAAGTGTTGGTATACAACAGATCATGGGAACTATTGTCTTATAAGCCTATTAAGCCTGATCTGCAAAGCCATGGAATCCATCATGATGGAACTCATAAACAGAGCTATTGTGAGCATACAAACACCCAACCCTACCAAGTTTGGTTTGGTCAGGGGCAGATCATGGTTCCCAAACCTGCCAGACTGTTTTCAAGGCAGTCACCCAGGACATACATCAATGAAATGAGCTACGCACATCCCACATAGACCTTGAAAAGCCCTTTTCCAACATCCCAGACACATGTCATATCCACAAAATCAACAACCTGTGCATAAATATGTATGTCATCTGATGGATTGCCAACTGGGGCACAGATAGATCCCACAAGGTAAGAATTGTGGTCTCCTGTTCAAGCTGGTAACACTTGCTGTCTCCCACGGCTCAGTCTTGGGACCCCTCCTGTCTGATATATACTTTTCAGAAATACAGTCAAACGCACGAGGGCTATGTTTAGCAAAGTTTGTGGATGACTGCAAAAAAGTTGTCATAATCGATGTTTGGGACAACAGAGACATCCTTAAAAAGGGTCTCAGTCAGACAGATGTGGTGTCAAAATTATGGCCTCGAGCTACAGTCATACAAATACCACATAGGTGCCAACACCCTAAATATGGAGGTGATAATAAGGGATCTATGGACACATGTGGATAGTCATCTCTACTTCCAGAAACACATTCACAAAGTGGTCAGACAATCATGCTATGTGTTCCCACAAACTGCCAAGGTCTTTGCATGTATGTCAAATAACGTAAGGTTAAATAATAGGGGAGGGGATATAAAGTTACTGACAGAATCCCTTGAATCTAAATGGATATTGAAGCTGATGGCTCATAGGAGCGCAGGGCTGAATGACACAGTACCCTTGAATCCCACCCTACAAAAAAGGCGGGTAGTTTACTGATTTTTGATTGGTTGGTTTTCAATTTAAATTGATGGAAATGTTTGTTCTCTTTATCTGATGAAGGGTTTTACACCCAAAAGCGCTTATCCTTGGCTGTTTTTTGTGGGTTTTAATAAAAGAAGGAGCTACTCCAGCAGTGTCCTGCCATTCTTCTTTTTGGATGTCAAATGAGTTTCCCTCTACTCATCAGTCATCAGACCCATCAAAGAGTACCACAACACACTTGCAATTAATCTGTCTAGGCACCTTCAGCAGCTGGAAAGACAACTGAAGTACCTCAACAAGAGGATTACTGGCCTCAAACAGTTGCCCCATGCAACAAGACTGAATTTAACTCAAACTGTACTCTGTTGTATACTGTCTACTCAGGAGATCTCTGCCCAACAGACAGGTCCATGTCCAATGCAGAACTGATGTACATGCTCTAACTGAAGTAAACACAAGCTCACCGTACCACATGCTCTAGGGATATCACCATCACAACATTAAATAGAACATGTTGGAGGGATACATTACTAACTCACAAACTTCCCTTGCTTTGGAACAGGCTCCCAACTGACATTAAGCTGAGTCCCTTCCTGACACTCTTCCAGAGGAGCCTTGATGAGTGCATGTGAAACTGAACTGTCACACCATGGATCACTTCATCAGCTTTACTACACAGAGGCCTAGGGAACTAACTCCATGGGTGGTGATAGCTGCACACTCTGGCCATACTAATATATGCCTTCAGGCAGATAGCCTATTACCTACCTATGTACCTATATATATATGTAGGAGGAACACAGTATAATAAGCCAAAGATGGATAGGCAGAGATGTGTGTAAGAGGGTGACCATGACAGGGAGCCATCCAGGACTGTCCCACCCAGCACACATCCCAATGGCACAAAAGACATGAGGTGCACATCTCTCCCACTGTACATAACAGCCACCAGTATCTGTAAGCATTACAGTGTATGTGGTCAATGTGCCTGCTGTACAACATGACTGTACAATGAAGTACACATCCACTATCTGTAGACATGTACCTGTCACATAGGTTCATAGATATGTAGTAGACTATCTCCATGAAGGCATATATCAGCCTACGCAAGTTGTGCAGCTTTCACCACACCATTGGGTAGTCTCCCAAGGCCTAGTTCTAATAATTAGTACCCTAAGCCCCTTTCTAGTGGGGGTGCTGATGTGATGCCTTGCATGAATTGTCTTTTTCCCATCCACTCATCAAGGTTCCAATTGAAGAGTGTCAACGAGGGGTTCTGTCTGATGTACATTGGGACTCTGTTCCACAGTAAGGCAAGTGTCTGGGATGGTACTCTATCCCACCAGCATGTTGTATTCATCGTTGTGATGAGGGTCATATCTCTGGAATGTGTAGGGCGACTCAATGTTGTTATCTGTAGATGGACCATGTTCAACAGTTATGTGCTGGACATGGCTCTGTATGTTAGGCAGAGTGTGCCTCTGAATAGGCGGTATGCGACGAAGAACAGATTTAGTCTTACTAGTTGTGTTGCATAACACAACTGTTTGAGACCAGTAATCCTCTTGGTGAGGTACCTATGTGGTCTCTACAGCTGCTGGATATGCTAAGTCGAGTACATCCAAAATAGTGCACTGTACTCAATGATGGGTCTGATGACTTTAGAGTAGAGTGCCAACACTACCTCTTCGGTTCCTGATGCAAACCCTTTGTTGATTAGGTGGGCCACATAGGATCTCTCAATCACTTTGGCAACATGGTTGTCAAAGGAAAGATGACTATCTACTTGTGTCCCCAGATCCCTTATCACCTTGTCATTTTTAAGGGGGTAACACCTATGTAGTAGTTTGTGGGTATTTTGTTTTCAACAAAGATGATCACTATGCATTCCTCCACAGTGAGCTTGAGGCCATGATTCTGACACCACACATCTGTCTCATAGAGTCCCTTCTGGAGAATATGTCTGTCTTCCAGGGAATCTATTATGGCAAACATTTTACAGTTCCCAGCAAACTTAGTCAACTACAACCCTCCTGTGTTGGCATGTACATTTGAGAAGTCTATACCAAACAGGAGGGACCCCAGGACTGAACCCTGAGGGACACCAATCATTAGAGGTGTAGAGTCTAACATGTAGCCAGCAATTCTTAATGTGTGGGATCTATCTGTGAGCCAGTTTGCAATCCATCTTGTGATGTATGGATTCATGGCCAGGTTGGTGAGTTCATCTATGATACCTGACTGAAAAATGGTGTCAATGGCCTTAGCAAGGTATAGGTAGGTTGTCTTGAGCTCATTTCAATCATCTGTAGCTTGGGTAACTGTCAAAGAAATCCTCCCAGTTCAGGAGGCGTGGTCTGCAATTGATGAAGCCAAATTGGGTGTGCTCAACTGTGTGAAGGTTCCCAATCTCTGTATTGTTGACTTCCATTATAATTGGCTCCATTGCCTTGCAGAACACTCTCGTCAGGCTCATAGAGCATGAATGCCAAGGGGTTTTTGTGGCCCCTCCCCTGTGGAGTTTGAAGAATGTTGCTGTGCAACATTCCATGGGTACATATCCTGTAGAGAGCATGTAGAGAGAGGTGTAGGTATCCTCGATGAATATGGATACATCCTCACCCTATGTGCTATGATTCAGGTTTTGATGCTGGAAGGTATGGAATGAGTAGTATCCTGGTAGTGCTGGTGTGCTGTCTGGAGTCTTGAACTAGGTTTCTGTTACTGCACAGATATCAATATTCTCCATAATGAGAAGTGCCTCAAGTTTGTGCATCTGGATGCTGAGACTTCTGGCAATGAGTAGCATTTAGCTCACTTTGTGGTTATTTGTGTTGGTTTCGGGGTTTGGTTTGTACTGCATGACCGGTGTTCCACACCTGAAGTCAGCACCTCATTGGACCCACCTGACCATAAGCTAATTAGCCTACATATCCACATTCTGGACCCACACCCCCATTAAGGAAACCATGTTAAAAAATTTCTTCAAAGCCAACTTCATGCTTCTTAAGACAGAAGTGCTGAACTGCAGGACACCCATGCAGATGGACAATACAGTTACGGCTACTGAATCCTTCACAATTGCACTTTATAAGCACTTACATGACTGCATGCATCATGCTATCCCAAACAGAACCAAGATGCTATCCTCCAAGAAAAGGAAGCCAATCTGGTGCTCCCCTGCCATAAACAAACCGCACAACAGAAGGAAGAAACTGTTGCAAAAGAGGGTAAAATCCCATGAGGGGAGGAGCTCCATGGTCAATATCAGTAAGAAGCTGATAAAATCCTCCAAAGCTAGTTATGAAAACAAAATTGACACTGATTCTAAAGACAACCACAAAGCATTCTATAGCTATGTCAAGAATCTCAATGGCAAAACTCAGTTCTGCTCTGAGTTACAGCACAATGGCACTAAATATAAAGACCCAACTGATATTGCCAACATCCTGGCAGATAGGATCAGTGCTAACTTTACCACCCTCTCACCCATGAAAGAGCACATCTCTATAACTGAAGACTGCAAAGTTGCTGTCATCACAGCTGCACAGGTAAAAAACACTCTCCAAAGCAAGGAGCACAGCATCTATGGGACCAGATAACATCCCAGGCTGTGTTCTACACAACCTGCAGAATGAACAGGCACCACACCTATGTACCATGTTCAGTCATAGCCTCACCTCAGGATTTGTGCCTGCTGAATGGCGCACAGTGATGGTTATCCCACTACACAAGAGGGGAGCCACCACGGACCCCAGGAACTAGCACCTCATTAGACTGATGAGCCTGCTCTGCAAGGCCATGGAATGTATCATCATATAACTTATAAAAAAAGACATTGGTAATCTCCAAACTCTGGACCACAACCATGTTGGGTTTGTAAAAGGCAGGTCATGTCTCCTAAACCTGATAGACATCATTGAAGCAGTCACCAGAACTGTAGACAAGGGTAAGGTGGTTCACAAAGCCTATGTAGATCTTGCCACGGCTTTCAATACCATCCTCCACTCTAGAATTATAGATAAACCTACTAAACTAGGTATAAATTACTATGTCACAAAATGGGTTGCCAACTAGCTCACTGACAGAACACACACTGTGAAAGTAGCAGACTCCAAGTACGACTTTGAACCAGTGACAAGTGCAGTACCACAGGGTTCAGTCCTGGGTCCTGTCCTGTATGGTATCTACTTCCTTGAAGTAAACTTTAACATGGAAGGTCTGTGGCTAATGAAGTTTCCAGATGACTGCAAACTAGGAGCCATAATTGAAACTACTAAATATGTGGACATCCTACAAAAGGGCCTCACTGAGACAGATGCCTGGTGTCAAAGCCATGGCCTCAAGCTCAGTGCCAAAATGTGCATTGTCATCCCCTTTGGTAAAAATTCTGCAGCCATGAACTACAACATAAGTGGTAGTATAATTAACACTGAAAGTGTGATAAGAGGCCTTGGGTCACAGTTGGACAGTGGACACACCTGTGATAATCACACCCCCACAGTAGTCAGGAAATCATTCTATGTGGCACACCTGATCACAAAAGGTGTCTCATGCAGAATAGATGAGGACATTGTTCCCCTCTACTCATCACTCACTAGATCCATAATATAATACAACACCCCTTTTGCTATGTACCTCACAAGATGTCTACAACAACTGGAAAGCCTGCCAAAATACTGCACAAAGAGCATTAGCAGCCTGAAATGCATGCCATACACAGACTGTCTCAAAATGCTCCAGCTGTACTCTCTCGCAAATCACCTACTCAGTGGTGATCTCTGCCTAACATACAAAGCTATGTCAAACACAGAGCTGTTGGACATGCTCCACGTAAAACACTCACAATCCCTCTGATCTTCGGCCCCAAAACCCAGAGTGAAATACAAAAGGAAGGGGTGTATCCATATACCTTATGGATACCCACACCTTCAGGTTAGTGGCACAGCATGAGGCCTTGGAGACTAAGCAAGTGCAACTAACATTGGGCAAAGCTGCTTATCAGATTGTAGCCTGCTACAGATCACCTACCTTGTCTCAGGAACCTCACTCAGTATTCCTGAGAACAGTGGAAAATATAAAGGTCCTACCAAACACCATTATATGAGGAGATTACAACTACCCAAACATTGAGTGGGAGAATTACTCACATACAACGTGCTATGCCCAATGCTTCCTAGAGTTTAAAAACTCAAATGCCCTGGAACAGCTGGTCACCACACCCACTAGAGGTGACAACATACTGGACCTGATCATCACCAGCATGAGGTACCAGTGTTGCACAACAGAGATAAACCCCTCGCTGGTAATATCAGATCATAAAGTAATCACACTGGACATCCACATCCCGCCCCCCTCCAGTCAAGGAAACCACTGTGAAGAAATTTTCAAAAGCAAATTGCACACTTCTCAAGACCAAAGTGGAAAGTTCCAAAGCCCCCTTGCTATAGGATAATTCTATACAATCTGCAGAATCATTTACAAGTGCATTCTATGAGCATCTACAGGGATGCATGGATCGAGACATCCCAAATAAAACCAAGATGCACTCCTCCAAAAATAAGAAACAAATCTGGTGGACGTTGCCCATAAATAAGCTATACAACAGAAGGAGGAAACGAACACATGATAGAGCAAACATCACTCATCATTATTAGGAAGAAACAATGATCGCTCATAAAATAATCCAAGGCCAGTTTCTAAAGACAAATTGCCAAGGAATGTAAGAATAACAACCACAAAACCTTTGTTAGCTATACCAAACATTTAGGTGGCAACTTTCAAATATGCTGTCAACTACTGCAAAATGGCAAAAAATACACTGAACCAACTGACACTGCCCACATCCTGGCGGACAAGTTCAGTGCAAACTCCCCCCATCACCACCAAAAGGGCCTGTGTCCATCCCAGAAGAATGCAGAGCCCCAGACTTCATGGACATGCAGGTAAAAACAGCCCTCTCCAAAGCTAAGAACACAGCATCAGTGGGACTGGATGGTGTCCCAGGCTGCGGCTTACACCAGCCCCAAAAGGAACTACACCCTCACCTACATTCACTGTCCAGACTCAACCTTACCACAGGCTATGTACCCAAATAATGGCATACCGCAACAGTCATCCATCTCCACAAAGTTGGTGCCACAACAGAACCTGGAAACTATTGCTTATAGGCCTACTCAGCCTGGTCTGCAAAGCTATGGAGCAAATTATCATGGAACCCATAAACAGAGACATTGGGAACCTCCAGACACTGGACTCTACCCAACTTGGCTTTGTTAAAGGCAGATCCTGCCTCCTAAACCTAGTTGACTGCTTTTAAGCAGTTACCAAGGATACAGATGGAGGTGAAAGTAGTCCACACAGCCCACCTGGACCTCACTAAGGCCTTTGACACCATTCCCCACTCTGGCATCATGGACAAGCTTACCAGCTTGAACATTAACACCTATGTCACAGGATGGCTGGCCAACTGGCTCACAGATCAAACACACATGTTCAGAGTTGCGGGTGCTATGTCCGACTCTAAACCAGTCACAAATGGCATCCCACAGGTCTTGGTCTTGGGACCCCACCTGTTCAGTAGATACTGCTCAGAGGTACAGGCAAGCATGGGAGGAGTATGGCTGATCATGTTTGCAGATGACTGCTAACTGTGGTCCATAATCGACTCTATGGCTGACACAGACATCCTCCAGAAGGGTCTTACAGAGACAGATACCTGGTGTCAAAACAATGCCCTCAAGCAGAATGCCAAAAATGCATAGTCATCCCCTTTGAATAAAACAAAGTGCACACAAATAACCATATAGGTGGTAATCCAGTATGTACGGACAATGTAATTATGGCCCTGGGGACCCAGGTAGATAGTAAACTCTCCTTTGATGAACACATTGCAAAAGTGTTTAGAAATTCCTTCTATGTAGCCCACGTAATGTCACCTAATGTAACCCACTTTGTCTAGTCTGATGATGTCACCATCCTACAAATATACCTGTGGAAAAAAAAGCTCCCAGTAATGTGTATAGTGCATCGTGTTAATGCGTACTCCTCTAGTATCATAAAGTAATTAGGGAGGGGTTTGAATATTGCACTTGACAACTGTATGAGAGTGTGCATGTCTCCTTGGAGAGGCGCAACCTTTCTGAAGACTACTGAAACACCTTAAAAGTGGTATACTCATCTTTGTCAAGTCTGATGATATCACCATCCTGCAAATATACCTGAGGAAATGAGAACTCCCAGTACTGTGTACAGTGTGTCGTATTAATGCATGTTTCTCTAGTATTGTAAAGTAGTTAGGCAGGGGTTTGAATCCTGCACTTGCCAACTATATGAGTGTGTGTGTGTCTCCTTGGAGAAAAACAGCCTTTTTGTAGACTATTAAAACACCTTAAAAGTGGTATACTTATCTTCGTTAAATCTGATGATGTCACCATCCTACAAATATACCTGTGGAAAAAAGAGCTCCCAGTAATGTGTATAGCACATTCTGTTAATGTGCACTGCTTTAGTATCATTAAATATTTAGGAAGGGGTTTGAATCCTGCGCTTGTCACCTGTATTATAATGTGTGCATCTCCTTGTAGAAGAACAGCCTTTTTGAAGACTACTGAAACACCTTAAAAGTTGTATACTCATCTTTGTCAAGTCTGAGGATGTCACCATCCTACAAGTATACCTGTTGAATGGAGAGTTCCCAGTAACGTATGTAGCACATCGTGTTGATGTGCACTGCTTTAATATCATAAAGTAGTTAGCTAGGGGTTTGAATCCTGCACTTGACAACTGTATGCGAGTGTGTGTCTTTCCTTGGATAGAAGCGGCCTTTTTGAAGACTACTGAAACACCTTAAAAGTGGTATACTCATCTTTGTCAAGTTTGATGATGTCACTATCCTACAAATATACCTGTGGAATAAAGAACTCCCGGTAATGTGTATAGCACATTGTGTTAATGTATATTGTTCTAGTATCATAAAGTAGTTAGGTAGAGGTTTGAATCCTGCACTTGATGACTGTGTGTGTGTGACACTGTTGGTCAAAGTGATGTAGGTTTTGCTTTTACTACTGTATGACATATCACAATGACAACAGTATGTGCATTACACATGTCAGGTAGCTGTGTGGCAAATACATATACATACATGTGACCTCAATTATTTCATAGGTGAGAACCCTGCTTTCTCCATGAACACATATGTTATCTTTGCCAGAGTGTGCTGCTGCTTTCCAGACTTTAGGTTACATCTGTATGCTTGTGACAAGCCTAGACACTGCAGTGATCCCTGGCCTACATCATCCGTTTCACATACACTCATTACAGTTTCTATTGAATAGTGTGAGTGAGGGTTTATGCCTGAGGTATATTTGAAACCTGTTCAAAAGCAGCAAGGTCTGTCAAAGATGGCTATTTATTATAGGTGTACAACAACCTTTCTGGATATGCATGCAGACCCCTTATTGCTTATGTGATCCACAGAGGGATTTCCAAAACCCTTTGGAAATGTGATTATCAAAGGAAAGATGATGCAACACATGGCTCTATGTATACATCGGTACCTGTTCAACATTTTGGGGGCTACTACCTATGTGGTACTCTGGGGATACTATGTTTTGTAAAAGTGGATGACTATGCTTTATTTGGCTTATAGTTTTAAGCATGGGTTTGACACCAGGTATCTGTTTGTATGATATCCTTTTGGAGGACGTGTGTGTCATCTGGAGAATGCATTATAGCCCACAGTATGCATTGCCAAACATGGCCAGACATATCCCTACTGTGTTTGCTTGTACCTAAGAAAGCTATATGCCAAACAGGAGTGGTCCCAGGACTGAGTGCAGGTGAATACCACTGGTTACTAGCATAGAATAGTACTTGAAGGCTGCAAATGTTACTGTGTCTCCTACATCTGTGTGTCAGTTGTCAAGACATCATCTAACAATTGTTTATGGTCAGGCTGTAGAGGTTATGTATACTACCAGAATGCAAACCAATGACAGATAGTAAGAGTATCACCCACGGCACAGTGTCAAACTGTGTCATACACATACGTGTACTCAAGTTCCAAAATGTGTGCAGTACAATGCATACTGGCCACCAATAGAAACTATGGAGTGTTAACACTGTCTAATACAGGGCATGTCACCCTGCCCATGTGTCCAATATGCACGTATATGCAGACAGTGCACCTCAACCATGTTCACAAATGTACACCTGCAAATCTGTGCTGCACATATCCCACACTTACTATCCACTCTCTAACACATGCTGACAAAACTACACACATCAGCCAAGTGGCACATGGGCAGACAATACACAATTGGAATAAACACTGGTGTAAACATTACTACATTGATAATTATAACTTTAATACATCATGCCTGCTTAGCTACACCTTCAAGGATATCATTACACTTTACTGCTGACAACATGCTAACATTGCTATTCTGTTATAAAGTCACCCTGTGCATCAGCACCATGTTAGCCTTTTCCTGCATCAATGTTACAGATGACAGGAGGTGGCACAGGTTTCATCATATGCACAGGGTGTGTTGTTGGTTTGCCAGAGGCCTACATTGAGCCATACAATCGACATGTGTGTGTGAGTGTGTGTGTGAGGGCCAAGAGTACTGTTATGAGCCAATGTGGATGTAATGTGTGCGGGTATGTGTTTGCCCTAGGTGTCTGGTTTATGTGTGTGTGTCTGCATGCACACAGTTCCACCATGTGGCTGCCATATACGGGGATTTGTGGGACAGCTACAGACTGTACCTGGCAGGCTTAACGGATCACCATCTCTGGCCATGGATATGGGACCTGTGCCTGGCAGGGGTGCTGCAGACAGTATCAGGTACTAATCCAGACTGGATACTATCCTCATAGGTTGACATATGTACACTGGATCCAGGTCCCTGCTGGGACTGGCCAGAGCCACGTGCACGTGGTCTTCTAGGACCATCTATGGACAGCCCACCCGCAACATTGCTGGGGCTGGTACTGGCACTACAGGAGCAGCTATGACTTGATGGACATCCACAGCAACTGCCAGCTGATGATGTTGCTGACATACGTCCACGTCGATGTCTCAACTGTCCCGCACTGTCCTGACACATGGACATGACATTGTGGAGGACATCTAATGTCTCACCCCAATGTCTATCAATGACCACAGTGTAATTACGGATGGCACCTGCTAGGTCACAGATACTGTCATTTAAAGAGGTGTTATGAGTCCTCTGTCCCCTTAGTCCCTGTCTGGTGTACCACTCCATACATGCCTGTGCCTCCATGATAGCCTGGAACATGTGTGTGGTTGTAAGAGTTGTGGCACGTCTGCCAGGGGCATGATGACCAGCAGTGTTCTGACAAGAACCGCTGGACATCTGCCTATGTGGTACCATTCCAGACATCTGGCTATGGCTGCTGTATCCTGATGCATGTGCCATAGATACCACGCTGTACTGACCACTGCCGACTGTACACTGTCCCTCTGCTAAGGGCATTGGTGATGATGTATGTACAGGCAGTATGACTGTGTGCATGGATGGGGTGGAGACTTGTGTACTGTCAATTGGTGGCCCAACTACAGACCTTGACAAACATGCCTGTGCCTTAACACACCTATCCTCATTATCACTATTTGTGTCAGTGATATCAGGTTCCCAGCTGCACTGAACTAGCCCAACCTCAGCACCTGTGACAGTAAAACAGGAAACACACTTTAAGACCAGTACATGATGTCAGAACACATGAACACATGCACACATGCACACATGAACACATAAACACATGCACACATGCATACACTCACACATACACACATGCACACATGCACACTCACACATGCACACATGCACACATGCACACAGCAGACGCACACAGACACACAGACACACACATACACACAGACACACACACACACACACACACACACACACACACACACCACCAGCAATCTCAGAACATACTCAATAGCAGTTGATAGTGGGGTACAGTATCGCAAGCCAAACAGTCATATCACACAGCATGCAGGACATGTGTTGCTCAACAGCATGCAGTGCGAGTGTAAACAGTCCTTGTTACTAACCGTATATATGGCTTTGATGCATGTATTTTGTTGTTCTGTGATTGGCCTCCCCCTGGAACGCAATGTATACATGGACATAACATTGCTGTGCAAGTATTAAAAACTCTTTAATGTACTGTGCACCATCACTCACAGGTATACATACCATGGCTGGATGTGTATCTGTGTGTCACATAGATATCCAATTCTGATTAAAGCCTCTGTGTCTTTAGCAAATAATTGTTACAGATTTAGCTCATGCATGATGTGTAAACACACAAGATCAGTGGTGCATATATAACTGATGGAATACCATTGGTCCACATAACCAATGTACATTAGTTATGGTGAGTGTAGATCATATTGTGGACATGCCAGTGTCATCCATGACATGGCATGCTAAAACACAACTGCATATTTAAACATCACACATACACAATGTGTGTCACATGACCTAACCACTCAATAGCATTACAAGACATATATGTGTCGGTTGTGCAAATGGTGATTGGTATTCATATTGTTTATAGGTGCATATGTTTGCACACACATAACATTAAGGTGTATAGCAATGAAAGCTATGTGTAGTACTGTGGTTACAATAACTGGATGGGGTGTAGTACCCTTAGCCATCATCATGAAGGATCATGTGGTCACTCAAGGCTACAAATGTGTCCCAAACCAGCACCTATCATGCTGTACCAGAACTGCACTTCCTTGGCTACATTCACCATTTCACAGCCAGTTGTTACATGGGTTTGTAAGGAGGCTAATAAAGAGCATTGCCTAACATGAATGTGTTGTGTGTTGCAGTGTGTTTCATTGCCCCATGATAGGCCTCTACCCCTTAGGTATATTATGTATGCTGTGTGGATGACATTTTGGATACTGGAGTGTGACTTTACAGAGGGTTTGTGAATACTTCATGTGTAGCATGTTAACATGTTCTGTGTATGACATAGTTGTGTATGTTGTGTGCATGCATATCCACTCTGCCTATCCAATGGTCACTACAGTGTAAACACATTTGTTTGAGATAGTCTGTGTATTGCTTGTGTTTGAGGCAGCTAATCACATTACTGAGATGTGCGTAGTCTCACAGCAAACATGCACAGCATGCATTATGCGTAGGTGTGTTACATGTATACGTGGCCTACACCTTAACTATGACATGCACTTTTTGTTTGCAATAATAAATGTAGAACACACTCACCAGCATGTGTCCTCTGCCTTGCTGTCACACCAGAGGGACCTACATGGATATGAGACACTTTGTCAGTGTCGACAACTGTGGCATTGCTACTGTGGGTTTGCAATCTTACAGTAGTACAACAGTTTACATTCACAGGCCTACAGATTATGTTCCAAATGATCAGTATTGCACAACAACAGGCTCCACATCTTCTAACTACAAAGTACACATCTCACATATGCATAATCTACCAATAGAGGTAACAGTAGTCTACAGATATGCCATGTTACCTGCATGCTCCATTTGTTCTTGCTGGGTGGCCCCAACCTCCATCAAGGTAAATGTCTGCTGTTGTTGTTGTTCGGCAAGTGCCACCAGACTCTGGTGAGGGGGGGATGGATGTTAACCCCACCACCTGTTGCAAGCTGTTGTCTATGGACATAAGAAGCATGCTGCCGGACATGTCTAAGTAAATCACTGCAGTGATGGCGTACCTGCTCATATGTCCGGTTATGCATGTCTATGTCATTTACCCTCCAGACAACATCTTGCCACAGTGCAGTACGCTCATGCTGGTCTTGGCTGGTTCTCGAGAATAATAGGCTGTAGTGCTGAATCAGGCAGCTGGTAATAATGTCATCCTCAGCACTACTGTAGCTAGGATTACGATGGTGGGCCATGATCCCTGGAAGACAAAGAAAAAATATGTCTGAGCAAGTCATATGGCACACTTAACATTATACAGTACAGATATCACTGAACTTCCATATATAGCAACCTATTAGCTGACTGAGATTAAACACTTTCAATACCACTTATCAGTGTTCAGCCCACAGCTGCTTGAAAGTGGCTGGCACGCTCTATATAATAAACCATGTTCTGCACAGCAACAAAATAAAATCACTATATAAGACTATATAACAGTACATGCCACACTGTATGCGACACAATGCACCACCTAGCCAGAGAAGGTATAGATCAAGCGAATGCATAAAGAAATGTGTCATCCATCGCAATGTTTGTAAAGTCCAGTTACAGTATTACCATTATACCACACAACTTGTTGATGGCAAACCCTTGGCCAAAATATGTGCACAATTGTGGATATAGGTGGCATACTGCTGTAGTAAACTATAAATGTTGCTAGATGCGCAGTCATATCTTGTAACACACATATGACAGAGGACATGTTACAGGCATACCCACACATACATTAGACATAATTACAAGACACAAAGGTATGGCAACTCAGATAAGATTTACTTGTGTACCATACAGTACTGTGTGTCAGTACTTTCAAAACATTAAGCCTGAGGAATGTAATCTTTGAGGACTTCAGGGACCACACAAAACAGTGGTCCCAAGCAATGTGGACATACACCATACTTTGCTGCTTAGGCCTACAGCTTCAAGTAGTACTACAGTTCATACAGGATTTGGATTCAACATCAGTACCAGTCAATAAGCATACATGTAGTGGTTTAGCCTCCAATGACACACCCCAGTTAAGACCAAGGAACTACATCAGACTGTATGCCATAGTGCTTTATCTGCCTAGCAACAGCATACACAGTTTTTGCTGGGATCAAAGCAAGGACACATAATACCATGACAGAAACAGTTTCCTAAGCTATCCCACAAATACACATCTTTGACACATTCACCAACACATTGACCATCACACTCCTCTCTGTATATATATATATATATATATATATATATATATATATATATATATACATACATACATATACACATCCATTGATGTACATATACATATAGGCACATATACAGTCCACCTTTCATGGTGGGAATATCAATTATACAAAGGATGTGAGGTGTACAGTAATGTAATAATATCGCACAGTCTTGTGAGAAATACATTGAAAGTGTTCTCAGCCCAGGTAGCTTTAGCAGGCCTCACTGGCTGCAACATTGCAAACTGAACAAAACACACACAGTGTTTAATCACCACATGTCATATACCAGCAATGTATGCTGTCTTGTTTGTCACACATTAAAACCTACATACAAATATGCACATAACAACCTTCACCAACATATATATGTCCACCCTTCACAAACAGTTGCAATATGTCCCTTGCTCTATGCACATATACAGATGTTAATATATATGACACATATATATCTCTTTGTATGTGTGTGCCATACCCACACAAGGTCCACACTGTTGTAAGTCCCTGGACCTCACAGCTGAACTGTTGGGCCTTGCTGCAACATGAACAGTTGTCACATGTGAACACACAGTAACATTAAAGGGGGTATATATAGCTACAAATGCTAGATTAGCATACTAGCCTGGTACAGCAGTTGCCAATGCTAAGCTAAACTTTGATATGACTATAATGCATGTGTTACTCTGTCACAACCATGTTTATATAAATGTTTGCGCTAATCCCCCAAACAGCCATTGTCCACACTACTGTACAGAACACAGATAACATGGATCAAATGTTTGACGTTTAATGCTGAGCTACATATTTCACAGTTATGTCCAACTGCACACAGCTACACACTGAATTGTCCATGGCAGTGGTTAAGCAGGACATCTGTGCATAGATACATACTGCTGCCACATATGAATGGTTCACATTATGTAGAGTACATCTACTACATGCCAGTAAATACATATCTGTTACATACCTTTCCTTTGTATGAGTTGGTATTATTTATTTTCCGTTTTCCTTTTGCTTTTCACTGTCTCTCTCTCTCTCTCTCTCTCTCTCTCTCTCTCTCTCAGTCTCTGCACTAGAGTGATTGAGTTTGTGGGCAGCAATTACAGCCAGCTTTTATAGGTATTTGCACATGTGCATTTGGTGACCTCTGCACCAATTGGTGGCCACCATTTGCTAATTGCATGCAGCTTGCTGTGTGGTAATTGCAGTAATCACCGTCATAGCAACCCAAAGCTATAAATTGCTAACTCAGGTAGGCGTAGCCCTTTCAGCTTTCCAAAATGGGGATCATGCTTGTTTGCTGTGGCCATCATTGTTTAAGTCAGAAGGTTAATATAGTTCTTATATCTGAAACCAGGGGTGTAGCCAGTGATTTGAATTTTGTACTCAGACCTGAATGTTGCTGCTTCCAGTGCACACTTCTCAGTGTAGAATTGTACTCACCCCTCCAAATGCTAACACAATATACATGGGAGTATGTACATTCTTTTCTAATTATACAATTTACTGCCATACAAAAGTAGTTATTGAGATGTATTCTTTTGGCAAATGAACTGTTTGTGAACTGCTATACTGTGAATATTAATTTACTCACTTCTGAACAGTTTGTGCTTTTTTGGTGTTGACATTAGCACAGGCTGCTCAAGAAAACTGGACAAATTTCAGTACTGAGTATGCCTACCTACATCCTTGGTAGACCCTGAACACACAGGTATAGTGCACATATAGGTAGGGGTGCAGAAGTACAGAGAGCATTATGTATTATTGTGTGAATTTTATCTTGCTGGACTTAAAGGAATGCTGTTTACCTGTTAGTTTATCAAGGCAAGTAGTCTGTCTGTGTAGCTCCCAACTGTGGACCTATCCAGATGGTAGCCAGAGGTTAGCCTGTTATTCTTTGTCTGTGCACCACACTGGTCTTTTCTGCACTGGAACAATGGCATTGGCACAGTTGGTTGCTACCAGTACATGACTATATCCTTTGGTATTTCAGTGTTGTACTCCTACATAAGGGTATGCTTCTGGAACTCCTTCCAAAGCTATTTGCACAGCGTGTAACAGCAGAAAAGCTGATATGGCTGTGTGTTTCTGCCTCTGCCAGGCCTCTCCAACACTCAGGTACATATTTGAGCAGACTCAGGGAAAAGAGGGTAAAAGTGGGGTACACCTTTAAAATATTAGAGACATTAAGTTGAGACTTTGAGAGAACCAGAGCATATGGATTAATACACCTTTTATGAAGTACAAGCAGTGTCTAACTCTTACTTATTGTCATTATTCATTAAGTGTAATTCCTCACCTTTCTGCCTAATGTCAGTACTTTTCAGAGGGATTCAGAGGGACACAGCTAAAATTTGTTTCAAAATCAGGGACATCCCTGAAAATTGGTCACAGTTGGGAAGTATGGCCTCTGCCCTAATCAGATATGCCAGTGTTTGTCCTGCTATGATACTGTGTGGGGGTTGTAAAGTGCTGCTGTAACATTATTTCCTGCTAGAATGTCTGGTTCTCTTATCATAGTCATGTAATGCAATTCCACAACAACTGCTGGTAAACATCCACAGAATAAGATTTGTGTTATGGCATTCCTATTTTTTCCTTTACATTCACTCATTCTGATGCATGATATATTTATTTCAGCACCAACTTGTTGTATGTCTACCGTGGCTTAGTTGTACTTCATGCAGTGTAGTGTGTACAAGGTCCGGGGTTAAAGACTAACAGAGGTGTTTTATTTTTCTGCTGAGCAGAACAAGGGCCCTGACATACAGTGTGACTAAGGCACTTTTAAGCAGTTGTAAGCGGGTTTGCGTGGGTTTGATTGATGCTTAGCAATGCTTAGCTAAGCACACACAAGCGCACACAGGCACACACTCGTGCAAACCTGCTAACTACTGCTTAATAGTGCTTACTCCCGCTAACCCCTGTGCTCATTTCTTTGAAAGTAAAGAAAATGGGGAGATAGGAAATTGGTGAAAATGGGGCACAAAGAGGGAAAGACAGTAGGGAAAATAGCTCGGGATGTTTAGGACAGGTGTAGGGAAGGGCCATAGCTGCCCATTTCTTTAACAGCAACAGCTGTGCATATGCAATAAATTTGGAGAGAAATATGAAACCTTCAACCCCTGTGAGAGGGGTGAGGACAACAAAGTATGTTGTTCGTCCAATTAAATATCAGTTTATGTGTCCAGCGGACATGTGTGCAAAATGGGCAGCTATGTATGGTGTGTAATTTTTTTTTTTGGGGAGCAGATTGCCCTTTTTTTTTCAGGTGAGAGTGGAATGTGGGGTAGGGGAAGTAGGTATATTTGGGGAGGTAGGTTGGGGAGGTAAACAGACAAGACAAACAAGATGCATACAGGGGCGGAATATGACACATGTGGTGGGTGAACACCATTGATGGGGAAGGATGTTTGGAAATCGCAAGCCCATGAGCCCACAGTTGGCAACAGTGGAACTGAGATCCCCACCCATGGGCAGTCACCACTGCACCTTCACAGCCCAGAGGGTGGCTGTGCTGGGGGCTGTGTAGAAGGGGCAGGCTTACCCATGAATCGCTCCACTCATGCCTCAAGCTGGCATAGAGGATCAGCAACAGAACGCTCAATCTCCCTATGCACCACATCCCAGACCATTCAGAGTGTGATTGGTGGCCCTCCTCCGCCCACGCTTGCATGGAGGGGGCGAGCCCCATCCCCTGATGCGCTTCCACCCAAAGGCGGCACAGGGCCAGTGGAGGAGGAGGTCACAGGCTGGGCACCGGACTTGCTGGTGCCAGGTGCCATCACCAGCTGAGGTGGGACAGGTGGGTCCGCAGTCAACAGCATTCCCAATTAGTTATAACAGCATGCAGATGTATTCCCATTAACCCAACACACCAGAGTTCCAACAGTTGAACAGAAAGTATGACACATGCATATATAGAACAACAGTGGACATTACAACAGCATGCAGGTTTAATTGATGTCAACAGGCCACCAATATTGTGGTATTTGAACAGGACACATGCATCAAAATAAATGCAGATATTTATAAACCAATAAGGCATATGTCCCAACAAATGTTTTGAGATTAGATATACCCATTGAGGTGTATAATTGCATTTTTTATGCACACACAGCAGGGTGGAAAATGATAGCTCAATTAACAACTTATATATCCTTCTAGTTTACACTACATTCCTGTTAACTGCAGTTATATGTCCCCTACATGCATTATTACACTAACCAATTGTCCTTAAATTGTGAAATGGGTTTTGCTAGATCTTTATATACATGGGCTGTATCTGACATACAAACTGTCCGGGATGCAGATGCTACTGCTACATATTTTGTGAGTTGCTCAGACACACTACTGCTGGGATGGTACACTGATAGCTCTACTTTCCTATACTTATTTAGATATGTTTAGGTGAAATTATCAGTTATATGTTAACAGCTCCCTACATTTCTGCCAGCACAATGACATTTCTGGGGAACACAATACCAAGCTACTCATGTGCCAGATTAACCTGTACATGCTGGGCATGAACCAACAGTTGAGGACTGTAAATATGCTTAAAAGCTACTGGCACTCCCTTCATCCACTTTATATGGGCCTACCCAACTGTGTGTTAACAGCTCTTAATACAACAGTACTATTTCTACAATGCAAGAGTACAACATATCAAATAAAATGACACAGACACACTCCAGGAATTTTACCTTTATTAAACACTTAAAACACTTTTCTAGAGGCTCTCTCATTTATTCTATATAACAGTACATGCAGAATAATTATTAGAGAATTATTATACCTTTATTTATTGTGTTAAAACACTTTTTTCAGGCTCTCTCATTTATTTTACAGAACAGTACAAGCAGAATAATTACTAACTTGCCTGGTGGCACAGCCTTAGCAGCCTATCTGCATAGGTGTGCTGATTCGCAGCATGGACACCTGCAGCTGTGATGTAAATGAAGTGATATTGAGACATACCTATCCATAGTATACACTAGAATAGCAATTCTTACATACTTAATTCCATGGCTACTTAGTAGTGGGGCATTTTCCATCTCACAGGCCTCCTGGATCCACTGGTCCAGTTGATCCGGCTTGCATCTCTTCAGGTCTGTGTGGTGGTGTCTGACATGCTCACCAGTCTGAGGGACACCTGTGGCACTAGTGAGTTCATGAGCTAGACAGTCCCAGGCTTCCGCTTTGTATTGGGTGCCCTGATACTGGCACCGCAGGAGTCTATCCTCATGATTATGGACAAGGAGCCAAACCATTACTTTTGACTCCTCAATGCCCCAACGTTGTGCTTGAAAATGAGAGCCCTCTCCAGCACCAGCCATTGCTCCCTGCAGATGGGAGTTACAACCAGTTATGGCAAGTATTCCCGCATATGGAGCTTAAATATGCATCATTTCCCGCACTTATTTGTGATTGGCCAGTTTTGAAAAAACTCAGCTGAAGGCACACCTGCTTAGCAATGGGTAAACTTTCATTGATATGTATGTGTGTGTTGAAAGTGCATGCTTACGAAAAGCTGTCATGGCTTAGTGGTTCAGTACTGTGATTATGGTGCACAGTATCCCGGGTTCGAGGCCTGTGATTGCTTTTTATTTTACTACTGGCCAGACCAGCTAGGAGGTGTGGCTGTGTTTAGCTGACTTTGCTCAACTTTGCCTGCCGTTGCTCTACGTTGCGCTACATTGCTCAGTGTTGCTCTACGTTGCTTGTTGTTGCCTGCCATTGCGCTGGTTAGCACGGTGAGCAGCTACGCAAACATGTTCTGTTTACACTAGTTTGCGCAATGCGCAGCTCCGCACAAAGCTATTGCGCTAGTTAACGCAGTGCTCAGCTATGAGCAATTATATTTAAATATGCTTAATACTGGTAAACTTTGCTTAGCAGTGCTTCACATTGCTTAAGATACGTTACTTATGCATCCATCAGTTTGTATAACCATTTCACCTTCATACATATATATGTAAATATATATATATATATTTATATATATAAAATTTGTTCACTACTACATAGGCCATTTCAATGTTTTTTACTAAAATTTAAATGATAAATGTCAGGAATTATTTTTATATACAGATTTACAACAGAAAATAGAAAGAGGAGTGGTGGGACTCGAACCGGGAATGTCTCTTCTTTGGGTGAATGCTCTACCACTAAGCTATCGCTATTTTGCTTAATTTGCATATACGTTTCTTATTATCCTCTTCGATGTCTAAACTGCTAACTATAGCTAAGCAATGGGCAAACCCGTGCAAACACGAGCAAATACGGGCAGCTATATCGGGAATAAAAAAAAAAAAAAGTTTTACATTTTATAATTGTATAGGGGTTTAGAATGTGGGGGAGTGTAGTGTTGGGTATGTACACATTTGAGCGGACTCGCTCATGTCAGTTGACATTTCCTGATTGAGAGACTTGCAGGGGTGTGGATTTTTGGACTGCTCGGCAGTCCGACATGCCCCCTGCCCTTGTGCACGCTCCGTGTTAGCCTTAGAGTTGAGGCAGTACACCCTCATTAATATGCATGGCGTGCTGCCGTCTTACGCTTAGACTGGCGTTTCCATGTAAGACTAATCTAGTCTTACAGGGAGGATTAGTGAATCCTGGGGTATGACTTTGTATGTGATCATGCAGCCTAAACTCATGATTTAAACATCCTTTACCTGTTTATAGTTACAGGTATATGTTTTAGCAGATAATAATTTATGATTATTATTTCTTCTGTTTGTTTCTGTTCATTCTGGATTTGTGCAGTTCTTGTTGTTACCTGCTGATGTACTAAGGGTCCCATGCTGGCTCCTATAACTCTGGGTTGAAAATACTGTTCTTGGATCCATTTGTGTGCAATGGCCCTCATGGGAATGGTTTACATCTTTTTTTTTTGTCGAGTCTTTCAGTTTTTTAATATTACTCAATTAAGGAGAGTGTGTGGAAACATGGAGGTGTTTAGGTGAAATGGCAGTGGAGTTTTTAACCAGATTGTTTAATGAAATCCTGGAAAGTGAGAGGATGCCTGAGGAATGGAGAAAAAGTTTTTTGGTACCGATTTTTAAGAATAAGGGTGATGTGCAGACCTGTAGTAACTACAGAGGGATTAAATTGATCAGTCACAGAATGAAGTTATGGGAAAGAGTAGTGGAAGCTAGGTTAAGAAGGGGGGTGATGATTAGTGATCAGCAGTATGGTTTCTTGCCAGGAAAGAGCACTACAGATACGATGTTTGCTCTGAGAGTGTTGATGGAGAAGTACAGAGAAGGTCAGAAGGAGTTGCATTGTGTCTTTGTCGACTTAGAGGAAGCATATGACTGGGTGCCTAGAGAGGAGTTGTGGTATTGTATGAGGAAGTCGGGAGTGTCGGAGAAGTATGTAAGAGTGGTAGAGGATATGTACGAGGGTAGTGTGACATCGGTGAGGTCTGTGGTGGGAGTGAGAGATGGGTTTAAGGTGGAGGTGAGATTACATCAAGGATCAGCTCTGAGCCCTTTCTTATTTGCAATGGTGATGGACAGGTTAACAGACGAGATCAGACAGGCGTCCTCGTGGACTATGATGTTTGCAGATGACATTGTGATCTGTAGTGAGAGTATGGAACAGGTGGAGGAGACCCTGGAGAAGTGGAGATATGCTCCAGAGAGAAGAGGAATGAAGGTCAGCAGGACTAGGACAGAATATATGTGGGTGAATGAGAGGGAGGACAGAGGAATGGTGAGGATGCAGGGAGTAGAGGTAGTGAAAGTGGATGAGTTTAAATACTTGGGATCAACAGTTCAGAGTAATGGTGAGTGTGGAAGAGAGGTGAAGAATAGAGTGCAGGCAGGATGGAGTGTGTGGAGAAGAGTGTCAGGAGTGATTTGTGACAGAGTACCAGTAAGAGTGAAAGGGAACATCTACAAAAGGGTAGTGAGATCAGCTATGTTATATGGGTTGGAGACAGTGGCATTGACAAAAAAGGCAGGAGTCAGAGCTTGACGTGGTAGAGTTGAAGATGTTAAGATTTGCACTGGGTGTGACAAGGATGGACAGGATTAGGAATAAGTATATTAGAGGGTCAACCCAGGTTGAAAGGTTTGGAGACAAAGCCAGAGAAGCAAGATAACGTTGGTTTGGACATGTGCTGAGGAGGGATGCAGAGTATATTGGGAAAAAGATGCTAAGGATGAAGCTGCCAGGTAACAGGAAAAGAGGAAGGCATAAGATAAGGTTTATGGAGGTGGTGAGAGAGGACATGCAGGTGGTTGGTGTGACAGAGCAAGATGCAGAGGACAGGAAGAAATGGAAACAGTTGATCTGCTGTGGAGACCCCTAACAAGACCAGCCAAAAGAAGAAGAAGAAGAGTCAGTTAAGGAGAGTTTATAGTTTACCCATGATGTACTACTGGATGTTGTCTTAAGGGCAGGACTCTACTGTTATGACTCTCCCTTCCACAATCACATATCTCTTTGTAGTGTTGCAACTGCAGTGTACAGGAAATCATGAACTGACTCATCTTTTTAAAGCCCTGACATAGGTGATTAATTTTGATGAATAAGCAAATGCATTCTTTTAATGTTATTAGCCTTTTTCCACTGCCATCTCTCTCCTACTTGTCTTCATTATTGCATTTTTAGGGGAAGATGTTTCCTTTTGGCTGTTTGTTTCAGGCTATCATGCCTCCAACTAACTGCACTCCAATATTGGCCAAGATTAACATTTGATGTCTTACTAATCTATTGTTTTCTCAGTGTATTTCTATGTGCCCTTTTAGGGGTTGTGTTATTGTTATTCACGTTCTTTTTCTGTCACTGGATAAGATATTATTATGGTCTTCTGTTTCTTTATTGATGCACTAATGTAGCACAGCTCATGCCTTTCTTTGGGATCATGCTTAGGAATACATGAAATTCAGTATCTGAACTCATCTCAATGAAGTATCGTTTTCTCTAGTTTGATTTTCACCTCTTGTGGGTAATAGCTCATTTCTTTTCCTAACTTAGTACACTGAGGACCATGACGAAATGCAGATTTTTTTTTTCCATGGCTTCTATGATCTTTGAAGGTCTCACCTTTTTCTTACATATAGTTGCTGTTTGCACTTTTTGTTGATTGCCCTTTGTAACTTGCAAGTTCAGTTTTACAAGTCAACTAGACAGGTGGGCAGAGGTTGGTGAGAAGATGCAAGCTGTAAGCAAGGCATTTCAGTTTACCCTTAATTATGGACTCTGACCCTAACTTAATTACATACTTCCTAAAAGGTAGCTTAGAGACTCACAGAGCTAACTTTCAGGCTGTATATGGCCCTAGTGTTTAAGCCAATGGTATATCCACCAATCCATTTTAGTGCCCACAGGACATTGGAGTGTCAGGTTTTGGCCCTGCTATGATTCTCGATGAAGAAGACCTGGTCGTAGAGATTATTATGCTGAAATGCCTGAAAGACCCAAGGACTGATGATCTCACACTTGACCTTTATAAGATGTAAGCTGTCAGTTCTTCCATCCAAATCAAATCTTTCATCCATGTGGTGTCATATAATGACTGTATTCAAATTTCCTTAGAAACATAAACCAATTCAACATGCGATAAGATGACTTATCCCATTTCTTTCTCTGTCTTCCTTCTTTCTCACTATCCACCTATACACATCATTCTGTCTTTGCTCTGATTCTTCCCCATATCTTTGTCTTCTACTCCCATCCCCATTATGCCTAACATACATGGTTTATATATTATGCTTAGCAGAGTGTCATTGTTAAGTCTTGCATGACTTACACAGTTACAGTGGTCATTATAAATGTGACTTCAAAAATAAAAAAAAAATCTCATATTTACAGCTGGAAATGATACATGATGATTTTTCTATAGAATAATTCACATTTTATGCATGTATTGTCATTCCTGGGCCAAGTCTAAAAACAGTTAATTTGAATCAGTGCTTCACATTAGTAAACAAATGAAAATAAAATGAAATTAATTAAAAAAAATGTCCTCTTTCCAGGAATAGATTTGTAGGTCCCCTACAAAGCTGAACATGACATAATTTAAGTAACTTCCATTTTGATGCCATATTCCCTCAGGTTACAAATCTATGTTCACAGATTACTTCAAGGAATTTTTCTTATTGGAGTTGTCAACTTTCAGTCCTTTCATATTCCAAACACTTATATTCTGGGACTAATTTGCCATTAAGGGATATTGATTGAGATAGCAACAGGGCTGTTAGGCCCTATCTTGCAAGAATTTAAACTTCTCCTATCCTTTGATTGCTTTCAGGCTAGTTATTATGGTTACTGAGGTAGAACGTGTAAATTCCTTGCTGCAAGTATTTGAGAAAGCAGCTCAAAAAGTTTATATACAGATGATTGTCTATTACTCCACCATTACATTCAGGTTTCTGGACTTTGCTGAAGTAGTTATGTCAAAGCATGTTACAGTAATAGAGAAGAAGGGTATAGCATGCAAACATTTGTTGAAGTGGGCTCCAGCATTGATCATTAGAATGAATTGCCTGAGTCTTTTGAGGAATGAGTGTGATTTATTTATCACATATTGAGCATTATTAGGTTAATGCATTTTCTGTTCTCTGTTTGCACATACTCAAAAATATTAGGCGGATGATGGTGGTTGCATCATTAATAATGAATTTTTGCTTCAGAATTAGTCATTTCATTTAAAAAAGGTGTTGGGCTTAATGTTTCAGTTGCACCATTCCTAAAACACTCAGGTTTGGGCTATTTGCTCATTGTGAGAAAATTGATAATGTATAACATCAGATAATGTGCATTTTCTCTTTAGTTGTCTACCTTTTACTGTGGTTGTTTACTTGCTTATAATTGTACCTCTTTTGTCATAATTAACCTTTGTAGAAATTCAAAACAGTATTGTTTACGATTCTCTTCTTGATATTTAGTTACCTTTTTTGACTCTGCAATGAAGTTTATAGTCATTTTCAAGATATTTTAATAGGCAATCTCAAGAAAAATACAGTCGTATGATTCAGTATGGAACACAGCTATACTTTTGGCAGATATATTTGCATGAGGGTTTCTCACAGATTTATTTACTAGTGTTTCCCTTTAAGTATTGAACATTCCTTGTCAGTGTTAGTGCTTGTTCTTGTGCTAGTATAGATGTCAGTATTAGATTTAACTTTTTTATAAAGACTATAAATGTAATTTTGTGTATACATACATATACTATATATATATATATATATATATATATATATATATATATATTTATGTGCGCACACACACACACACACACACACACACACACACACACACACACACACACATGCACATACTTTAGGCTACTTTCCTCGATGGAAAATACGATGTTTCGGGAGTTCATTGTTTTACAAATTCAACAATGTGGTCTCTCTTTTATGAAAGTCGACGAAACGGTAAGTCGACATTATGAAGCAGAGATATATATATATATATATATATATATATATATATATATATATATATATATATATATATATATATATATATATATAATATGGTTCCACTTGAAAACATCAAAAATCCATAACATCTAAACCACAACATCTAAAACCCAAAACATCTAAAACTCATACCATCGAATCTCAAAACATTGAAAACTACAAAGCAACTATAAATAACATCCCACAGAGGTTTTACTACATTTATGCAGGGGGGCAAGACCCCCCTGCACCCCCCACACTCCCTGTAAATTCAATATACCAACTCAGAGGTTGCACTACAGTGAGGGAAAAAGTTAATTTTCTAACCTCACTGTAGTTCGACCTCGGAGTTGGTATATTTAATTTATGGGGGGTTGGGAAGTGCAGTGGGGTTTGCCCTCCTGCATAAACATAGTAAACAGTGTGTGGGGTGTTATTTATTGTTGCTTTGTAGTTTTCAATGTTTTTGAGAGTCGATGTTATGAGTTTTAGACTCAATGTTACCAAGTAAAAAATGTTTAATTCCACACAAAAAGACTCAGTAGTAACACAGTCAGTCAAGTGCTTTCATCATCCAAGACTTCTTCAGAACTCTGTAATACATCAATACAACTCCTTAAATAAGTAGTTCCTCCCCATTTAACTCACTAATTAAACTGACCATATTTGTATGAAACCAGAGTTGAAACATAGGGCTACTAAGTTATAGTACTGGTGTATTAATGCACCATACTTGTCAAACACTTTGTATTAGTTTAAAGTGTTATTTATTATGTACTGCTGCTTTTTAAATTTAGTTAGATATGTACACTTTTCAAGAGTGTATGCTTTTAAACTTTAATTAGTGAGTTAAACGGAGGAGGAACTACTTATTTAAGGAGTTGTATTGATGTATTACACAGTTCTGAAGAAGTCTTGGATGACGAAAGCGCTCAACTGACTGGGTTACTACTGAGTCTTTTTGTGTGGAATTAAAAATTGTTTCTTGGTACCATCGAATCTGATTCCTGGCAACTTGGAGTGGTGATTCTGTTTTTTCTTGGTGATTTCTTCCACTCTGTATACCACTTGTTATTCTTGGTATTTCTTCTTGCTGTACCATGGACAGTTTCAGACTCTGCTTTATGGTGTGGCTGGAATGGAAGGGAATGGTTTATCTCCGGTTTTTGACGATGAATTCAAGTCTATGCCGTTCCCTTGGGGTCAGCCAGTGGATGTTGCTGATAGCAACAGTTTGCAGCTTATTTTAACCTTGACGAATAAGGTTTCTGAACTGTAGGAGGCAGTTCTAAAACTACAACACCCAGTTACTTCCGGGTTCAAAGGAACAGGAGGATGTCAGCAAAAGGAGATGGGTGGAGCATCATCATTTGCTTCCCACATGGTGAACCAAGGCCATTTGGCAATGGAAATGGGTGTTGCAGCACATGGAAAAATTGAAACGGCTAGTACTTCACATGGAACTTAAGGGCTTCCACAGACAAACGATAATTTTAAGGACTGGATTAAAAATTACTTTGGGTTATTTAAAATGAATACTATCAATGATAATGACACTATGGAAGCAAGGTTGGTCACACCTGAACAGAAGTTAGCCAAAGTTCGGAATCTTCAGTGTGACAATGCTTATTTAACGTAGTGTGTGGCTAAGTGTAGGGTCCCTATGGGACTGTGTGTTTTTAGATTTCCCAATGGAGTTAAAAAGGGACAGAATGAATGTGAAGAATTGTCACAAATGTTTGACTGCCATGGCATTGAATTAATGGAATTTAGTGTTAGGGTTAACAATAAAAAGATCGACGAGTTATTAGCTGAAATTGATAATAAGAATGAAATTATTTTAAACAATGTTAGTTTTAATAGTTTTTTAAGCAAGTACAGACAAAATGTTTGACAAGGTTGAATATGACATGGAGAACAACATAGAAAGGAAAAAGAGGAAGTTGGTGAGGGACGAATTTGAATATACTAACAATTTAGCTTACCCTTTACCCTTTACCCAAAGCTTACACTGAAGTGGGTATGTTAATGTAGGCAACCAGAGGGTTGACAACTATAACACTAGGTCAGACTCTACTCAAAGGGGAGGTGGTAGGGATACTACATATGATCAAAAATACCCCCCCCCCTCTAAGGAGGTCTGAAAGACTTCAAAATAAGAATAATTTTAGGAATGACAATAATGTTTTTAAGACAACAGGGAGGGGGAAGGGTGAACACTTACAGGAATCAGAAGCAACGGAGGAAGAACAGCTAGCACTAGATACTATCACTAGTGGTAATACAAGAGTGACTGAAACAGATGAGATTACTACTTAAGTTGGGGGAGTCATTCATACATACCAGGGGTTTAATATTTTTAACTATGCGGGTACTGAAGTAAGCAAAGACCTTTTTTAGCTTTTAATGAAGGGAATATAATTTGTACCATCTAGGAAGGAAGATGTTTGTACTACTTTAACTGAATTTAAAATTTTCACTAGAAAGATGAACTTGAAATATTTGTTAAGGGATAACCCTTCACACAATGGAAAGAAAAAATTAAAAAAGAAGAGCTGTTACAATCCACCGCTACACCCCCTGCACCCCTTATCGGAACATTTGACATGATATGTTCCCAGGAGATACGCCAAATGTTGAAACAACACAAACACAAGCAGTTTAATTTGACTAAAAAAGAGAAAGAACTGTTAGAAGAACTAAGGAGTAAGTCTAGTTTGAGATTTATGAAACCGGATAAGGGTGGGGGGATGACTATTGTTAACATTGAAGATTATAATAATAAAATATTTGGTATGTTACAAGATGAGAACAAATACCAGTGTGTTTCTAAAAATGAAATAAACATAGCTTATAGGAAAATTAAAATGACATTTGAGGACTCTCCGCTTCAGGAAGTTATTAATGAAGAGACCTACCAATTCTTGTATAATAAACATCCCACAATTCCGAGGGTCTTCGGTATTCTGAAGACTCATAAAAACATTTATGACCCCCCCCATATTGACTTATAATCTCCTGCCATAATAGTATTACCTACTCATTAGGAGGTTTATTGACAGGGTGGTGAGGAAATCTTTAGCCCACATTGATCATATGTTAACAGGCTCTTGGAACTTTTTGGGTTGTTAAAGGAAAACCATTATAGTGAGGAGGTTAATTTTTCCACAGTTGATGCTGTGGACTTACTCACTTCTATACCCCATGAGTTAGGATTGGAATATTTTCATGAGGTACTAGCTAAGAAAACTAATTTGGGGAACACCATAGTTAATTTTATTATGGTGTTAATGGAGATTATTTTCATGAACAATTTTCTTAGTTTTGGTGGGGAGTTTTTCTGCCAGACAAACGGTATAGCACTGGGTAATAATTGTGCACCTTTGTTTTCAAATTTAGTTATGTACCATTGGAAAAGTGAGTTAATTTTTAAAAGTCCATTTAAAGATTCTTGGGTGGTGTATTTAAGATGTTTGGATGATCTTTTTATTCTTTGGAAAGTAGTGGACCAACATACCAACTTCTTAAACTTTCTTAATAATCTTTGTGACTATTTTAAATTTAATAGTAAGAGTGGTAATTTTAGAATTATCTACCTGGATGTGTGTATTTGGAAGGATTTGAACATGAAGTGTTTTCGATCTAGTGTCACCCCCACTTTGTGAAAAGGAACATAGTGAAAGGTCAGATGGCACGTATAGCCAGAATGTGCTCTGACTTTGACACAGTTAAGTTAGAAATGGACAAACTGATTAAAATGTTTGCAGCCAGAGGGTACACGATGAATTCTGTGGTTACCACTAGCGAGCAAGTTATAAGTGAATGGGGTAACAGGTATAAACCTTTACTTGGAGTTAGCCAGAATAAGGAGGTTGAAGTCACTTACCAACAAACTAATAACTTCTTTTATTCTATGGTTTTGACCTTTGGTGACACTTCTAACTCTATTAGAGAGATAATAAAGAAAAACTGGGTTTTATTCAAGGTTAATCAAGAATTGATGGCTGTTTTAGGTGATGTACCAACCTTCTCCTATAGGACTAATAGGAATTTGAAAAACTTGTTAGAACACCCAAATGAGAGTAAGAACAAGAATATTAAGGGAACTACCAAATGTGGGGCATGCGATTATTGTAAATACATTATTTCATGCCCTACTGTATGTTTAGATTCCAATGACTTTGAAGTTAGGTTAGCCACAGGATCTTGTAACACCAACGGTGCAGTCTATATTGCTGTATGTCAGGTTTGTTATAATTTCTATATAGGTAAAATGGAAAGGAGGTTCTGGAAAAGAATTTATGAGCACCTATATAGTATTAGGAAAAGGGATGATCACAACGCACTAGTCAGGCATATTTAATATTAATCCTGACCACTTTTTTCATTTTGGTATTTTGGGGGTGGTAGGCATAGACATTAGAGGGGGTGATTGGACCAATAAACTGGACAGGGCTGAAATGTGATAGCAAATTTGTTTGAATGCCACTGTAGCCCCTGGTATTAATGACCATATTTGTATCAAACCAGAGTTGAAAAATATGGCTACTAAGTTATACTACTGGTGTATTAATGCACCATACTTGTCAAACACTTTGTATTAGTTTAAAGTGTTATTTATTATGTACTGCTGTTTTTTAGATTTAGTTAGATATGTACACTTTTCAAGGGTGTATGGTTTTAAAGTTTAATTAGTGAGTTAAATGGAGGAGGAACTACTTATTTAAGGAGTTGTATTGATGTATTACACAGTTCTGAAGAAGTCTTGGATGATGAAAGTGCTCAAATGACTGAGTTACTATTGAGTCTTTTTGTGTGGAATTAAACATTGTTTACTTGGTACCGTTGAGTCTGGTTCCTAGCTACTTGGAGTGGTGATTCTAGTTTTTCTTGGCGATTTCTTCCACTCTGTGCACCATTTGTTGTTCTAGATGTTTTGGATTTTCGATCATTTGGTCTCACTGTTTTGAATTTAGATGTTATGAGCTCTTGATCTTATGAAGTGGAACTATATATATATATATATATATATATATATATATATATATATATATATATATATATATAAATATATATATATATATATATATATATATATATATATATATATATATATATATATATATAAATATATATATATATATATATATATATATATATATATATATATATATATATATATGGGTGTACTTTCCTACAACGAAAATTCACTTTTTTGAAATAGGAAAGTACATCCCCTTACCCAACCTGTGTCCTAACCCTAAGGTCCGTGACTATTGCACCGCAGTGGAGGACATAGCTTGATTTGGAATGTCTTCCACTATGGTGCGATAGTCACGGACCTTAGGGTTAGGGCACGGATCAAGGTAAGGGGACAGCCCTACTAACTATCCCCTTACCATAACCCATGCCCTAACCCTAAGGTCCATGCCTGCTAGCCCGTTCAGTCTAGTGGGTTCGTGAAAGTGCACTTTCGCGTTAGTGTGGGTATACTTTTGAAGTTCGAAGTAGTGAACTTTCGTTCTTCAAAAGTACACCCATATATATATATATACAAAAGTACACCCATATATATATATATATATATATATATATATATATATATATATATATATATATGATGTGTTAATTTTCCTTATTTATGTCTTACTTGTAATTAGATATAATTTGTCATCTATTATGGTATGATCCTGTCAAATATTTCACATTTAGTATTTTAGTTTACTATTGTTACTTAGGATCATAGGAGGTTACTAGGCTAACAGCCCTAGACCCTTTTTTAATCCTAGCCATTCTTGTCCCAATTTCCCTAATTATCAATGCCCACAGGCTTGAATGGCTTTGGTATAAATCTGTGCCTTAGGGCATCTACAAACTGCTCCTGTCCATATGAGCTATAGGCAACAAGCCAGGGTGAATTTACGATTTCCAACACTTTGGCAAAACTGCATTTGATTAGGCTTTGGGAAGAGCTCTGTTTCACATGAATGGGAAGTCTGTTCCAGAGAATGAGTAATGTTTGAGACATAACCCTGTCCTTCCAACATGTTTTGTTTATGTCACAGATGAGGTTTAGATCCTTCGATTGGGTAATTCTAGTGCTGTTTATTTTGTGAATGAGGAGGAAATCCATCAGGACTAGATCAGAGAATGCCTTGTAGGCTAGCAATAGATTGCTCATCAGTAGCCTTAGGAGACTGAGCACATGAATATGGCTTTGAGGCAGTCTGCATAGGACATATTATTTATACCTTTTGTTTTAGTAAGGAACCTCTGAGGCTACTCCGACCATTGCAAGGCCTCGTCAGGTACATTTTACTTGATTATTTTTCTAATAAGGGCTGGGTACAATGGGGCTATAAACTCCTTAGATCTTTATGCCATGCCCTTAGTTATAAGCTGCACCACATGGAAGGATTTTCACACGACCATGGACACATGGACACATGGTGATCAAAGTTCAGGTTACTGTCAACCCGAGTAACTACTCAGTTACTACTACTGCTAATATTACTGCTACTACTAATAATTTTCTACATACCACCATAATTTATAAACATTCATACTTAGGGGGTGGCACTTTGGTTTGTCAGCTTGGCACCTAAAACAAATGCACAGATGTAGTTCTAAAATAGCATCTTATTTTCTTGCTTGTCAAAAGAGTGGGATAACAGACACGGTTCTTTAGTGATATGACTGCCTTAAATGCATAAGGATAAGCAATCTGGTTGTGAATGAAGAACTTTATCTAATTCTAGCTAAAGCAGAAACAAATTGTATCCATATAAAGGCGAATCAGATGACAAACTGAGGCATCATCTTTATAGATGAAGTATTTGGTTCCCCTGTAGTTGCTTGAGGTGATATTGTTCGAGCATCAGTACACAAAGAAAAATATATTAAATGCATAATACTAAACACTGTTTTTCATAGGAAATCATTGTTGGTCTGGTTTTCAAGTGTACATCAGCAAATATTCAGCTGTTTTAGGAGATTTCTCTATTTATTGAGTTGATGCAGCCATAGAGTTGGTATATATATATATATATATATATATATATATATATATATATATATATATATATATATATATATATATATATGTTTAGGAGGGCGTGGGAGACTTGTTCCCCACTTCAGAGATTCATAGAGGGGGGGGTTAAGGCAGCTTGCCCACCCCCCACAAAAGCTGACTTTTTGCCCTTCTATGTTTCATCCATTTTCTCATTCTTTCTGCTTGACAGCTTTCAGTATGTCAGTGTTTCAAAGTAGAACTGAAATTTTTGCAAAACAACTTGGTAGCCTAGATATTTGAATTTCCATTGATGAGCAATAAGATGAGTGCACTGATTCTTAATGATATTTTTCTTGACTGACTGGAGATGTAGGTACTCAGTGTTGTATGTCATGTTGATAAGGACACAGCTATGGGCTTCTCTCAGCCAGTCTGGATACAGGAATATCAGGGCCCATGTTATAATACTCTTTTAATCTTTACACTCATATTGCATATAGGTTTGCTTAGCATATTGGTAAGATAGTATTAAAATATTCTGTGTAAACATTGTGACGTTTTTCCTTTTAATAAGCATCTTTCTCTGTTTATCGAGTCGTGCAAGCTGCTTTGCAGCATGCCAAAGAAGCTTTGATTTATGCCTGTTAGTAGTGAAACTGTCAACTGTTTAACCTCTACATCTTTTCTTTATGATATAGTGATAGTATTGTTTCATGTTCCACAGACAAAGCAGAGAATGCTCAGCATAGAAAATGAAGCTATTAGGAGATTGAAATAAAGTTTTGACAGATGTTTGTCTGATTGAAATGGCAGATAATTGCAGATAATTTTCCTTTATTAATTCTTTGAAGTACTGAAGAATATCTTTTCTCCGTGCACTTAAATTTCTAAATGCATTATATATATATATATATATATATATATATATATATATATATATATATATATATATATATAATATATATATATATATATATATATATATATATATATATATATATATACTAGATGTACCCAGCCACGCATTGCTGTGGCTCAGTCTGGTTAAATGGAAAAGAAAGAAAAGAGAAAGTGCACATTTCTAATATATTTAATTTCACAATGCTTGTGGGTATACAATATTTTTTGTTGTTCCATTGTCTGTGCAGATATAGAGATTGTCTGGTTTGCTGACTCTAGAACACGCAACATATAATTGTCCATGTGAGAAGCAATCTGTGTGTAGATCTAAACTGCACAATTCTAAAGATTGGCCCTGAGCTTTGTTGATGGTGACTGCAAACGCCAATCGAATTGGGAATTGCAATCTCTTAAATTGAAATGGCATATCCGTTGGAATCATAGGAATGCAAGGAATGAGGACATCTTCACCTTTGAAAGGTCCTGTCAAGATTGTTGCTTCTATGACATTGCTCATTAATTTTTTTACTGCAAGCCGCATGCCGTTGCAAAGCTTTGGCTGACTGATATTTCGCAACATGATAATTGGCACGCCGATTTTCAATTGCAGTACGTGCGGTGGCATACCTGGCAGATCGAGTGAATTAAAAAATTCTGTTGGATAATTAACCGCTTCATCTGCTTCCACAACAGTGCCAACAGACTTGTATGTGACTGCCTCACTTTGAATGTTAGACTGAATAATATTTTAAGTTCATAGACGTCTTTGTTCTTGGCCGCAAGAATAGCTCGTTCAGTCAGCCAATCGTGATTCTTATAATTGGTCTGAATATTGGGAAATACTTTTTCAACCAATTCTTCTTTTGACATCACTAAATTGCAGAAGTTATGAGGCAATGAAATTCGTCCTGAGGTCAGATCAACCAGCACCTTTCCGTTCCCAATTTCCAGCAATTGATGTGAGAATATCTCAGCTGATCGATCGTTTTGCAGCTGGACACGCATATTTGTAGTTAATTTTAATGTCTTTACATATTGCCACAAAGTAGAGTATTTCAGGCAAGCATTTATTTCATCTGCTGGTGTAGATCGAGGAGAACGAAGCAGATCTGAAGCTGCAGAACGCGATCACCGTGCTCACAACCGTGCATCCTCAAGTCTGGCTGCACGTCGCTCTGCAGCTTCCACGGCATGTATTTGAGCCATTCTTTGTCTATTTTGCTCATTTGCTGATGCCCGTTCTCCCTCAGTTTGATTTGCAATTACTTGTCGCACTGCTTCCGCTCCACGAGTATGACGACCTAAGTTTGATCTTCTGCAAGGCATTATTTGGATGAACTAAAGCAGCTCAATTGCACTGAAAAAGAAGTAAGAAAGTTACAACAAAAACATATAAAATTGCATATTTGTATACAAATATATACAATCTATAGTAGGTATATAAAAACATGCACATATTCGAATGCAATGTGTGACATCTATATAATAGTAGGTATATAAAAACACGCGTATATTCGAATGCAACATTGTGTGAAAATTTCAAAGCAATTGGTGAAGAACTTTTGGAGATTTAAGATTTTGAACAAACAAACATTTACATTTTTATTTATATAGATATAGATATACATATATATATATATATATATATATATATATATATATATATATATATATATAGATATATACAGATAAAGAAAAAAATAGGTGGATATGCATTCATGTATGTATGCATGTATTGCCTTTCCATTTACAGTTCTCCCCCAAAGAATCATGTCAGTTATTTATTGCCCTTACCTATTCATTATGTCATTGATTACAGACAGTATAACCACCAATCCGTGAGTACTGAGTGTCACCCATATCTGCAGTGAGGTAACTGGAGACTTTTCTCAACCCTCTAATTATTATGGAGGTCTCTGTCCATCTCTAGTCCCTTATCTCATAATGCAAATAAATAGTTTGCACTTTCTTTGTCATTTTTATGGTCTCCTTCGCAACTAAAAAATCCTGTGAGAGACCCTCCTCATTACTTACTCGCAGACTGTAACCCACACATTAAACAAACCTCAAATCAGCACAACGGCAGTACGCACCCCCCTCCCCCGCAGTTGTGCCATCTTTACACTTGGCTACACTGCATGTCTTTAACTATTCAAACACCCTCTTGTCTCCAGTCCACATGCTCAACAAAGGTCTCATCCCTTGTATGCCTAGCTAGATGCCCAACAATCCACTCTTCATATGCAATCAAAAAGTATAATGATTTTGCAGATAAGTCATACATACATCCACATCACTGTACCAAGTATCTAGGTAAGTGTATTGTACAAAAAACTAATGAAATATTACTGTTATCAGAACCCCTCCTTTTTGTCTGCATTGCTTAGCCAGTAATATGCAGTGTTAATTTTTGACGTTAGTGAACCTCAGCCAACATAGACAACTGGATGTATGGGACTTTGGGTCTTTGTCTCAATATATTTTGATAGTTGTATTTTAAATATTATAAGCAAATAGATGCATTTCATCAACTCACCCGGTTGCATTTTGCAGTCTAAGTCTGACATGCATTTTACATAGAATAAATAAACAGTGTCCTGAATTATGACTCTTTTCCCTGTATAATGTGAAAAAGCAGATACTTTTGCACAACTTTTAATCTGGTAGGCCTCTTTACTTCCCAAACAAGTTTTCTTAAAAAAATAAATAAATAAATAAAGCAACATCAAAGAGTTTTACTTTTTCATTATAATTACTGCATCGCAGCCCACAAGGAATTCTGTGGTTATTATCCTAATATCTATATAATACTAATGAGTCACATTTTATGTATCCTTTGAGGATAAGAATACTGCCACTGCCATTCAATGATGAGAGATGTTGAAAAACTCCAAGTCTAGATAGCTATGTAGCTTTCAGTAATATTATGTTTTTAGCTGTTTAAAACTGGGTCAGTGCATGACATAATCATTATAACTTAGGCTTCAGTTAATTAGCCCTGATTCAACATGCTTAATGTTCATAACCATTTATTTCAGCTATAGGGCATATGATTGGAGATATCATATTTGCACAACAGGCAGTCTTTACAAACAGCCAGCAAATAATTGAGTAGCTAGCAGAATGTTCTGTGTATTGGTTCTTGCACTGTGCTATGTTCTGACATTTATAAGAAGTAATTTGGCACTGAAGGAAGAAAAATGAAAATAAGTGAATTGTAAAAAGTGCCTGAAGGAGGCTATGGAGTGTATGGTTCTGACTCACTCCTTGCCTTGTTTTCAGCTCTTATACTGGTGCAAGTAATCTATCATGTAAACTACATATTGCCAGATAATTTATGACAGAATCTGTTTTTAAATCTAACAGATGACAGGGTTAGTGAGGTTCATATTTGTTGTAATTGTGGAATATATTTTAACTGCTTTTTTGTTTCACTAAACATGCAAAATATATACATAATGTGTGTCTCAGTATTATTTACACTTTATACAACATTTGGTCTAGATAGATCAATTTTTACCATAACAAAATAGAATGAAAGGGCCACAAGATGTAGTCTGTCAAGTTTGGTTATAGCAGATCAGAGACCGTTACATCATTGTTTGAGCAAGGTTAATCAGATGGGATTGATTGGTTGTAAGGCTGTGGAACTGAGAACACCTAGTGTACATTTTTACTTGGAAGAGGAATCAGTGGAAGAAAGCTGGTGGGGTAGAAGGGCTCAGCATCAGCTACATGAAAGAATAATTTAACAAGAGTTATTTAGAAGAATGAAAAAAAAATGTAGCTTGCACACACTGTATGGCAAGATTTTATGGTAAGACTAACCCCTGGATTCTCAAAAGCTTGCATGGAGTACAAGATCGGTGCAGGAGCTCAAGTAGGCAATATGTCTGCTGTGTGATCCAGGAACAGCCTGCAGGAGCATGCACAAGCGGTCCTGCAATAATCCTGCACGGACTAAGCCCTGGTATGCAAATCACCCCATTTGCAGGTGAAATCCATGCAAATGAGGTGATTTTGCAATCCAGGAAGCCTGCAACAGTCAGTGCAAGACTAGTGCTATCTGCAGAAATGTACTCGGTTAGTAACTGAGTTCATTTCAGCAAAATCCAAAACAGAGTCATGACAGCTCCAAATAAAAGCTGCATATCATGTAGTAAGCATGCCAATGGCAAAGTATAAGGCCAATGGCATTGCAAACATAAAAAAATGACAAAAATCAACTTTAATTTTTATTTAGCCGATCTTTGCTGTTTAAGCGTAGGTCAGCGGCATGTAAATGGGATCAGGGGAAAAAATAAAATAAACCTAAAATAAGCAGTCTATCTAAAATTAGTATTCTGCCATGCAAGTCATTAGCAGGTGGAAGACAACCTGGGCAGTGAGTAGTGGTTGCTAAGGAGGGAGGCTCAGTGTGAGACATGTAACTATGTATTAGCAGGCAATCCTATGCAAATGAGGGGAAGGATAGTGAATCCCAGTTTTCCCCAACATGTGAGTCAGGTCCCAACAGTGTAAGAGTAGGAATAGCTTGGTGCAAGCCTAGGAGTTAGGTGATATCATGAGGGTGTTTGTCAGATATACTGTAAGTGGATTGGAGCCCTGTGGCTCGGGTTTGCTCCTTGCTTAGCAGCTAGGGTGTGTGTCTAAACTTGCTTAACACTCTTTACAAAGCCTAAGCGGGTGTGTCTGCCACGCACCAGGTTTTACAGGAAGAAAAAAGAGGTTAAACCAGGAAATAGTGGCAGTGTGCACATTTGAGCACTCTGTTTGAGTAGCATGCACATGGGCTTACACAGGAAGGCAATGGAAAGGGAAAACAGCAGTGTGAAGGAAACCAAGGAGAACTAGCTTAGCTGGCAGGTGAAATGTATCAGAATCAACCAATTACAGAGGCAGCAGACCAGCCCAGCCCAAAACACTACTATAAACTAAGCAAACACCTTCCCCTCTGGTTTTTCCCACACTCTACACCACTGGTGTAAACAAGCGGGGAACTTTTAACACTCACAGCAGCAAAATGATAGGGGCTGCAATAGCTATCATACAAATTGTGGAAGAGGCTGAGGGTGGTGAGGATGTGAATGGTGCTGACCAGTCCACAGTGAGGAGACAGAGAAGAGTGTACAGACCCAGGGTAACCTACTAGGGGCTACATGAGCTGGAGATAGTGGAGCGCTATAGGGTAGGCAGGGACCTCCTACAACAAATTGTTGTGCTGTGCCGGCCATGTCTCACACACAGAACTAACAGAGGGGAACCCATCCCAGTGGATACCAAAGTATGTGTAGGCCTAAGAATACTAGCTACCTTCCAAAGGCCAACTGGAGGTATGATGGGGATTTCAAAGGCATCAGCATCCACGGTACTCCACCAGTTCCTGGATGCCATGTCAGCACATGTTGGTGAGCACGTACATTTCCCCAACACCCGTGAGGTGTTGGCCAGCAATATGCAAATGTTCCACCAAATAGAAGAATACCCTGAGGTAGTGGGTGCAATAGACTCCACCCACATGCATGAAAGCACCACCTGGTGAGTGAGGTTGGGTCTACATCAACCGCAAGGGCTTCCCCTCCATCAACTGCCAAGTCGTGTGCAATGCCCAGGGCATAATAATGAATGTGTGTGCTGGTTGCCCTGGAAGCTATCATGATTCTCACATCTGCTATCTGATGCAGCTGTACCAGAGTTTTGCCAGTGGGGACATCTCTCACAGTCACGTAGTGGGGGATGCTGGATACGCACTGTTGCCATGGCTGATGACAACCATCAGAAATGCACACTCACCCGAACAAGAACTCCATAATGAGGCACATGCACAGACCAGAATTATAGTAGAGCATGTGTTTGGGATGCTCACGTCATGGTTCCGGTGCCTGGACACATCCGGTGGAGCTTTGCAGTACTCACCAGCTACATGTACCCAAATTGTCCTTGTATGTGCCATGTTACACAATATGATCCTGCAGAAACAGCTGCAGCAGGAACAGCACACGGCAGGGCCACACAGACCCCCACTATTGCCAAGGCCTACACAGGGACAGAGTGACTCGGAGGAGGAACAACCTGAACCTGCCCCAGTAAGCAGAAAGAGGCATGTCCAGTATGCCCTGGCTTTGGAAAAGAAGCAAAGTGTAGCACATGCACTGACACAGGAGGGACCCAGTGAATAACACCTCTCTTTGACTCTCACATACAGTAAAAGGGATGCCAAACATTACACTACCTGTGCCTAACCATGTGTAGGGAGTGTAATATGTGCATCTGACATAGGCAGCCCTGCAGCACTACCCTCAATACTGGGACACCCACAAGGTAAGTGACTCACGCATGCCAGTCGGCGGAGGTCACATACCCAACAACAGTCACAGCCAGCAGGACAGGTGTAGACAAACACAAACAAAGGCTGTGCTGTGGCCTTTGAATGAGGCCTATTGGTAACCTCCCTCCCAAGGCCTACACAGACAGACTACAGCAGGTCAGGCAGTGGGATGGCAGTTCTGAAGGGCAGGAAATCAGAAACTAATATGTAGGTAATTAAAAGCTAAGATCTGTAGTACACTGGTATGCCTCTAGCCAGCATGATAGGTAAGACTACAGACTGAAATGGAGTACCCAACATACCAGTACAGTCCCAGCAAATGTGTACAAGTGTCAGGTGTGCCCCCCCCATCTGACATAGAAATGTAGTCACAGTCAGGTGTGCCCCGCCCCCAATCCTGTGTAGAAACATAGAAATAGTCAGGTGTACCCCACTATCCTATGTAGAAATATAGTAACAGTCAGGCCCCCCCACACACAATCCTGTGTAGAATGTAGAAATAGTCAGGTGTTCCCCCCATCCCACGTAGACATATAGTAACAGTCAGGTGTGCCCCCCACAATCGTTTGTAGAAATGTAGAAATTGTCAGGTGTGCCCCCCACATCCTACATAATAATATAGTAACAGTCAGGTGTGGCCCCCCCACAATCCTGTATAGAAATGTAAAAATAGTCAGGTGTGCCCCCTGCATCCTATGCAGAAATGTAGTAACAGTCCATGCCAAATGATTGACGGATACCCTGCAGAGACAGCATGCTACCTGTAGGTGTACAACACAAAGGTCAGCACTGCAGTACAAACTACCTGGACTCGATTCATATATTCAATATAGATGGCCATACTGGTCATGCCCACACACTTAGAGTAATGAAGGCAATGTCAGTCAACAACATACTGAAAGGTCATACCGGGCATGCTTACACACAAACATATGAAGGCCATGTCTGCAAAAACCACCCCTAGACATATCTGGCAGCTGCAGATGTTAGGGTAGACACTCCTCAGTATGCACCACACATGCTTTGCACACACAGGGGATAGGAATACAGGCATATATGTAAGCACAACACGTTATAATAATCCAAATGTAGATATACACAAATGTGTGGAAGAGGGTGACTGTGACAAGGAGACATCCAGGGCTCTCTCACCCAGCACACAGCCATAGGGCCACAACCACATGAGGGTCTGATGTCACACACTGCAGATACTAGCCACCGGTATCTGTCACCATTACAGAGTGAATGATCTTCAAAGAAGGAGGGACATTGTGGTGAAAACAGCAGAAAAAGGAAGAGCTGTTATTGTGATGGATTCAGTAAGATATGACAACAAGATGAAGGAAATGCTAACTGATATAGCAATCTATCAAAGAATATCAAAGAAGGATGTCAATAAAATAGTAGTGAATGTGAATGATGTCATCTATGAAAAGCTAATGAATAGAACTATCACAAAAGAATTGTATGATTATTTTTACACACAGCATCCGAAGATGCCTAATATCAATGGATTACCCAAGGTCCACAAGAATTTGATGGATCCACCTTTAAGGCCAATTGTCAATGGAGAAGGATGGGTGACTGAACCCATTTCTATATATGTGGAAGAAGAATTGCAAAGATTACTACCACATACAAGAACAGTTGTGAAAGATTCTGAAGGTTTTTTAAAATGTCTTTATGAAAGCACAACAATGAGGAAAACCTACGAAGGAATCATAATGACAATTCCGGATGTGAACAGCCTGTTTACATTAATACCAAATGAATATGGAATAGATACAGTTAGCCAATTTGGACTTAAATATAAGCCCAATGATAATATAAACTTGATATGTAGCCTTCTAGATGAAATACCGTCTAACAATATCTTTGTGTATGGGAATCAATATTATTAGCAGAAAAATCAGGAGTGGCCATGGGAACCCCATGGTCCAACAGTTATGCCAACGTAGTGTTGGCACAATGGGAGGAAGAATGGTGCTTAGATACCCTCAATAGCTGGAATAACAACATAGTTGTATATAAACGTTTTGTTGATGACATCTTTATTTTATGGGAAGGCGATGAACACTCTCTCAGAAGTTTTGAGTCTTTCCTAGGTAACACCACATCTTTTTTAAGATTTGAGTTGAAGTTTTCTGATACTACCATCAATTTCCTTGATATGCAACTGACATTGGATCATGTATATGGGATAGATACGTCTATGCACAAGAAGATAACATGGCATAATCACATGCTCCATAGGACTAGCATGCACCCAAAGCATATTTCTAAAAATATAGTGGAGAATCAAGTGAAACGTGTATCAAAACTATGCACTAAAGATGACGTTTTTGAAAAAGAAAAGGAAAGGCTTATTGATAACTTTATGGAAAGAGGATATAATAAAGATGAAGTCATAAAAAGCATGACTAGAACATCAGACTTTCAAACTGGCAAAGGAAGACCATATGTTTCCCATTGGTTGGGCAAGGAAGAAGATGAGAAGAATAAGAAGGAAAACAAGGTGAGATTTTGTCTTACATGTAGCAGTGACAATGCATTCGTACTGGAGAACATAAAAATGAACTGGTCTATTTTGACTTCAGATGAGAACCTTAGGAGCATTGTAGGGGTGGCAGCCAGTTTTTTCTTTAACCATAGGAAAACTCTGAAAAGGCTCTTATGCCATGGGAATCGTCAAAACTTGGACACAGAATATTCACCCACGAGCAAAGTAGGCACCTATAAATGTGGATTTTGTAACGTATGTCAACATATTAAAACGGATAATTTATTTATACAGCCATCATCTAAGAATGAATACAGGTTCAAAGGGTTTGCGAATTGCAGGTGCAAAAATGTGACTTATATTGCTCAGTGCCAATGTTGCCCAGCCTTCTATGTGAGGAAAACAAATAGAATGCTCAAGGAGCACATCCTGAGACACTGTCAGGACATTAGAAATCAAGTAAATATGAATGCTCTGTATGGTCATATTAAAGTTAATGGAAACCATACTTTTAAATTTATGGTCATAAGCAGGCTAGTAGAAACAATACAAGGAGGGGATCTGGCCAACTATACCGAATCTGAGGAACAAAATAGATTATGAACCTTAGAGCGGACCAGAAATGGATTAAATGAAATAGTACCACTCAAACCCATCTTGAAAGGAAGGGCTCTAAAGAAATAATGCACATGCATCAATCCTGTTATTTCACTTTACAAACTGCAAGCTTTTAGCTAACACTAAGTAAATAGAACATGCACTCTGAATAAGTGGTGTGTCCATACAACAAAACTTTATTGGTTGATTGAATGAATGAGCTGCAGGAAGCTCTTTTTAAATGAAAGGAAACTGCTTTTTTCTTTAGGATTTGATAAAGGTTCTACAACTGAAAGCGCTTATCCAGACAGCAGCAGCAGGATTACGTTATACTTTGTTAATAAAGGAACTGATTTTAACAATTTCAACCATTTTACTTCTGCTTGGGTGGCGGCAGCGGGTTTGCTTTCTATATTTACTTGGTTTCCACACGCACTGCCTTTTGTGGTGAGCTCAATGAATTGTTTTGTTTCTGTTGTTTTTCTTGTCACTGAGCACTCCACACCAAGCTTTTACACTTTGAAACAAGCTGAGTTTTTATTTTTTAAAATAAGCTGAGTGCTAGACCTATGGAGATACCAACAAAGAGGATTGTGAATAACTGCTTGACTAACTAAGTAATCCATTGCTTAACTTGAATTTAGAGAATGGGAATATCAATACGTTGAAAAATACGCTTGACTCAGAGAAGTTTGAAAATATTTTTAAAGATGTTGAGAACGCTGCATATAGACTGAAGCGTCTGCAGTGGGAGCATTTTCACATGGAGGCCTGCATTCACCATCAGGTCATACCGAGGGGTTTGCGAGTAAGGTGTATGCCAACATATGGCAACACCTATCCAGACTTATTAGCCAAATGGCAAAAAATAAATATTGAAACCAGCTTCAACTATATGAAACTGATAATTGAGTTCTTTAAGCCGCAAGAGGATGAAACAACTCAGCTATTAGATACCAAAGAAAAAGAACTTGAATTAATGGAACTCTCAGACAATGACTTGGTGAGATTGGGAGAGCTACAAGACAAGCTAGAGGTTTATGATACCAAATTGAAAAATGTCAAAAGTGTGAAATTAGCAAGAGACTTTAATGACCTCAGGAAGGGTCATTTGTTTGAATGGCCAAGGGAACAGAAAGGCTTATTCTCAGCAGCAAACAGGCAAAAACAGACATCTACAGCAAGGGAACAACCTTCTGAACCGATTAATGAAATAAGGCAAACAACTGGAGTAATAGTGGAGGCTGAAGTGTATGACAACAGAATCATGAACAGTAATAAGAAACAATTAGCCAGAGGGAATGAATGTGTTCAGGAGTTAGATGAAGGGATCACAGAAGCTCCAGATCCTGAAACACACATGCATCTAAGAGATGAGGCATCTATCAGTAATGTTACTGAATCTGCAGTATCTAATCCATCAGAACAAAACAATGGAACTAGTCCCAGGGAAGGAACAGTGCATTTATTTTTACAACATCTACTGCCTTTTTTATTACAAGGGAAGAATGCATGACAGTCACGCTCAATAAGCAGAGTGAGGAAAAAGATAAAAGTATAAAGACGGAAACTGCAGATTTGCTGGTATTAAATATATCTGGACATGAACTGAGTAGGAATGAAATGAACATTTTAAGGAGAGGGTTAAGTTTTATACCCTCCTTACGATCACCCTTGAGTGAATTCATGATCTACATAAGGTATTTTAGAAGGAATCTGACACTAAGGAATACTTTTGGCTGTACTGAGACACGAGAACATGAAAATAAAATCATACTCAAAAGACCCAGCACCTTTGTTCCAGTAAGCCATCCCACTATAGATGTTTTCATGCGACTTTATGAAAAAGAGGTAGAACAATATAGATTGAAAGAAAAAGGACAACATTTCTATAATCTAAGTTATCAAGAAAGACTAGCACTGAATGAACTTCAAAGAAGACAAGACATAGTGGTGAAAGCAGCAGACAAAGGAGGAGCTGTAATTGTGATGGATTCAGTAAGATATGACAACAAGATGAAGGAAATGCTAAGTGACATAGCAATCTATCAAAGAATATCAAAGAAGGATGTCAATAAAATAATAGTGAATGTGAATGATGGCATCTATGAAAAGCTAATGAATAGAACTATCACAAAATAATTGTATGATTATTTTTACACACAGCATCCGAAGATGCCTAACATGAATGGATTACCCAAGGTCCAGAATAATTTGATGGATCCACCTTTAAGGTCAATTGTCAATGGAGAAGGATAGGTGAGTGAACCCATTTCTATATATGTGGAAGAATAATTGAAGAGAATTCTACCACATGCAAGAACAGTTGTGAAAGATTCTGAAGGTTTTTTTAAATGTCTTTATGAAAGCACAACAATGAGGAAAACCTACGAAGGTATCATAATGACAACTCTGGATGTGAACAGCCTGTTTACATCAATGCCAAACAAATATGGAATAGAAGCAGTTAGACAATTTGGACTTAAATATAAGACCAATGATAATATAAATTTGATATGTAGCCTTCTAGATGAAACACTGTCTAACAATATCTTCGTGTATGGGAATGAATATTATTGGCAGAAATTTGGTGTGGCCATGGGAACCCCATGCCCCAACAGTTATGCCAACATAGTGCTGGCACAATAGGAGGAAGAATGGTGCTTGGATACCCTCAATAGCTGGAATAACAACATAGTTGTATATAAACATTTTGTTGATGGTATCTTTATTTTATAGGAAGGCAATGAACACTCTCTCAGAAGATTTGAGTCTTTCCTGGGTAACACCACATGTTTTTTAAGATTTGAATTGAATTTTTCTGATACTACCATCAATTTCCTTGATATGCAACTGACATTGGATCATGTATATGGAATAGATACGTCTATGCACAGGAAGACAACATGGCATAATCACATGCTCCATAGGACTAGTATGGACCCAAAGCATATTTCTAAAAATATAGTGGAGAATCAAGTGAAACGTGTATCAAAACTATGCACTAAAGATGACGTTTTTGAAAAAGAAAAGGAAAGGCTTATTGATAACTTTATGGAAAGAGGATATAATAAAGATGAAGTCATAAAAAGCATGAATCCATCAGAACAAATCTGACTTATGAACTGGCAAAGGAAGACCATATTTTTCCCATTGGTTGAGTAAGGAAGAAGATGAGAAGAACAAGAAGGAAAACAAGATGAGATTTTGTCTTACATATTGCAATGACAATGCATTTGTATTGGAGACCATAAAAAATAACTGGTCTGTTTTGACTTCAGATGAAAACCTCAGGAGAATTGTAGGGGTGGCACCCAGTTTTTCTTTTAAGAATAGAAAAACTCTGAAAAGGCTCTTATGCCATGGGAATCGTCGAAACTTGGACACAGAACATTCATCCATGAACAAAGTAGGCACCTATAAATGTGGATTTTGTAAAGCATGTCAACATATTAAAATGGATAATTTCTTTATACATCCAACATCTAAGAAGGAATACAGGTTCAAAGGGTTTGCGAATTGCAGGAGCAAAAACGTGATTTATATTGCTCAGTGTCAGCGCTGCCCAGCCTTCTATGTGGGGAAAACAAATAGAATGTTCAAGGAGCTTATCCTTAGGCACTGTCAGGACATCAGAAATCAAGTAAATATGAACGCTCTATATGGTTATATTAAAGTCAGTGGAGACAATACTTTTAAATTTATGGTCGTAAGCAGGCTAGTAGAAACAATACAAGGAGAGGATTTGGCCAACTATCCAGAAACTGAGGAAACAAAATGGATTATGAACCTTAGAGCTGACCAGAAACAGATTAAATGAAATTGTGCCACTCAAACCCATCTTGAAAGGAAGGGCTCTAATGAAATAATGCACATGCATCAATCCTGTGTTATTTCACTTTAAAAACTCAAGCTTTTAGCTAACACTATGTAGATAGAATATGTACCCTGAATGAGAGGTGTGTTCATACACCAAAACTTTATTGGTTTATTGAATGAATGAGCTGCAGGAAACTCTTTTTAAATGAAAGGAAGCTGCTTTTTTCTTTAGGATTTGATAAAGGTTCAACAACCGAAAGCGCTTATCCAGACAGCAGCAGCAGGATTACGTTTTACTTTGTTAATAAAGGAACTTATTTTAACAATTTCAATCATTTTACTTCAGCTTGGGTGGCAGCAGCAGGTTTGCTTTCTACATTACAGAGTATGTAGTGCACGTGCCAGCTGTGCAACATGACTGTTCAAGGAAGTAGTCATCTAGCAACTGTATACACATTCCTGTGGAATATGACCCAGGTCGTGCCTGCATGTGGCGTGTCATCCACTAGATGAATGTGTTATGGCCCATGCACTCACCATACCCTCCCCATAGCCCCACTATGACAAGCCTGCTGAGGTCACCTACTGTGAAATACACCTTTGGGAAAGTTGTATCCCAGTAATTGCTGTGCCCGTACCTGCGTACTGCTGTAGTGTGATAAACTAGTGAGGTAGGAGTTCTAACCCCAGCCTTGGCGTGTGTGTGTGTGTGTGTGTGTGTGTGTGTGTGTGTGTGTGTGTGTGGTGTGTGTGTGTGTGTGTGTGTGTGTGTGTGTGTGTGTGTGTGTGTGTGTGTTTCTCTGTGTGTCTGTCTGTGTATAGACCAATGCTTTTTAGGGTGGTCACACTTCCTACAATTGAAATGCTTTACTTTGGTAAGGCTGCTGATGTCATCCACCTAGAAATACATCTCTGGAAAGGTGGTATCCCAGTAATCTCCGTGGTGCATCCCCTAACTGTATAATGCTATAGTGTGATAAACTAATCAGGTAAGAGTTCTAACCCCAGCCCTGGCAACTGTGTGTGTGGGTGTGTGTCTGTCTGACTCAGTCTGTGTATAGAGCAATGCTTTTTAGGGTGGTTGCACTCCCTACAATTGAAATGCTCTACTTTGGTAAGGCTGCTGATGTCATCCATCTAGAAGTACATCCCTGGAAAGGTTATACCCCTGTAATCTCTGTGGCACATCCCATGACTGTGTACTGCTGTAGTGTGATAAACTAGTTAGATATGAGTTCTAACCTCAGCCTTGGCAACTGTATATGTATGTGGCTGTCTGTGTATAAAGCAATACTTTTTAGGGTAGTCACACTCCCTACAATTCAAATGCTCATCTTTGGCAAGGCTGCTGATGTCATCCACCCAGGAATACATGTCTGGGTATCTGTAGCCCAGTAATCTCCATAGCGTGTCCTGTAACTGCGACCTGCTGTCATGTGATAAATTAGTTAGGTAGCTTTTCTAATCCCAGACATAGCAGGTGTATGTGTGTCTGTCTGTGTAGAGAGCAATGCTTTTTGGGTAGTCACACTCCATACAATTTGTATGCTCTACTTTGACAAGGCTGCTGATGTCATCCACCTAGAAATACACCTCTGGGAAAAATGAAGCCCAGTAATGTCCGTAGTGTGTGCCATAACTGCATACTGCTGTAGTGTGCTATAGACCTCTGTTAGGGGTTTTATTCCCACCAATGTCTGTTGTGGATGTTTTGTTTGTCTCAATGTCTTTGTGGGGAGCAATGTATTTTAGGCTAGTTACACTCAGTACATGTCCAATGACCTACTTTGGCAGTCTTGCCGATGTCATCCAATGTGAAATACACCTTTGGAGAAGGAGTTCTCCAGTAATCCCTGTGGTGCGTCCTATAACTGCTCCATACTATAGTGTGATATAGACCTCTTTTAGGGGTTCTATATCCACACATGACTGTTGTAGATGTTTTGTGTGTTTTTCAGTGTCTGTGTGGGGAGCAATGCATTTTAGGCTAGTCACACTCAGTATATGTCCAATGGCCTACTTTGGCAGTCCTGCTGATGTCATCCAATGTGAAATACAACTTTGGGGAAGGAGTCCTCCAGTAATCTCCATGGTGCGTGTGATAACTGTGTAGAGCTGTAGTGTAAAAAACTAGTTAGGGAGGGGTTCAACTCCCAAACATGGCAGGTGTGTGTGTGTGTGTGTGTGTTTGTAACTTGTATCTTGTGTGGAGGAGTGTGTAACACCTGGGCCCAATGAGGGGTGGGTTTTGCAAATGTCTTTTATGGTGGCTCTATATCACAATGTCCATTGTACAGGGATAACTGATGTGAAATAACCGAGAAGCTGGGGTGCAAATCCACACCCATATATGTGACATCATGGCCAGGCCATCACAGTTAGCAACCCCAGTATTACACAGACAGAGCACACACACACACACACACACACACACACACACACACACACACACACACACACACACACACACACATACACATATGCCAAGGCAACAGCCAATATGTGTGCAGTACACTGCATACTGATGACTGATAGTAACTATGGAGTGATTGCAGTGGCCTACAGAGGGCATGGTACCCTGTCCATCTGTCCAATAGGCACATACAGGCAGAAAGTGCACCTTCCCCATGTTCCCTACTGGACACCTGCAACACCTGTGGTGCCATCACATGTGACCCACAAAGGACATACCATGCCTGAAAACATGCCCTGTATGGACAGATGCCACACTGATGCCAGGGAATGCTGTTAGCATGCTATCAATGTAGGTGCAGGGTTAACCTGCTGTCCATTACCTGTTCCTGCCACAGGTGGCCAAGACTGGCACATCTGATGATAATCTGTGTACACAACATGGACCCGACTCCCCAGGTACAGTTCTACATGTCACTGTACAAGCATGTCGGAGGTATGCACATCCCAGACACCATCCATGTCATGGACTAGGAAACATATACATGGCAAGCGATGCACAGCATTGGCCACATGCAATAGCCACCCAGGTGACTGGATGTTGGCTACAATACCCAACTGTGTGGGCAAATGCAGAAGCCACATGCCTGAGCCACAATGCAGACCATTGTTATGTGGCCTGATGCCAAGGTATACCAATCACCTAGCCTTGTATAGCCGCCTGGCACAGTCGACCACCAAATACCTGTGCAGAAATGCACCCATGCTTGTCAGTACTGGCATCCTGTGTGTCTGTGTGTATGTTGTGTGATGTGTATGATCACATCCACACTCACTACAACCCCCAGTGGCATACTGAAGCATGCTGTCTGATGTCAGACACCTCCCCATACCCTTTGCCCATATAACCTCTATATGACCCATGTGGTGCATGTGATACCTGCACAGTAATGTGTTGCGGCAATCTCACTCAGGATGAGCTGTACCCCTGGCCCTGCCAAGTGTGTCAGTGTGTGTGTGCATCCCCCATGTACATCACCTACCGTATAGCTACCATATCCCTGTTGCAGATGTCACTTACCATCACATATATGTTCTGTGGACTCCACAACAGGTAACCTATGTGGTGCATCCAACAACTGCATAGGACTATGATAGCTCTACATAGTCATCAGGGGGTTGATACCCTGTGCTGGTAGGTGTGTGACACAAACATGCTTAGGTTTTACTCTCCCACCCCTCCTTGAATTGTCGATACCTCTGTCTGCCTCTCTCACTCCCTCGCTGGTGGATGTGGAGACTTATACCTGCCTTTCTTAGGCAGCAGCATGTGTATTTTAGGTAATACGCATGATCAGCTGATGGCCTCTGCATGAATTGCAGTCTTCCCCTAGCTGATTTTATGTGGACCAGCTGTGGTAACATTCCCATATCCAATTGCATGGAAACACATTCCAATATCTAGGAACATCATGTTTGTGTTGGTCCTTTTCATTCACTGTGAGCAGTAACTCATTTTGTTTGGCAAACAGCACCTCAGACGGAGTGGAGATTTACCTCTGACAACATACACTGTGGAAATAGAATAAAACATCTGCCTGACCTGACTACAGACTGTAAATGCTGCTCTACTGTATTTGGAGCAATGTTAGTTTAACAGGGTGTGTGCTGATATGGCTGTCCTACATGTATTAATACCTGCCATGTCAGTTGTATGTTTATGAGGACTCCCAATCAGTAGGGTCATCTGCAGACTGGGCAGTGTGTGGTGCCTTTGGTGTCATGTGTTACCCACAGAACATGTATCTGTGAACTGCAGAAGGTAGTGTGAGGATTGCAGTCTGTAGATGGTGAAAGCCATGACAGTTACTGACTTCATATCTCTTATAGGACATATGTTGCAACAAACCCTGTTACAACAGTAAATTTATGATGGTATCACAGCAATGTGTCAATATTGGCTCTGTGTTTCTGCTTGCAGCCACAATTCAGTCAACCTTTGTACATATGTCATGTATTAAGAGGTGTGTATGTGCTTTACATCATAATTAATGTCATCATATCTGATAACAAGCCAGTGAGATATCAGAGTGCTACACATGTTATGTACAGTAGGGGTTATATTTGATGACATTACCTGGACATACTGTGCTTGTTTGTACAGTACTGAGGTCTGTGTGCTTATGGTGAATGTTGACAGTGTGTGTATTGTTAATATGTACCTTGGCCTGTGTACAGAATGTGGTAGTTGTCATTGTTCTAGGTCCCGTCCTATCTGATGTTACATGCTGCTCCACTGTATGTTTCTGTATTGGCTTACATGCTTGTAGGGCCATACACACACATGTCCCATACCACAGTCAGCCATCAGACCAAACTGTATAGTGGCCCAATATATGTAGGGTTAGTGTGTGAGTGGCACATATGAGGATGATATCAAACAGATAGTCCATATACTGTAATATCATCCTAGCTTGCCATATGTGGCTGTGGCTGTGTTCTCATTGGTTATTGTTATGCACTTTCACACAGGTTTAACTTACCCTGTGCTGTGACATGCCTGCACAGCCTGCTATATATGCAGGAACATGTGCATTCCCCCAGAGAAGATGTAGGCCAGTGTTGAGCCAGTCTGCCTGTAGCCTGCACAGTGCACTGTTACATGCGTAGCAGCTTAGTGTACTTACCCAGTGAGTTGTCATGTGCAGATACTTGCCAGATGCACTGCTGCTGGGCCTCCCTTAACAGTCATGTACGTTAGACAGAGCAGTGGGATGCTGTACATATGTATGTCAATATCTAGTGGGTAGTATTTGGCCATGGCACCCCTGTACCAGAGGTTATTATGTGTCAGGCCAGATAGAGGTGTGTGAATGCATAACCCATGGTGGCATATGTATACCAGTCGTTATGTGTTATACCCATTTACATGGCTGTTAACATCCATATTGTCAGGAATGGTACACATGTTTTGCATTAAGGGGTTCTGTGTATACCTCTGGACTGTAGAGAGTGTGTTAAAATGTCCACACATATTGGTGAATATCTCTGCTGCAGTCAGCTGGGGCAGTATGTGCTAGCAGTGGTACTTTACTATGATGTCCTTAGGATGTTTGTCAGTAGCCAGTGTCACACATGTGGAAAGCAGATGTGACCTCCCATACACACCATGTCTGTTAAGACAATTCCAATTACAGTAGTAATAGTATATAGAACTGTAATAGTACACAAATAAAGGTTTATCCATTTCTGCAAACCTGTGTGTGGTGTTTTGTCCAATGACCTCTCTGTGGGTATATGCTGCAGGCAAATATTGTCATTTGTATGGGTAGCCCATACAGTGTTCAGATGTGAACTGTACGCATAGTGGCTGTTCCATATTTTGTGCACTTTCTACATATATAGGTTCATAGGTTCATAGATTAGTACTAAGCTAACTGCCTTTGCAGGCCATTTTAAGCCTAGTCAATTGTCCCTTCTGAGATTCAAACTCTGCACCTTATGTTTGCAAGGCAAACACCTTAACCATTAGGCCAGCCTTCCAACCCATCTTATATCTTATAGGTAACCCACCTATATCTTATAGGTTCATAGCTTCATAGATTCATAGGTTGGTACTAGGCTATCAGCCCTAGGGCCTATACAAGCCTAGCCATAACAATCCCCTGGCTATTTCTTCCCACATTATTTACTTCCCCGGACCCTTGTCTAGCAGGGTGACTGACGTGATCCCCCAAGGTGAATTTCCTTTCTCCCATCCAATCATCTAAGTTCCTTTTGAAGAGGGCCAAAGAGGCGCTCTGCTTGACATGTATGGGCAATCTATTCCAGAGTCTGGGGAGTCTCTGGGTCAGGAACCTATCCCTCCAGCATGTTTTGTTTATTGTGATGACAAGGTTTAGATCCCTGGAGTGAGTGGCTCTGAGGGATTGGTATTTTTTTAAGTATAGCATGTCCAACAGCTCTGGGTTTGACATGGCCTTGTATGTTAATCAGAGATCGCCTCTGAGTAGATGACATGCGACAGAGTAAAGCTGGAGTTTTTTAAGGTCGTCAGCATAGGGTATCTGCTTTAGGACTGTGATTCTTTTAGTGAGGTATTTCTGCAGCCTTTCCAGTTGTTGCAGGTGTCTTGAGAGGTACATACCAAATGGGGCGTTGTATTCTATAATGGGTCTAATGAGGGACGAGTACAGTGGGACAATGACCTCCTTTATTCTGGATGAAAAGCCCTTAGTGATGAAGTGTGTCACATAGAAGGATTTCCTGACTGTTGTGGCAATGTGGTTATCGAAGGTGAGACCACAGTCCACCTGTGTCCCTAAGTCTCTTATCACACTTTCATTGTTTGGTGTACTACCACCTATGTGGTAGTTCATGGGTACATGTTTTTTTCCCAAAGGGGATAACTATACATTTCTTGGCATTGGGCTTGAGACCATGGCTCTGGCACCAAGCATCTGTTTCTGTAAGGCCCTTTTGTAGAGTATCCACATCATTTGGAGATTCAATAACGGCTCCCAGTTAGCAGTCATCTGCGAACTTTGTTAGCCAGAGTCCCTCAGTATTGGCCTGTACTATAGAGAAGTAGATGTCAAATAAGAGTTGTCCCAGGACTGAACCCTGAGATACTCTACTTGTCACTTGTCTGGAGATGGATTTTAGTCAGCTACTTTTACAGTGTGGGTTCTGTCAGTAAGCCAGCTGGCAACCCAGCGAGTGATGTAGGGATTAATGAAAGCTTAGTAAGTTTATCCATGATTCCAGACTGGGAAAGGTGTCAAAGATGATGGCGAGGTCCAGATAGGCTGTGTGGACCGCCTTACCCTTGTCCACGGCTCTGGAGACTGATTCAAAGAAGTCAATCAGGTTCACGAGACAGGATTGTCCCTTCACAAACTCAGACTGGGTGAGGTCCAGTACAGGGTGTACATATCTCTGCATGTGTATGTGTAGTCACATGTATGTATATATATATATATATATATATATGTATATATATATATATATATATATATATATATATATATATATATATATATATATATTTATATATGTGTGTGTGTGTGTGTGTGTGTGTGTGTGTGTATATCTGTATGTGCATATGTATGTCTGTGTATATGTATCCTGGAGATGTTGATAGCTTCCACATTTTACATTTCCTATTAGATCCAGACTGTACTGCATGATATGTTACCAATATCATCCTGACATCATACAGGTGGGATGTAGTACTGTTAACATCTTGTGTCCATGTTATGTCAGGTCCTGGTTATGGGATCTGCAACACTTGGTAGTATATTGCAAGGTGGAAGTGTTTGGCTATGGGGGGTTATGCCTATTCGTACAAGACGTATATTGTCTGAGGCCTCTCAACCCCATTAGCAGTGTACGTGGACATATTTGTTTTTGTTAATCTATCATTGCTATCTACAGATGTATGGCCACATATACCTATATATATATATATATATATATATATATATATATATATATATATATATATCTGCTTACATATATATGACTATGTCCGTATATTCCAAAATAGATATATATCTGTGTACATATATGTACCTTGCTGTGTATATGTAGACATATAGGTGTAGACATATATATGTGTCAGTGTAGGCATTTACATGTATATATGTTCATATATATTTCTATATATATATATATATATATATATATATATTTCTATATATATATATATATATATATATATACATACATATATAGATGTGTTGTATCTGTTTAGATATTAATATATTGACACACACACATACATCTAGATATCTAGATGTTGGCATACATTCTCTGTACTGTTGCATTACTGGGCTGGATGATATGTTTCTGAAAACATCAGATTTAAGCATATCTGTCATGGCTTAGTGGTATGCCACTTTGTCTATGGTGTGCAGGGTTCTGGATTTGAGCCTTGCAGAGGCTATTTATTTTGTTGCTGGGCAGAACATGGCCTGTTGGATACAGAGTGATTAAGGCATCTTTAAAGCAGTTGTAAGCGGGTCTGCATGGGTTTGCATGGCGGTAAGCACTGCTAACTACCGGTTACAGTTTCTGATTCTCTGTTAGCTTCTGAATTACTTAACCTGTGTAGGCAGTACTTACCCCTGTGCAAGCAGGCGTAAATCTACTTACTGTTGCTTAAAATTGCTTACTCATGCTTACCCCTGTGCTAATTTCTTTAAAAGAAAAGAAAAAGGGGTTGCTACAATGACAGGTTTGTTTTCATATACATTCTCTTTTTATGTTCAGGTCTCACTATCCATTATATGTCAGTATAAGCTGCCTACATTTCTTGGATCATCTCACTGAATTGTCAGGGGAACAGGTTACTGGGCAGCAGATATGGGTCATTTATCTGGACATGCTGGACAGATCAGAACAGTTGAGAGATATGATTATGCATACAGCTTACTACCTGAACCTTCTGCCACAGTCTGTACAGTTGACTGTTATGATTATGCTTCCAGCATACTATCTGAATGCTCTAGTGAAGTCTGTACAGTTGGGTCTAATTATGCATACAACTTTCTATCTGAACATTCTCACAAACTCTGTACAGTTGTGGTGTATGATTATGCATACAACTTACTACCACTCCTAGGATTCAAACCCCTGCTGTGTGTGGTAAAAATATTACAGTTGACATCACAGTACACTGTACAATCAGCGAATTGGTGTGAAGCATTCCAATGGTTTCTAAGTCTCCCTCAGTTGTTCTATATCACTGACCTCTTAGGACTTCCAACATTGTTATACTGAACTCCCTGCACATTTTAACTGCTTTCAACAGTGTGGGTAACAACAGTACTATTTATAGAATGCAACACTTTAACAACATATGAAAGCAGTATGTACACAAGCACTCCAGGGGTTATACTTTTATTCACAAGCTATTACACCTTTATTTCCACACAACCTATATGACAGTCTTTCTGCCATATTGTCTGGTTTATGCAGTACATCCCATACACAATACATTTTATACTGGTGCAACACTTTCTAGAAATGTTATATTTTTTCTAGTGACAGTACATGCAAGATTATTACTAACCTGACTCGCGATGCAGCCTTTCCGGCTTAGCAGCTTGGGCTTGCTGATTTGCAGCCCACTCATCTGCAGCTGTCAGAGAAATACAGTGATATTTAGTGATTACCTGTCCATAGTACACACAAGCTAGGCAATCATTATCTACATAGTAGAATGGGTACTTACTCAGTGCTGGGGCATTGGCCATCTGCCTTGATTCTTGGATCCACTGCTCCAAGAGATCACCACTCTGCCGCTTCAGGTCAGCATGGTGATGCCTGACCTGCTCACCAGTCCAGGGGATACTAGTGACACTTTTGAGGTCACTGGCAAAACTGTCCCAGGCCTCCACTTTATACTGAGAGCCCTGGTACTGGCCCTGCAGTAGTGTCTCCTCATGGTGTTTTACCAGAAGCCACACCATGAATCTGGACTTCTGGGTGCCCCAGTGCTGTTCTATAAATTGAGTGCCTTCCCCAACTCCAGCCATTCTGCCTACAGTAGGGACCTTCAACCAGTTATGGGAATTATTGGCACCTGTGGAGGGTAACTATGCCCAATTTTCCACACTTTCCTGTGATTGGATGGTTTTGAAAAGGCTAAGCTATGGGCACACCTGTTTACCCAATGCTGGCATTGCTTAAAGGGGTATATCACTGGGCAGATGGAGTTAGCCGGCCTACACATTGCTTACACCATGTAAGCTGAGCTGTGCAATACTTAGCATTGCTTAATATTTAATTAGCATTATATTTTCCTTTTGACATTGATTTATTATTTGTTACATGTTATATCTGTGTCTGGTATCTGTGATTCATGTGTACGTACACTGGATGAGGTCCTGGGGACTTCAACACTTTATTACAATAACACCTCACATCTAGCCTTACTGCAGTACTCCAGTTTACATATTTATGTTATGTATCAGGTTATACAACATCACACTGTACATAGATTCATTTACATATTCAGTTTGATTTTCCTATGATGAGGATTTATTTGTTGAAACCTGGTTAACAACTGTAGTGTACAGGGTCTTGGGTTTGAGCTTTGCAGAGGGTGTTTATTTTGTTGCTGTGCAGAATACGGGCCGTTGGATAGAGAGTGATTAAGGCACTTTAAAGCAGTTGTAAGCAGGTTTGCGTGGAGCTAAGCACTGCTAACTTCTGGTTACAGTTTCTTACACTCAGCTTCTAAATTGCTTAGTCTATGTTGGCAGTGCTTATCTCTGTGCAAACACACTTAAACATGCTTACCTTTGCTTAGATATGCTTACTACTGCTTATTTGTGCTTAAACCTGCTTACTAGTGCCTTATTCGTTATGACTCTGACACTTCACATGTGCATTCCCTGCAGTAATCCAGTTTATATATATATATATATATGTTATTTAGTGGGTTTTGCGACAGAAATATTGGTTATAACATGCTTTGCCATGTAAAATAGACTGTGCTGCAGTGAGACTCGGACCGGGAATCCTTGCTCATTAGGCAAATGCTCTGCCCACTACACTATTGCTGCGCTGCTTCATTTGTATATATCTTCCTTGTTATCCTCTTCAGCCTTTTAAGCTGCTTTAACCATAGCTAAGAGATGGGCACACCCATGCACCTACAGTTAGCTGTACTCGGATTTTTAAATAAAAATAAAGGGGTTTCTTTATTTGATTTTTAGGTACTGTTGCTGTTGTACACATGGGGAACTGTTGGTGGGGATATGCGGACACCTATGAGTGATCTCGCTCATTTCTTACTACTTTCTGCTGTTCTGCATTGCAGGGGCAAGTTTATTCTGAGAGCTCTGCTCTCAGACACGCTCCCTGCACTCGTACATGCTCCATGTAAGCCTAGGAGCTCGGGCAGTGCACCTTCATTAATATGCATGGTGCACTGCCATCCTGCTCCTAAACAGGTGCTTCCGTGCTGGACTAAGCTAGTCCTGCATGGAAGATTAGTGAATCCACGGGTAAATATAAAAAGATCTGCAGTATGGAAGACATACCTTTCAATTCCCTCTGATTTTGCATAATATCCATGTTTTTGTCTCATATTTTTGCCCCTTCCTTCATAAAAATTATAACTTTCTGGTAATTCATACCAGAATGATGATATAGTCAGTCAAAAATGACATACATTAGCGGTTCAAACTTTTTACTGTGCAGAACATACATGTTGATATAAATCCTGTTGCTGCATAAACGTTCTATGTGAATTAGAATTATGCTTAATAACTGTGCCTGATTCTGTACTTTTGTTCCCCATTGTTTTGTTTTTATATAGAAACCTTAAGCAAAGAGGACGAGAGGCATGAGGGAAGCTATATGGATGAGTATTTATTCTTATATGTAAGTATTGGTGCATTATTTTTCTACAAACCTATTCTTACTTAGTTCATTCTTACAGCAGCACATCAGCAATTTTCACATAGTAATAAGCGGAAATGAGTCTTAAAGTGTGGCCATAGTCAAGCCAGTTTCCTTTTGCACATATTCCAATAAATATTTTACTTTGAATGACTGCAAATTCACAGCCAAACATACAGGGTAGGAACTTCCTACATAGCTGACTAATTGGTGGTCAAGTACATTAAAGTGTAAGAGCCAAATATCATTAACAAAGTGGAATATCCTTCACAGAATTCTAAACGACAACATTCTGTTTAACAACTGCATAGTATGCCCATTTTTGAACAACCAAGCATTAGACTCCTTGTAGCCACTTAACCTTAGGCAAGACCCTCTTTCTCACTTGCATGCTCCTTCAGCTTAACCACAATATATTGCCACTACTTTAAGAAAGTGGCTTGAAGGTTATTTTAGGTATTTTAAACATCAGTACTTTGAAGGTAAAAGATGAAAATGCAATCAATTTCAAAGTGCACTTTAGATGAGTGATTCATGCTATGGGAGCTGTAGGAGTAACACGAGTGAAATCATAAAGATAGCTTTGCCTGTAGCCCTTTTGAGAGAGGTCATGCATACATTTCTATTCTGTAGTATTATTCGGTTTGCCACACAAGTTACTATGTAATTAAATGACAATATTACTAACATACCGCTTCCATGTGTTACAGTACAGAAATACCTAGGCCTTCTCTATGACTAGAACCTGGGATTTCATAAACACACAAAGAATGTAATACATGAAGTATTATCAATATTCAAAATTTATACATACTTGGCATCATAATTTTTGGTACCCTGTCTCTTTCTGCAACTCTTAAATAACAATTGTCTCACACTCTTGTCTTTTTTTTCATTTTTTTGTGGGTGGGGGTGTGAGTAGGGATCATTAATGTACTTCTGGCTGGTCTATATTCAAAGAAAAATAATAATGGATTTCTGTCTTTACTGATGATATTTCTTTTATTTTTTTTCCCAGGTTAGACATTTTTATTATAACATTTATTGGTGACCACATTTCTAAGTCAATAAGAAATTATTTTCATTTTTCTTCAGTTGGGGCTATTAATGGAATTGTATCAGTATTTCTACACAAGGCAAGCAATATAAAATCAAAAATACACAACAAATAATATTTGCATTGCACCAGCTGAAATGTATTTGAACTTACTACATTACAAGTAAACGTGAAAAATGAAAAGGAAAAAAAAATACATATTTTTTTCCCAGGAGCATGCCCATCTGCTCCCCCATGTGCAGCTAGACCAGAGCACATATATTATATCATAAATAAAACATATATCTCACAAACCTAAAAGCAAAATTCACATAGAAAAATAAAATCTGAAAACTATACATAAGACAGAACACAAAAGAGTAAATCTGGTCTGCCAGACAGCATCTGAGATGGTGATGCTAGGACATCAGTCATGGCCTGGAATGCATGTGGGTATGATGTGGCTGAGTGTGTGAACATGCATAATTATGTCAGTTACTAGAGATATTGATACAGGAGTGCTTTCAATATGTTGGGAGGCATTGGTTTGGCTATCTGCAGTTCTAAGGTGTGTCAGTAGACAATAGAGTTTTAGGAACTTCGTGAGGCCACATAGCTCATGCTATTTTGAATGTGGGTAGATGTTGCAGTGTGATCCACAATGATGTTTACCAGTGTTCTGTGATTCCTGTATAATCCATGGAAGTTTGCCATTATTTGCCATCTGTACTCCCTCATTACATCAGGAGTGAGTCAGATATTCTATCTTATTGCCCCATGACTGCTCCAAGACATCTCTCAGAATCTCAGGTGCTTATTGCAAGATGTTTGATAGATATGAGTAGAGGAACCTTCTTTACTTCCTCTCTCACTATCCTTGTCATCACAAGAGATTCCTATTGGAAAGCATATGATGGAAAACTAGCAAGTATTAGGTATAGCAAAATAACACCATTCTGAAAGGTATTAAAATGCAATATGGTGTGGGATGAAGCACCAGCACATTTAGGATTAGCAGTCTTGCAGCGTACAGAGCTGATGCTGTGATACTTGCTTATCTGCAAGTGTTACTGGTAGCTGATGATGATATCAAGGCCCCTATGCATGATATAGGTACTCATGCTGAGGATGCATCTGCTAACAAGCACACAGTCTTAGGTGATTCATGCCACGTAGATTGCAATATGTTTTCTGTCTATTCTCTGTCCATAGTGGCATCACCTCTGTTCAATGCAAGTTCTGATAAGTGGAACCTTATTGACATAAGTCAGAGTGGGGACACCTCAGATGATTTTAGCCCACATGATGCTATCATTGCTTCTGCATCTACTAATCATGAGATGCAGGTTGATGAATACGCAAAGTCATTGTAGCCTAAGCCAAGAACTACTATGGCACCCCCTCCCACAACATGCCCAGTATCATGGGGATGCACCTAGTACTCCTTTGGTTGTTGCTTCTACTACTGCTTATAGCCTTGTTTAGAATATTGACTTATTATGCTCTAGAATGCAGTCACAGGCACTAATGGTGGGAGCACTGCAGGGCTTCGACCACACCATGACAGCCCACAAGAACAATCTATGATGTCTTGCAGCAGTAAAGGCATATAAACACAATCATCAGCATATTGTGTTGTGGTCTCAGTAGCTTCAAACAGATCATCTGCAGAAAGTACAATTTTTGTTTTACAGTTCAATGGGGACACTTGGTTCATAGACATCACAGTCTTCAAAATTGTGGCTTCTTCCCATTCTCAGGGGAACCAACTCCCTCACCAGCTACAGGAAACCCATCACCCATGATCAAAACAGGTGCAACTGAAGTCTCTCCTATATCACATGGTCAAGGGGAAGAGGGACAAATTCCTCATTAGCACAGAATGGTGCCGAAGTGCATTCATGTATGAAATCATGTACTTCAGAAGCATTGCCTATTATCTCAGATATTAGCAGAGGTTGTACTTGCAACTGGGAATGTTACTTATTGGAAAGATGAGGCCATGACATAAGGTTGCTGTGTGGATTACACATACCTATCCTGTGTGGTAGATGTTTGGAAAATTATGAACTCCATATTTAATTATTTTGCAGAATATTTCAGTATACCATTCTGTTTAAAGTTGTCTTACTTATCGCTTTGATGAGACACATGATTTTTTTTCTGCAAATGTTGGCACTTAGTGTAGTGAAAAACTTGAGCAGTGAGGGCATCGTGCATCTGTCTAGCCTGCAGACCTCAGTGTCAGGGTGGTTCTAGAGTAAGTTCATTGCCCTTTCATTGCCCTTTCTGAACTCATATCAATCACACTAGGGATATTTGTCTAGGTTATGAAGTATTAATATTTGATAAACTTTTCTGGTGACATCTATATGCCAATTCCTCATCTTAAGGTTTGTAAACTCATATTGTTTGTGGTCAGCAACATCATATATTTTCTGTTGATGAGTCTTTGTGACCTGATATTATTGTTTTTGCTTATAGATTTGTGCCTTGGTTCTTAACATTTCAATAGTAAGCAGACATTTCTTTGAGGTGGATGATTGTCATCACCTAAAAGACATCTCTGTGAGGCACACCCAGTTTTCAAGGCATTATCCAGGGTGCTGGAGTGCCAGACAATTACAGAATTGTGTGCCCCATACATTATATGCAGATTGTTTGAAAATGTGACCTGTAGGATCACATACCACTTGAGAGCTGACTGACCAATATCAATAAAAACAGTTTAGCTCTGCAGTCCTATTGTCAGTGGCAGGATTCCTGACAGCTATGTGTGTCCCTTCCATTGATCTAAGTATTCTTTGCTTGTAGCATATAGAGTGGAAGGTCCGTATAATGTAAAATTTGCTTGTGTCAGTGACAGAAGTATATATGTACCTGCAAAGTATAACATGCAGTCTAGGAACTGATGCTTAGTCCAGCTTGCTGACACCTCCTAATTTCTGTTGAATCATCCGTGTGCAAAAAAATATATCTGTGGTCAGGATCAACACTGTTTATATTAATGCTAGTCTGCAGCAGCAATGGGCAGTCTCTAGCACAAAATCATTCCATGCCTCTGCACAGTCAGCGCACATAGTCCAGCATTTGGTCATCCAGTTACTCTGTTTCTGCCGTGTTAGTGTACTGTATAGCAGAGGGACCCAAACCCACAACTTGTTCAGGGACAAAGTGTGATCCTCTGCTGCAGTATTTGCTGTTATCATGTTTATTATTATGAAGGGAATGTAATCTATTTATTTCAGTTTGTATTCTACTAAATGGATGGTTAAATCCATGTATATTTTCTGTCCTGATTTCTTCTCCACAGCCAGCATGCATTTTAAATTCCATTGTTTACCAGTCATCCTATGACAAATTGGCATTTTGAGTTTTGTGGTTTTGTCAGTTCGCTCCTTTCACGGTTCGATGTATATGTGTCGATGGATTCGCATTTGCTGTAATCATCTTTCGGTTAATTAAAGTAGACCCAAAAGAAGCACTTCCCTTCTTCTAGGATAGATGATCTGTCCAGAGGTGCTCACTTCTGCCATGCCTAGACCACCACCCACCACTGTCCATGCAGCTATTTGAGCATGGAACATCTGACTTACAGTCAGGGCAGCATTTCTCTTCACCATGGGGCTTAGCTGTTATATTTGATTTTGTCTTGTTATTCACTTATGGATTGTCTGCTGCCTTTTTGATAATGTACAAGGCTTGAGATCTAAAATCAAGCATTACACTACAATAATCTTTATACTACTTGTTATCAGAAGTCATCTTGATACAGGTAGACAATGTGATGAAAGAGTAGGCTAGATATATAAATTTTATTTATATATTTATTTATTATACCTGAGATTACTACTATGCTGAAGGACTGGACTGATCTTATATAAATTGTATTTATTTATTTATTTTTACCTGAGGTTACTACTACACTGAAGGACTGGATTGATCCTCCTTAACAGTATGACTTTCCCCCCAGCACCATCCAGTTTGAGCTCTATTATCTCCATTCCAGATCCAGATCTCCAAACCTCCTCCAGGCTGGTAAGGTTGGTATGCCACAGGGGAGTGGACCTGAGAGCCAGCACTACTCTTGGAGGCTGGATTAACTTTGTGTAGCTATAACCCTCTGACATTTTGTCTGATATTATGAGAGGGAGTATGCTTTGACACTGTCAGGGAATGCCCAGAGACTACTATGATGACATCCTCAAACACCAACATCTCTACATTGAAACAGCACCAGGAAAATGAGAACAGCAATTGCATTGATACCACAGCCACCAATCTAACCTCAGCATGCTCCAAATCTTTACCTTCCAAAAAGAGGCAAGGTGCAAATGTCTCATTGCTCCATCCTACAAAGGGGATGGAAATGGGGCCTCCTGCAGCACCTTTTTTCACTAACATAGTCATGGGCTACTGAGAGTTTATAATGTTTGAAAAGAACAAAGGAAGTGTAAAGATTATCTACTATAAAAGATTTATAGATGATTTATTTTTTTTGTTTTGGTGGGACAAGAATTTTGTATTAAATTTGTATTAAATTACTACAACTTCTTAATCACAACTCTGACTTATGCTTCTCTTTAGGAGATAATGGAAAGGTAGTGAACCTTTCAGATGTTACTCTTTCATGGGATAGTGTAGAGAAGAGGTTCAAGAGTCATATTTATAGAAAAAACACATTTACTAATAATTATTTACACTATAAAAGTAACCATCCCCAGTTTATGAAGAAAAATATACCTAGAGGACAGCTCATTAGAGCTAGTCAAATGACCTCTAATGATGTGAAATTTTTAGAAGAAGTAGATTTTGTTATAGGGTTAATTTTAGCTAGATAGTATAAAGAAATATCATTAGAAGAGACTAAGAATGAAATTATAAGTAAAATGGATGTCGAATTTATACCCATTCTTAAAGCATATTTTTTAAAAAATAGAAATAAAGTCATGATTGAGAATAAAAGAAAAGGTATAATATGTTGTTTAGACATCACAGTTGATAGTAGTGCCATAATTTCAATCATTAGAAATAATTGGGTTATTTTGGAGGGTAACAGAGATTTATTTGGTAACAGAGATTTATTTGGTATTTATTTGGTATTATTGGAAATGAACCTTGTTTTGTTTATAAAACTAACACAAATTTGAAGACCATTTTACACAAAGACAATGCCAAGATTACCCCATTGACCATAATATTAGTTATAAAGGCAAATGAATGTATAAATGTGGTCATTGCAGAACATATAGGTATATTTTGGAAGGCACAGATATTAATTTAGAGATACATCCCCAAGCTTTAGTGGTACCAGGTAATTTTAACTAGAACTACAGGGGTGAGCTATATTAGTACGTGTTCTGGTTGTAGCACATTTTATTAAGTATGACTACTAGGCAGCTACAAGAACAAATTAAAGAACATCTTTATGGTATTAAGAGAAAAGACAAGAACATTTTTATATAGACATACCTTAGTATGTAGTGGTTATAAAAGAATTCAATTTTCTATAACAGAACAAGTTTTTACTGATTATAGAGGAGGTGATTTTAAAAATGAGTTGAAAAGAAGGAAAACTTTTTGGCAAATAAAGTTGGGAGCAGAGAAAATACCAGGTTTAAATGATGTGGTAGATATCAAATGTTTTTGAAAATATAAAAAAATATGTATATTTTGAAGTAAATAATTTTTATTGCATTGTATTTTTAAGATAAATTAGTTTTGTTAATTACATAACAATTTGATTGCTTTTATTGGTGGAATTTTGTTTAAATATGTATGGTGTCTTAAAGTTTTGTAGTTCTGATGAAGTCTGTTTGATGAAAGCGTTATTAAAAAGTATTTTACGCTAAAGTCATGTTGGAGTCATTATTGGCTTTCCAGTTGTATCACTTAGTGGAATTATCATGATGATCTTTTTTCTTGGTATTAATTACTGGCCACAGTCAGAGTCTTGTGTATCTTTGTAGAATAAAAGCAAGATTAGTGTTGTTGCTTGTCCAAACACTAGAATGAAAAGAATCAAGAAGATTGTGCACCATTAAATAAGAGTCAAACGGAACATTAACGGCCTTCAAAGTAACTCTCAATAAAAATTGGGTGGCATGTTCTTATACCTTTAGCACTTTCCAAAAGTAAATGATTTATAATGACAAATAATTGATAATTATATAAATAGTAAGGTATGTTTAATGATACAGAGTGTAAAATAACTTTTTCAAATGTATACCAGGGATATGTCAAATGGTTCATAGTACCAAGTGTTCAAAGTAAATGCTAGGCTATCAGCCTGCAGATTATTATAGGTTTAGCTAATAACCAGAAGACGGAGTTAAACCTAGTACTTTGTATTTGTAAGGTAAAAACTTTACTATTATGCCAAAGTCTCCTACATAAACAAGGATCTTTCAGATTTGTTTTTACAAATACATGTTACAAAGTGAAGCTTGATAATAATGAGTCAGATAAAAACATGCAGTGCACTCAATGAACAACTGCTGTACCACGTAGCCATCTAAGCACAATTGCTTAAAAAACAATGCCCACTCTTCACAGAGGCTGAATAGATGAATTTTTAATATTCATAAAATGAACCACAAAACTACAAATGATATACATTACAGATAAAACACAGGTTAGTGACATTGGTGCAATTGTCAGATATAGTGACAAGGAACACTTATTTTAGGAAGTGTTGTTAATAATTCCTTCTTTAAAAAGTTAGGAAACTCTCCAAACATTAAAGAGAAAACAAGGATTTGATCCGTACATGGATCTTAAACAGCAGACACTTACAGGTATACTGGCATGGCATGTGTCAAGTCTGCATGGTGTGAGGTGCTTTACAAATATCAGACACACAAACTTTGAGTAACTAGGTAATCAGAAGTCACCCCAAGAATTAAGAGTACAGATCCACTTCAGGACCATGGTAGTATCCATTAACATACTTCAAATCTAATGGCTGTGACCATGCCACTGAAAATGGAATGGCAATTTCATACTGTTGGATGTGTCAGTGATACAGAGGAATAAGGCTATCAGCTGTTAATGAGTTACTTCCCTCAGCCTCCATTTGTCTATTGTATTACTTTGAGCAAATCATTTCAGGAACCAGGGCTTTAAAGCAGCTGGAATTTGGGTTAGGCTCATTAATGGTCTGCTGGGCTGCATGTCTTACAGCTATCCATGAACCTACTAGCTGCTAGTAATTTAGCTAAGTCAGAAAAAAACATTGCTATTTTATTCATAATTGGTTGTTCCAGAAGGTGTATAATGGTAATCTGAAAAAGATCCTTCTCAGGGAATGTGTCTGTGCCTGCTGTAGAGAAATGGATTAAGCACACAAAGGAAATGATTTGCACATTGCAACAGCTTTGATGCTTAGTAGAATATTAATGATTATGAGTTGGTCACCAATAATAACCTACTTATTATGTGTTTGAGATATGGATGCCAAGAAATTCCCTTTGAGAAGTGAATTTTTGCATCCATGTCATGAACACATAATAAAGGATTAAGATAACAAACCAGATTACAATTCTTTGTAGTACATGGTAATTAGCTGCTCCATGCACTATTAATTACAGAATAAAACAATAATGGGCTTAGTGAGCACATTTGGAAAGGCAGTAACATACTCTTTCATGATAGACAAAGTCAGGGGTGCATTAGCAGCAGAGACAACAGGCAGAAACAAATTTGATTTTTATTCTGCCTCTTTCACTTGCTGGCCAGTACAAACAGAATTAAGTGACCAGCATGATACCTGATTTTAACAACTGAAGCTGGGCTGCATAACATTTGCTAAGACTGTTTCATGCTATAGAAGTGCTTAACTGATTTGTCCTTTTCCAGATATATGAGCACAATCACCACTCTTCCTGTACTACATTCATATTATACTCAGTTTTACCTTCCATGATATTAATTTTTTGTTCTTATTGACTTAATTTCAAAAGCTACAGAGGACCCCATGGCCAACCAAGAAAATAATTTTATTTTAAGATGCTTTGTACATAACTATTAAATAAATCTGGTTACTTTGAATTCAAAAAATGACAGATGCTGTGGGTATTTACCTGCCATACCTCTAAACCTCTTACAGCAAGAAATCTGGACAAAGTCAAACATAATAGGTGGAGAAAGGCCCAGAAATATGGACAAATTTTAAATGTTGTTGTTATAAATTGAGAAAGTTGCTAGAATAACAATATTTGTGTTAGTATGCATTTTCTGAAGGACGTAAGTGTGAAATACAAACATTTCATATGTCATTATTTAGTGACTTTAGTCCTTATTGATTTGCCAGAAACAAAACATTTTATGGGGAACAGACCAAAAGTATGAGGCAAAAATCTGGATATTCTACAAAAATCTGTTCAGTTGAGAGGTATGTTACCTGCGTATATTCATAGTGTCCATATGTAAGTACTAGGCTAGCTGTCCTTGCAGGACATTTTAAGTCTAATCAAATTTCAGTCAAAGGTAAGACTTATGCCACATACTTTGTGTCTGAAAGATGAACACCTTAAACATTTGCCAACCCCCCAGCCTCTGCTACCTGTTTGCCATTTCTGCATTTGTAGCATGGGTTAGTGACACTCTTCACTTTAAGTTGCTTTATTTATGTATGTATATGGATTTATATATAGATTTTTTTTGGCTTAAGAATAAATAAATTAATTAAATAAATATATAAATAAGTTGTCTGCAATTTACTAATGCAAACCACTGCAGCTTTCTGTTCTTTGCTTGTCTATAATACAGTGAGAACACATCTGACAGCAAGCCAGACAATTTTAAATAATACACTAGGGACTAGCAGACCATGAGGACTTTTGGCTTGGAATTGCATCAGTAGGTCATGGTAAAGTTTAAGTATTTTTTAATCCATGCAGGCAACCAGAAATAGCAGTTTGCACTACCATGAATTTACTGAAGGATATGAAATGAGAAACATTAATATCTGACATTAATGACTGCCTCTAATCAATCCTGATTTATGAGGGCAGGGAAAAAGGATACATTCTCACAATGGAGGGAGAGGTATGGGTTATGTGTGTGTGTGTGTGTGTGTGTGTGTGTGTGTGTGTGTGTGTGTGTGTGTGTGTGTGTGTGTGTGTATAACAATGTATACATTGTATATAGGGGAGGTAATGGGGGAGTGCTTGTGCTAATGCAGTGAGGCTACCATCATTGTTAACTAACTACCACACAAAAGTGCTGATTTACACTACCTGTACATGAAAGCAAATTATGCTTTTTTGTTGCTCATCTGACTTATAAAATACTACTCTATAGTTACCATGGTGCAAGTTCCAAGAATTATTTCCTCTCGTATATTGTTCTTCCTGAACCTTTGAGCCATTAAGCATATAGCTAAAGAGTAATCCCTTGTGTCTACTGTGCTATGTATGAGCCATGCAGACAATAAATGCAAGACATTTCCCTGAGAATAAAATTAAACAAAAATGATCCCTCGTTCGTAATGCTCCTGACCAATACAAGTATTTAGAATTATACCTGGGGCTAGTGGTCCTACTTACCCAATGTTGCAGGATTTGCTCATTAGTCTAGGGTCGTGTGCTGGTTTGACAGCCCAAGCTCACACTCAAACCACACTTCTCCCCATGCAATCACAGTTATGGATGACTTTACCCATTCACCTGAACACACATATATCTAACCCACCTACTTCTATTACCCAGGCAGGCACAAAGGCATATATCCTCATATACTTTCATACACACACACACCCTAATACAACCTGACAGCTACATTCCCCACCACTTATATCTACTGCAATGACTGGCCACAGCCAGGCCAATCTTCTAATCTACATAAAAGAGCAATTCTCTGAATCATATGGCTACATAAATGCCTTAACGCAGGCAGTTTTATTGGAGAGCAAATTGCTAATTAGCATATGCATTTCCTCCCGAGTGCCTCATTAGTATTTAGCATTGCTATGGAGACAGCCACTGGAGTGCTTCATATCTTTATTCAAAGGCATAATAATATGGCAGGCTCTAAATGTAGAATGGTTACACCTCATGGTAACCTTTCTTTATTTGTCCCAAATATTTAAGAATAATGGTCAAAATTGTCCCTGATTTTAAGTCTTTGCCTCTTTTTATTTTTTTGATTTTGTCATGATTCTTGCATTTACATGTGGACAGGTATTATTTTTATCACAGTCAGATGGGATATACATGCTATAGTGAATATAATTGCAGGGTATGCATGGGGTGGGGACTGTTTGTGAAAAACAGTGACTTATCCTCTAGGCATTTGCTCAGTTCACCATTTAGCTTTGTAGCAATAAAGTGCTGTTTTATGAAATAAGTCAGAATACTTGTGTCTACTCTTTATCTGAAGCTCAAGACTATTACAAATCATCCAGTTGTAGACAACATCTAGATCCTGAGTTAGATGGTTGATAGTGTCAAAGAACTCCTGATTACAGCTATGTGTCATCGTCAAAGCAGTAATATTGCAAGTCTGTCCCCAAGCAGAAATAAGTAATTTGTGAATAGCAGAAGACCAAGAGTGGAACCACGAGGACCCACAAATAAGAGTGTGAGAAAAGACAACACCTTCTGAGCATGCCCAGAATGGTAGGAGACAAAAATTCCAGGACAATACCAGTGATATCACAATAATGTTCCCTATGACAGAGTAAAATAAAATGGTCCACAAAATCAAAGGCCAATAAGAGATCAAGAAGGACCAAAACTGTTACAGTGATAGTGATCTCTCATTAGTAGAAGACCATTAAAGATTCTGATAAGAGCTGTCTTAGTGTTGTGTTTTGGAATAAATCTAGGCTGCAAAGACCATAGATTCTTTGCATGCAGAAGTGTGAATCCTAGTGTCGGTAAACCACTTTTTCCTAGATACTTATGAACAAAGAGAAAGTTTGAGATTAGTCAATAATTATTGGCATTGCTAGAGTCTAAACCAGCCTTTTTAAGAATGGATAAGACTGAAGCATCCTTTAAGAGAAATGATTATATCTACTTCCTAAGATAAATTATATCAGTCTCATTTTGGAAAGCATGGATGACCACTGAGGGAGCAATTGCAAACTTAATAGGACATGGCTGCAAAAAAAGTTTGATAAGATACATGCTGGAAATCAGGGCATAGAGGTCAGTCATATCAAATTCCTTCTAATAAGAGTGGGTGATCAACTCCCATTGACTAACTACACAACTAGTAGGGTGGGTAAGTGATGATCTAATGAGGGCAATATCTGCAACAATGTACTGTGCAGTCAGTTCTTATATCTCAGAGGATGAGGCCTGTCATGTAGTTACACATTCAACGTTACAAAGGTGTCCAACTGCTTGAAACAGGGCAGCATGGTAATTTGCTACCTCAGAGATCAATCTAGAAAAACAGGTAGATTCTCATTATTGATCTCAGCTTAGTAAACAGAAAACGATTATCTAGGGTGTTTGTTGTGTTACAGACTTGAACATTGCTATATCTGCTCTAGTCTATATCCTTTTCTCCAGAGTTCACTAAGGACATGGTCAAACTAAGGCTCACGATGAACCAGTCAAAACCAGATATGGCCAGAGAGTAACCCAGCCAAGAGCCAGACCTAACGCTTGATTGTAGGCATCCACAGGTCTGCCAAGATAATCTTTCTCAGATGATAAAAAGATTTGAAGCGCAATTCAAAAGTTTCAGGAGATACTAAATGCATGTTTCTACAAATAAATTGGCCATTCTCTGGAGACTGTTTGGTAAGGTAGAGATATAGAAAAATGCATAGTTGAGTAATATGACCAAGACTCTGACTCAGCAGATAATCCAGAAGTAAGTACTCCAGTTTGAAATGTAAGATTTGAGGTATCGCCATACAAGGTGATAACTGACATAACCTCCTTAACAAGTCCAAAGCACTTTGTAATGCAAATGAGTCCCATGACAAAATCCACAGATGCTTCATCTATCCTTATATTAAAATCTTCAATGTTGAGCCAGCTCTGATGGTTTAATATAGAGGAGAAAAGAAAACCCATGAACTTCTGCAAGAAAATTTAAATGCAACCAGAAATAGAGCAGATGAGAAGAAAGCCAACTCCCCATGATATCTTCAAAAAAGCTAGATGACTTAAATTAGTATGACCAAAAGAAGAAGCAGAAAATGTCTATCCCACCTCCAACTCAAACTTGTTTACAGTGAAGTAAAACAGACTTATACATACTCCAACTTATACACAAAACTACCAAAACCTCCAAATTTAAACTCTTACTCAAGGAACACCTAAATAACAGGTGTTTTTGCACCTGCTCTAACCCTGGATGATCTACATTCCATCCTAACTACACTCACACTCCTTCTGTATAGCTCCCACTTAACCCTCTAACCTAAACACCCCCCATATTCCCATACACCTTTCAGTTGCATCTTGTATTACATCTGTACAAACTACTTTGTACAATTTAACTATGCCTCATTTCCAATTACTCTGTGTGTAAATATATTCTTATATTTGTAGCAATGTACTCTGCATGTATCCATTTGTAAAATTGTTCTTGGGCTATATAGTTTTTGTGTGCCTGTACTATTCTACTTTTGTGAACGTTTGTCAAGAAGACTTTACTGTATCTGATATTTCTCACACCTAGTATATTGTCAACCTTTGTCAAGAAGGCTTTTTACTGTGTGATATGTAACATGTTATTCTATACATATATTTTTCTTATTTTATAACTAATTTATGGAGCTTTTCTCCCTGGGCCTCCTCTGAAAATGAGCTACTAGCCCAGTCAGACCATCCTGGTAAACAAATGTGAAATAAATATTAAAATAAATAAATTACAAAGCCCAATAGGTCTAGGGCCAGATAAATTGGACACAGGTTTGACATCCAGCCAAGATTCAGCAATAAATGCCAAATCCTTACTACACAATAGGTCAGACAAAATACTAATTTTGTTATGCAGATCTAAAATAATGTTAGAATGCATGCAAAGACACCACAGGATGATTGACCAAACCACTGGACTCAGTCTGATAAGTTGTACATATAACTATCTCCCTAAGAATATATGGTCTGTCAGTATCTCTTTTAGCTTTCCTAGGGTACTTGCTAGTTTGTACAGGAATATATACAATACTGAGGCAGCCGGTTGGCCTAATAATGTGATGATGGAAACCAGCCCTGTCTTTTGTTGATACTCATTTCCTGACATGACATAATGATGAATCAAGATAATTTTTTACTGAAGGAACAGTTGTAACGCAGCTATTTTTTAATATAACCCCCACCCATAGTACTAAAAAGTACATTTTTAAGGTGAAGATAAGTAAACAAATTAAGTTAAATAAAAGAGAATACAAAATATGTGTGACCAGTAAGGTGTAAAAGTCTATCTAGTTTTAGGAGGTCAGATATACTTGCTTCGTAAATGTAAGAAACCTGAAAAAACATAGCCCATAACATGGAACAGTAGGCACTTAAATAAATTTTCACATAATAAACTAATATGATAAATGCTATCAAGATGCCCAACAACATAAATAAGTAGCAAATGTTATAACTTCAGGGTGAGGGTAGGGGAGCTGTCTGTAGAATAAATTCTCTTGCCCTCTTATTTGCTCACTTTAAAGAGTTGCACATTGGAGGACTAGAGTGCATTTGTGTGAAATAAGCCAAAACACATGGGCTACTCTGTGAACATATGAAATAGACATGAAATATGTTATTGTGTACATATAAAAAATTCAAAGAAAATTGCACTAGGTCCACAAAGATTACTTGTAAAACAAACAATAGACCCGGGAAGATGTACAATAAAGCTCACAGACAGTCAGATTCTCTTCCTTTAATGTCACAACCAAAGCACAAAAACAAAGCTCTGCATTGACATCCAGAATTACATTTTGGTTTGTAAAACTTCATCAGATGTGGGCCGTTGTACAGCTATAGCACTTCTTTTCATTTCCAGCTCGGGACACAAAAAAAAAAAATCAAAGTAAAACAACACAGTAAAACGTATAATATATAATATAACTCCAAACTAAACATATTAAGCTTGAGTAAACTGTCTTCTAAATCAGAACGATCCTCACTTTATTGTGTACATAATTACATTTTTCTTCCCACAGCCAGACATCTGAAATGTACAGTCAACAATGGATCGATAATTGCTGGACATGGGAGGGATGTCTTTTGATGGGAATGGCAGACTCTCAAAATCAAGTTAAACAGTTATTTGTGTGGCTTTTCAGAGCTAATGTGCATTTATCTAAAATAAATTAAAATACTTTACTGTGACAATGTTTTTTATCATAACCATACATTTGAGATGTGGATAATAAAGTGGTTCTTACTGATGCATCTGGAAATTGATGCGTTATAATAAGGACAATTTGAATGGTCTTAAATCAGGAAAATCCAGGATTCACAAACTGCCACCACAAACAAATACATGTGGCAGTACTCCATAGTATTTGAAACCTAAAATGACAGGTTTGGTGAGAATAAGCGTTTGTGTATGGCATATCTAGTCGCATCATGTACACCTGATTGGTCATGCTAAATGAATAATCCAAAACAGAAAGTAAAAAAAAAAACATACTGAAGATATGTTATACATTAAGTCAATGATATTTTTTCTCTATCTTCTAAAATGCAGAAAAAATTATCTTGATTCTCCTGTCAAGTAACCATTTGAAATGTCAGCAGCTGCTAGATTGAGTCCTGAAATGCAAAGACTGAATGGCAGAAAGATCAGACTTGCATATATCAAGTCTGAGATAGCATTTCTCATAATATTCCAATTTCTCTAAGGTACGACAATCTCAGAGTTGGTATATTTAAGTTTGGTGATGTGGATGGATAGTGGGCTTGCCTATCCTACAAAAACAAGATTAAAGGAAACAGCATGTTTTGAAATTTGCTGTTCTTCTGTGTTTTATGTCTTACTTTTTTTTTTAGCGTGTCAGTGCTCAGCATATAGAGTATTGGCATCTCAAGAGGGAGCCACTCTGGGTTTCTAGTCAGTGCAAGTGCTGAGGGAGAGAAGATGTCATATACATCTTCCTACATCATTTGTTCAGCTAATTCCATAAAGTAGTCAACCAGCACTAGAGTTTTGAAAGAAAGTTAAATCAAATGCAATTTTGGGAAAAAGATAGCAGGAAAGTGTCAACTTAAGAATAATTCTGGATCAGAATTTGAGACAGAAATCATAACTTCAGTCTGCAGTCTGTAGTAATTGTTCATTATTCACTAACAAGTCTTTCATTATGCACAGGAACAACATCTGCATTAGAATAAACAAAGCAGTCTAAATGTACCTAATGACTACAAATACTATGCATAAATAGTAAAGAAAAGTGAAGTTTCAGAGCTCTTATCATATTCATAACCAAAAGCCAAGTAATAATTTCTTGAAATGCAATAGCACCGTGGCTCACTAATATAGTTATAGTATGAAGAAATATTTTTGAAATATATAATTGCAAATACTTTATATCAGATGCAAAAGAAGACTACATACTAGGTAAGCAATGAACTGGGACTATAAGTGTAAGCATCACATAACATGCCTAGGTCTTCATTTATGGTTAAAAGCTTATATTGTGTGTGTGTCTCTGTACATCCAGTGCCTCTTAAGGTGTCCCGAATTGTTAACCAATAGCGTCCTCTGCAGTTGTAACCATTACATGCTGCGAAGTTTCATTTTGAATATTAAGAACATTTTCTTTTATCCTGCATTAATTAGACCTATATGAGCAATTCTACTTACACACTTAAAGGAGAAGGGAAATCTTCCAGATATTTTCATAAAACATCAACCATACTCTGAAAAGCAAAACTAATTCATTATAAAGGGAAGCAGAAGCAAGCGCAGTAAATGGTGGTTTGTGATGTTTCAAAACACGGAATGAGCTGTCATAGAAAGCCAAGTATTATGTATGGAAATACAGTAATGGCCATCAGCTCTGCATTGTGATGCCCGGAAGAATGATAATCAAATTCTGACATTAACAAACATTTACAAAGAAAACTCTAAATGCTGTATTGTGATATTCTATGAAAAGTGACTCAGATTCCAAGAGTAAGCAATCATTCATCCCAGACTGAACTTCATCATCCATATGCTTGTAAAAGGATGTGCCACAAAATCATTTTGAATAAAATGAATGTTTCTAAGATGGAAATGTACATTAACTCTCATGGATGGAAACATTAGTAAGGAAAAAGATTGCTCTTTTATGATGCTCAACAAAACCTGACTCAAATTCTGTGAATATGCACGCTGTTATAGGAAGTGTATGCAGGTACCTAATGACTAATAAGAATGATTATACTTGCATCATATAACTCTGGAAAGCAAACAGATCTTGGAAATGTTTACTTTTTTACAAAGCCAAACCAAGGCATATTCTAGAAGTAGGCAACCACACTACCTTAATAGACTTATCCAGATATACAAATTCTAAGATACTTAACACTTGGAAGGTTCATAGGTTCATAGGTTCATAGGTTCATACTAGGCTATCTGCCCGAGGGCATTTACAAGCCTAGCCCATTGTTTTGTGGCTTACGCCACCCCTTTAGTATGGGGAACTATACCCATTATTTTGCTGTGCCTCTGTCGAGCAGTGACACTGAGGTAATCCCTGGGGTATATCTGCGATCTCCCATCCATTGGTCAAGATTTCTCTTGAACAAGGCCAGCAAGGTGCTCTGCCTCACATGTACCGGGATTTTGTTCCACAGCATAGGGAGTCTTTGGGTGATGAATCTATCCCTCCAGCACATCCTATTAATAGCCGTGTCGAGGTTTAAGTCTCCGCCCTTGTGGCTCTGATGGATCTAGATTTGTTGAGGTGAAGCATATTCATCAAATCTGGGTTTGACATGGCCTTGTATGTTAGGCAAAGGTCACCTCTGAGCAAGCGGTAGCGACTGAATAGAGCTGGAGTTCTTTCAGTCGGGCAGCATAGGACAGATTTTGAGACCCTTTATCCTTTTGGTGAGGAACTTTTGTGGCCTCTCCAGCTGCTGCAAGTGTCGGGTCAGATACATTCCGAATGGGGCATTGTACTCAATCATTGGTCTGATGAGTGATGAGTAAAGGGAGACTATGACCTCCCTTGATCTAGATGAGAATCCCTCCATGATAAGGTGGGCAATGTAGAAGGTCTTCCTAACTACTTTAGCTACATGGGTGTCGAATGACAGACTACTGTCAACCTGGGTCCCCAGGTCCCTGATAACTTCTTCTGTGCTCAGTGGATTGCCACCTATTTGGTAGCTAGGGGTAACCTTGTTTTTCCCGCAGGGTATGACTATGCATTTTTTGGCATTTAACTTTAGGCCGTGGCTCTGGCACCAGTTATCCATTTCTGTGAGACCCTTCTGAAGGATATCTGTGTCAGATGTGTTTTCTACTATGGCCCAGTTTGCAGTCATCTGCAAACTTTGTCAGCCATAACCCTCCTGTGTTTGCTTGTACTTCGGAAAAGTAGATGCCAAACAAGAGTGGGCCCAGGACTGAGCCCTGTGGGACACCAATTGTGACAGGCTTTGAGTCTGACATGGCGCCAGCAACTCTGACCCTGTGGGTTCTGTCACTCAGCCAGTTTGCAACCCATCTTGTGATGTATGGGTTAACATTTAAGCTGATGAGTTTTTCAATGATACCCGAGTGGGGTATTGTATCGAAGGCCTTAGCCAGATCGAGGTAGGCTGTATGGACTGCCTTTCCCTCGTCAATGGCTTTGGTGACTGTTTCGAAAAAGTCAACCAAGTTTAAAAGGCATGATCTGCCTTTGACAAAGCCAAACTGGGTTGGATCAAAAGTCTGCAAATTCCCTATGTCTTTATTTATGAGGTCCATTATGATCCTCTCCATGGCTTTGCAGATAAGGCTTGTCAAGCTAATGGGCGGTAATTTCCAGGGTCGGTGGAGGCACCGCCTTTGTGAAGTGGGACCACAGTTGCAGTGCGCCACTCCTGGAGTGCGTATCCAGAGGTAAGACTTTGATTAAACAGCTGTCCTAGCTGTGGGTTTAATTCCTCATTGAGTTCGTGGAGCACACAGCCGGGGACACCATCAGGTCCCATGGATGCTGTGTTTTTTGCTTTGGAGAGAGCAGTTCTCACTTGGGCGCTGGAGATGTTTGGGGGGCTGCAATCGTTTGATATAGATATCTCTCCTTTTGGGGGGGAGGGGGGGAGAAGTTTGCACTGAACCTGTCAGCCAGTATGTTGGCAATGTCTGTAGGATCAGTAATCTTCACATCATTTTAAACTAGTTCTGAGCATATCTGGGAGTTTCCTCCTAGGTTTCTAACATAGCTAAAGAAGGCCTTATGATTGTCTTTTGAGTCTTTAGCTATTTTTCTCTCGAAATTTGCTTTGGATGATTTTTATGAGAGCTCTTACTTTTTTACTTATAGTGATCAAGGGTGTCTTACCTTTTAAGGATTTTGCTCTATCTTGTAGTAGCTTCCTCCTTTTGTTGTAGAGTTTGTTTATGGCTGGGGTCCACCAGACTGGACGCTTGCCTTTGGTACAAAGAGTCTTTGTTTTGCTTGGGATTGCCTTATCCATGCAGTCCTGCAGGTGCTGGTAGAAGGCATTTGTAAGTGATTCAGCGGCTTGAGTACTATTTTCCGCCGGCTCGAGGGCCTTAAAGGAGACCACACTAGTCTTTAGAAGTGTGAAGTCGGCTTTTGAGAAGTTCTTTACTGTGGTCTTTTTTATTTCAGGTGGGGGTGGGATGAGGACCTCCAGCGAGATTAGTTTGTGATCTGATCTCACCAGTGAGGGGTATACTTCCGGTGTTGAACATTGTGCTCCCATGTTCGTGATGATGAGATCAAGTATGTTATCTCCTCTTGTGGGGATGGTGACTAGTTGTTCCATGGCATTTGAGTTTATGAATTCCAGGAACTTTTGGGCTAGGGTGTTTGGGCTTGAGTAGTGTTCCCAGTCTATATTAGGGTAATTGAAGTCACCTAGTATGATGGTGTTTGGTGATACATTTATCCCCTCTAGTGTTTTCAGGAAGGCCATGTGAGGTTCCTGAGTTTGTGAGGGTGGCCTGTAACATGCTACAATTTGCAGAGCAGTCTTGCCTATGGTTAATTGCATGGATGGTCTCCGATGCATCGTGCATTGCCACCAGTCTTGAGGTGTGGGTGTCCTTGATGAATATGGATACCCCTCCTTTCTTGGTATTGTCCGGATTTTGGGGCCGGAACGCATGATATGAGGTAAAACCTGATAGCGCTGGGGTGCTCTCAGGAGCCTTGAACCAGGTTTCTGTCACAGCACAGACATCGATGTTCTCCATACTGAGAAGGGCCTCGAGTGCGTGCATTTTGAGATTTAGACTTCTGGCATTGAGCAGCATTACCTTTAGTTTTTTCCTTTTTGTGTTCTAGGGTGGTAGGTTTAGAATTTGAGCCTTGCCTAAAAAAGGCACTATGGGGGTGGCAAGAGCCTTTGCCAATATCCAGAATCCCAGGGGTGACAGGTGCAAGCCGTCCTTTGCGAAGCAGCGTGGCTTGTCCAGCATGTCATCCCAGGCAGACAGATACTGGATCCCCTTTGAATGACACCAGTGTTTAAGCCAATTGTTAAAGCTGATCATCTTATCTCTGTATTGTGGCATCATTCTTGGTGAAGGTAGGATACTGCTCAAGGTCAGGGTCATACCTGCCTGGGCTACATAATCAGAGAGCTCCTCAATGTCTCTTTTCATGTAGTCCAAGGAGGTACGTCTCAGGTCGTTTACACCAGCATGGACAATGACTGAGTCATATTTGTACCTGCTGTTGAGAGACCTGAGTGCTTGCGTTATGTGGCGGATTCTAGCGCCCGACAGGCAGCTTACTGTGATCTTCTCCTTACTCAGTCTGGTGAGCGGGACGTCAGTGTGTCTGACTATGGAGTCACCAATGACTAGTGTGTCTGGCATTGTGTCTGTCCTTAAGGGCTGTGACTGTTTGACACTCTGACTGTGAGGTCTATGTGTTGCAGGTGTTGTGTTCTGAGGTGGTGGTTGTTTGGGTGTCTGCTTTGGTGGCCTCTGCTGTTTTGGTAGATTTTTGATCAGAGCCTCCGAGTATGTCTTTGTGTGTTTATGTGTATGATTTGAGGTTGTAATGGTACTATGTGAGACTGGGTCTATAGTGTGTGTGGTAACCTTCTCCTCCTGACTGGTCTTGCCAGTCCTATGTTGAGAGAGCTCAGCCTCCAGTTTGGCCGTATAGTTGCATCTCTCGCATGTATTTGTGTTTTGTGGGAGGAGGAGAGGGTTGTCTGTGTACATGAGGCAATTGTAACATTGCCTCAATATTCCCAGGTTCACCAGCTGAGCAGGAGAGGACACTAGCAACTGATCCCTCGACATGCTAGCAGGGATAGACAAAAAACTTTAAAAAAGATTCTGGGGGACGTGGGTGACCGAGAAATGGGGGGTTGCCTTTTTGGGGTACTATCTATGACAAGAGTGCCGTATCAAGGTAATAAGTACTGTAGGAGCAAGTGCTAGGTTTAACAGATAGAGAATAGTCTACTTGGAGTCAAGTAGAGATGATCTTTTTAGTTATAGGATATGCTGATTTGATCAGTAGTATAGTTCGAGGAAGGTAGTTTTAAGGGAAAATTTGAAGAGTGGACTTTAGGTAGCCTCAATAGTTTAAACCTGTTTAACCGGCGCTGCCCTAGTGTGCAACAGTGGCAGCTCCGCGCTGCCCTAGTGTGCAACAGTGGCAGCTCCGCGCTAAATCGTGCTAAATCGCGCTAACGCGCGTTTACCACGTTTTATACCAGGGGGCTGGAAAAAGCTAGAAACTGGCCCAAAACGACCAATAAACTACTAGTTACTGGCTGAAACCTCACAAAACTGGACAAAAGGCAGCTCAATGCTTCCCACTCCCACTGGTAAGCAAGGTAACTTCCTTTCCCCCAAATAAGGCAAGGAAACAGTACACAGGAACTACAACCAAAGCCCAGGAATCAGCAACTCTGAAACTGGACTAAACTAGTAAAGCAGGAAAAACAAGAGATATATTTTTCTTTTTTTCTTTTTTTTTCACAAAACAGGCAGAAACAGGTACAGCAAACACTTATAAATGCTATGAATCAGCTACTACAGCTTACACAGAAGAATTTGCTACAAATACAGTCAAATAGTAACAAACAAGGATTCCAAGTGCAATATTAAGTTAAATGCAGTAAAAACAGCTTCAATGTAACAGAAAGGCAGACGTGTTCTTATCATAATGTGTTGCAATCTTTTAAAATTAAAATGATATGAAACTAATATGGATTTGAGTACACATTGCTCTGAGTAACATCATTCATACTTACCATGCCTTGCTTATAGGCATGTAACCCTATAATAAATGTCCTGTTACGCTACATGAACTATTGCATTATATATGAGATTAAGTAGTAAGTGGGCAAGAGACTGAACTGTACATATCTTGATTAGAATCCAATTGTTTTATTGATATGTGATGCTATTGTTGCATTGGACTTTTTTCTTTCAAGTGCTGACTAGCTGATCCATCTTCTAATCATGGGCTGATTGTATCTTTGTTTGATAGTTTGAAATATTTTAAATATACCTCTATTTTGACTTATGCTAGAATCTATTGCTGGTTTGTTGCAGGCTGATAATGTTTGTGTGTGTGTGTGTGTGTGTGTGTGTGTGTGTGTGTGTGTGTGTGTGTGTGTGTGTGTGTGTGTGTTAAAATGCTATGTTCACATAAGAAATGTTTAAAAATCATGTAAATAAGCTCAAGTATAGCTGTTTAACCCTGCAATTATAAATGTGCATCATGTGTTACTTAAATGTGAAGCTTTTTCTCCCAGGCATCCGCTCAAAATAGGTTTTAATCATTTGGACTTTTCCCAGTCAACAAAGATGAGACAAATAAATAAATTTAGCCAAAATGCAAAAGCCTTCGTGAGGGAGGCACAGACCATCCCTGGCAAGGCAATAAGGCTTGCCAGCCACCTTGCCCCAAACTGACATATACTAGATCTTCTTAGAATGATACCAGCTGCATAGCAAATAATTAAAGCCAGTTATTCAACATCACACTGTGCAATGACAAATCATAACTCAAGAAAAGTGACTTTCCTGTCTGAGACACTTGCATACTAATCTCAATTCTATCCTTCTGCATGTCCCTCTGGGTAGAGCAACTAAGTTCATTCACCCCCACACAGACCACAGTCAGGTGATAATCATATTTATCAGCAAGATGCCAACAGCCCTTGTTATGTCCATTTACATAATGTCCACTAAATGTCACCTAGTTGTTATCCAACCTTGTGAGGGTAGTGTTTTACCTCTCAAATGTCTAGATTTTTGCAGAATGTCCAGATTTTTATCTCACATTATTATTCAGTTCTTCATAAAAAATGTGGTTTTCTGGCAAGTCATTGAGGACCAAAGTCACTAAATAAAGACAAGACATTTGAGTTTCAGGCTTCAAACCCTACTGAAAATGCATGCTAATGCAAAACCTGTCATTCTGTCAACTTTCAATGTTAATTTTATTTTATTTATTTATTTTGTTTTATTTTACATTTGTTTACAGGAAAAGTCCGACTGGACACGGGTTTATTTTCAGTGGAGGCCCGGGGATAAAAGCTTCAAAGTAAAATACAATACATATGGGAAGTATAACATAAATACAAGTATATGATAAAGTAGAGATTAGCAAACTCTTAAATAAACAGAAAAAAAATTACATTGAAACAGCACTTGATTTTTTTTAAAGATAACAATACTGAAATTGCTGTTTACGCACAGATGATATGAAAGATAAAAATAGGTGGGTAATGGTGCTTAAATTGCATGAGATCATTTGTTTGAGGCAACAGGAAATGTTTGCCAGTTTTATAGAATATAGATATTAGTTCTGTACAGTAACAATCAACAGTTTAACAAACTTTCCAGGGTAAAAAACTGGTATCCTTGTGACAGTTCATAGGTATGGATTGGCTTGGGTAATAGCAGGAACAAAGCCAGTCGTTTAAATAGTGGGTTTTCAGGAGTTTTTTTAAATTGATTAGTGGAGGTAGTAGACGTTATGTGGTAAGGTAGTGAATTCCAGATTCTAACAATAGTGCAGGAAAAGTGAGACTTACTAGCATAATTTTTATATTTGATGACTTCTAGGAGGTTCTGGTTACTAGATCTTAAGGTTCTAGTGGTAGTGTGGGGTTGAATTAAATGCAAGAGTACCGGGGTTTTATCAGGAAGGTAGTAGAGCTTGTGTGCTATTGCCAACTGTTTGAGTAGCAATAGTTGAGGCAACTCAAGCCAATTGAGCTGCTTAAGGGATAGACAGTGGTGGGACCTATATGATGCTTCAGTAGCAAACTTGGCAATCTTGTTATAACAAGATTACATTTTCTTTAGTTCAGACTGTCGGAGATTAGTCAAGATAGGGGAGGGTTAAAGAAGGATGGATATGAGATGAATCCTTGCAATGGTGGCTTTGGTATATTTAGTGATATACTGTTTGTTCCTATAGAGAAGCCCAAGTTTGTTGTTTACTTTCTTGATGGTTTGTGCTATGTGGATGACATATTTCAGGTTATTGTCAGTTTCTACACCTAGCAATTTGATGTGAGTGGTTGGAGTGATTTAAGTATTATCTTTGGACCTTATGGTAAAGTTATTGTTTAGAAGGGAGGATCTACCAGGGCTGAAATAATTCACTTTTTTTTTTTTCGGATTAAGAATAAGTTTGATGTTAGTGAACAATGTTGCAGCTAAGGTAAAGTTATTCTGGGTTAGGTTTTGCAGTTTGTTTAAGGTGGGGGCAGCACATATAAGGGTGGTGCATCAGCGTATTCTACTACTGAGGTGCAGAGAGAGAGGATGAAGAGATCTGGTTGGTGAAGAGAGAGAACAGCAATGGGCCGAGGATGGACCCTTGAGGTACTCCTATGGATACTGGTCTTGCCATAGGACTGCTTGAAGATGGGCTGATAAGTAGTTGTTGAACCATGATATAGAGGATGAGCTAATGTTTAGGGTAGATAGAGTATCAAGAAGCATACTGTGGTTAACAACGTCAAAGGCTTTTGATAAGTCTAAGAATATGGAAGATATGAATAGACCCTAGTTTCTGTGGTGGTTAACTATATTGGTAAAGGACAGTAGTGCTGTGGTGGTGCTGTGGGAAGGTCTAAAGCCATGCTGTGATTTGGAAAGTAGGTTGTTTTTAGGAGGTACTGTATTAGTTGAGTATGGACAACTTTTTTCTAATATTTTGGATAATGGTGATAGAATTGCTATTGGACGATAGATGGTGAGCTCTAAGGAGTTACTTCCTTTGTGCAGTGGAATGATATGTGATGTTTTCCATGAGGTAGGTACCTTGCACTCTAATAGTGACCTATTTTTGAGTATAGGCACAGGATAGGCTATAGCCTCTGCAGATATCTATAGGAACTCTACTGGTAGATTATCAGCTGCTAGCTTGGTTGGTTTAATAAGTGCAACACTTAAAAAATGTCCCTATTTTTGGGCCTTTATCCCCCCATTATTTTGCCTTTGTCCAGATTTCTAGCAGTAATAGGTTGACCGGTATGGTTGGTGTTCATATGCCTGACAATAAGCGACCCATTACTAAAGCATTACTGAAGGTGGCTGCAGCCTCAGTAGACCTTACACTGATCCATGCAGAAGGAAAATCATATTTTTTGGCAATGTCTTTTCTGTCAGCAGCAATGGCCACCTTCTCTGCTGTTTCTTCACATTGCAAGACAGTCTTTACTTCACTTCATGTAATTAGCAGCAGACTCCTTTCTCTGAATATATTGTGCATTTTATTCCATCTGTTCAAACAACAAAGTATCAGACCACTTCTCCATTCAAGCCACATATCTTTCTAATTTCATCAATTAATTTTAAAAGGCCAGCAACAATACATCTTCTGGGAAAGTCTTGTCAGGTTTCTGGTGAGTATTATATGCATTGCATTGCAATTTTAATTTATTCTGGGCAACTAATAAAACTGGGGTCAAACCAAAGGCCTCCTGCAGTGAGGAAAATCTGGCCTGCAAGGTATCCAGAATACTGAAACTTAGCAATAAAAAGTCATCTGCTGCTAGAAAAAAAAACAGTGAACAGACAAACAACTGAATAGATAGACACAAACATTAACACAGAGTATCAATCAGATGTTAAAAAGCTATCGAAATTGGGTGTTATCTTAATCATATTGTATTTTTTCTCATTTTTGCCTAATTTATATCTTTCTCATAACCGAGGGTCTCTCTCTCTCTCTCTCTCTCTCACACACACACACACACACACACACACACACACACACACACACACACACACACACACACACACACACTTTTAGCAAAGATGCATATTTATACCTCTTACTGTAGGCTGACTACGTTTCAAATAGTATCTTCATAAACTTTTCAACAGGTGGCTGCCTGTACCCACATAAACATTATTTGAACTTGTTGGACCCATGGCATACCCATTGTTGAAACTGACCATTTCTTACATTTTACTTAGCATTCTCTCTCTGTCCATTATGAAGGGATGTCTATCATCAACATTTAGCACCAGCCTACATTGAGACTATGCCCAAGTAAGTTAACCAGACAGCATTCCTGGTTAACCCTTGGATTGGGACTTTTGTGCCTAGTTGGTTTACCTGGTTAACACATTAAAAAATATGTTTTTGTTTAATACTTGATGATTGAGTGTCTCATAAGATAGCACTGAATATGCAGAATGGTACAGGTGGAATTTACATTTACCATTTATATAAAGGTTAACTAAAAGTCAGTAAGGATTAACACTTCAATATCCAGTCACAAAAATGTGAATTCTTTGATTTTTTTCTTATAGACAAGATCATGGAATCTTGCAGAATTCAATTTTCTCCAAGACATAGCTATTTTTGAATTAGACTATTGCAGTAGCAGGATTGTAGGTGCCAACCTGGAAGAAGCTCTACAGTTTGGAATCTTCATTTCTGCTAGAACATTGGCAGGATATAGACAGAGCAAGAAGGATGACAAAAAAAATATGATTTTTTTCAGAAACTACATACATTAAACTACAACAACAGTTAAATATATACATTTGGAAAGAAATGAAAGAAAGAGGAAGAGAGAAAAATTGAGATGGACTTGTATGAGATCCTAATGAAAATCCATAGATGTTCAGTGTGTATGCTCTTGAAGTTATACATCGCAATAAGTGAACCCCATTCAAACATACTTAACAGGAGTTCATGAGAAATTAACAAAACTAATTCTTTATACAAAAAGTGATGAATGACCAGAACTGTCCTTGAAGAAGTGATATCCTGATCCACAGGTACTATCTTGACAGAGCACATGTTTTAGAACTTCTGATCAGTTGTTCTTTTCTTGTGAAAGTAAGAAAAAGGACAACTTGTGTAAAAGCAGATTATTTCCAAATGTTTTTCTCAAGCTATTGACTTTTGTTACTCCCACAACAAAACCATTCCAGGCTGGGTCACATTTAAATATACAGGGCATTGGCTTCATCTGTGGCTTTTTGGAAATGGTTAGACTGTAGGAGTATTCTAGAAACAGCAACGTTGTCCTTTGTGATTACTTAAGAAAACCGCTACAAATTAAATCCTCTACCCTAGCTTTGCTATGACCATTTCTGGGGGTACTGGACCCTCATCCTTCATCCTCCCAAATCTTATAGCCATGGTATTCTACCTATATAGCATAGGCAACTGCAGGAGTGATCACAATAATGAACATAGTACAGATGTGTAAGTAAACTTACGATAACAGTACATGTTTGAGTGATCATTGTTGAGGTAACAGCTCTTTCTCTCCATCCCCTATTTTGTATATTTTTTTGCCAGGGTGTGGACATGTTTTTTTTTTTTTTTTCTCTTTTCTTAGCATTGTTGGTTTAGCCTCTCTGTCTTTGTTGGCATGAAAGTTCTGAAAGCTCTGGCACCCAAACCTGACTTTTATTCAACTCAGCTCAAGTTGAGTAATGGTATGGGCATATGGAAGGTGCCATGAGGCTTTGGATGCTTGTCAGCTGTTTTATACTTAACAGGATATAGCCCATTTTGATTAGGCTACTGCAGCAGTAATGATTCAAACATGTACTGGTATTGTAAGTTCACTTACACACCTATATTTTCTTTGAAAATCTGCTAAGAAGCACTACAAGTCTGGCAAATATGATGTCTGACACAGATTAATCAATACTTTGAGGTTTACAGAGTCTGATATACCTTCATTTATTCATCTTGGTAATGAAAAGTTTTGTAATGCTGCTTTTGAATTAATTGCATTAATACAAATGCTCCTTGGTAAAGAAGAGACTAAAAAGTTATTACCCATGTCACAAGTATGTTTTGTTGGGATTGTGAATAATCAGAAAAAGAAATTTGATATGCAATTAAGAACGGAGAGATGTATTGCAAACTATTTGTAATAATGCTCAATATGTTTCTAGCATGTATGAACAAGGACATTTACAGAATGGTGTTTTTTCACGTGTTGCTCCTATTGCATGATGGTAGTAATGCATTACGGAGATGTTAAACTTGTGTTATATATCTTGTGTTTTAACCAGTCTCATTATGGTACCCCTTTCTTATTATGAACCTTGTTATATCCCTATTTAACTTTTATCCACTTTACATTATGTGGCACCTCTACCCATTTTTGCACTCCCCAACATATCAACTAAAGCTTTGTAGTGCACAAATACAATTCTTTTTACAATTCTTTAATGTGGTATGTCACAGGTAGAAGTCCAAATGTACATTTTAAAGATAGAATTAAATACCACATTTTCTACTTACAATTTACATAATATCAAGATCCCACATAGAATGCAACCAGTATAGTGCTGAAAACCTGGCACAGTTTCATAATATAAAAACTCTTAACACTGATGTAGCTTAATTTCATATAGCAACTTAGGCTAAAAGTAAGCTTAAAAAAGAAGGGAAAGAAAAAAAAGCAAAAGGAAAATTTGTCATACTCATAATAAGAAAGTAATATCATTATGAAATAGCTTAAAACACGATATATAACACAATGTCAACATGTCAGCTTATTTCTCCATTAATTATGCTAGTACCTAAATCAGGTAGCAACTCAATGCATGCAGAAATTAAAGGGTGCAAAACCAAAAATTTCCAAATGTCAAAATTAATAATCTAAAATAAAATGTTAGTAATCCTGCCATATTAACATATGCAGAATTCTTTATGTTTATTAACCATACACACCAAGCAGAGGCAGTAAATTCAGTAAGCTTCAGTATAAATGGTGCTAATGGGAGAAAAACAGTCAGCACAAAACAAAAACTGCCTTATAGGTGCCCCCACCTCAACAAGCACATCAGTGTGCTTAAACTTTTCTTCATCCTGTCAATAATTTTAACTCACTCACTGCAAGAAGTCATCAGTTAGCCAATATCTTCATCATATTACATACTTTAAGCAGCAGAGGACATATAATTTTTACTGTATATAAATATGTTTAATTCAATAGCCCCTAAAAATATGTTTAAAAATTATGTATTTATATCAATATATTTAAAAAACCCAGACATTGTGGATGCACAAGCCTGTGCATTTCTCCGTGCCGATTGTGTCAGGAAAGGCATTCGGTGTAAAACCTTTGCCAAAAGACATATGCGGACAACAATACAGATTTCCATACTGGATAAGTCAAGGCCCAGGTTAACAATGACTGCCATTAGTACTGTTAGCCAACAGGGTGCTGGCAGAAATTGGACTACTGCTGGCCGAAGGAGAAGAGGGGGAAGGCATGCCCAAAGCCAGGAAGAGAGGAGGAAGGTTAGGAGTGGGTAATGAGGGTAGGAACTTTGAATGTTGGCAGTACGACTGGAATAGGGAGAGAGTAAGCTGATATGATGGAGAGAAGGAAGGTTGATATATTGTGCATGCAAAAGACCAGATGGAAGGGGAGTAAGGCTAGGTGTATCGGAGATGGGTTCAAATTGTTCTATCATGGTGTGGATGGGAGGAGCAATGGGGTAGGGGTTATCCTGAAGGAACAGTATGCCAAGAGTGCTTTGGAGGTGAGAGGAGTGTCAGATAGAGTGATGTTAATGAAGCTGGAAATTTATGATGTAATGATGAATGTTGTTAGTGCATATGCTCCGCAAGTTGGGCGTGTGATGGATGAGAAAGAAAAATTTTGGAGTGAGTTCGATGAAGTGGTGGTGAGTGTACCCAAGGGTGAGAGACTGGTGATTGGAGCAGATTTCAATGTGCGTGTTGGTGAAGGGAACAGAGGGGATGAGGAAGTGATGGGTAGGTATGGTGTTAAGGAGAGGAATGCAGAAGGTCAGATGGTAGTGGATTTTGTAAAAATGATGGACATGGCTATGCTGAATACGTATTTTAAGAAGAGGGAGGAGAACAGGGTAATTTACAAGAGTGGACGAAGATGCACACAGGTGGATTATATCCTATGCAGGAGGGCTAGTCTGAAGGAGATTGGAGACTGTAAAGTGGAGACAGGGGAAAGTGTAGTTAGGCAGCATACAGTGGTGGTCTGTAGGATGACTTTGGTGATCAAGAAGAGGAGGAGGAGGAGCATGAGGGCAGTGCCAAGGATCAAATGGTGGAAGTTGAAAAAGGGTGATTGTGAGGTGGAGTTCAGGGAAGGGGTGAGACAGGCACTGGGTGGCAGTGAAGAGTTACAGAATAGCTGGGTAAATACAGCAGTGCTGCTAAGGGAGACAACTAGAAGGTGCGTGGTGTGACATCTGAACAGAGGAAGGAGGACAAAGAGACCTGGTGGTGGAATGAGGAAGTACAGGAGAGTATACAGAGAAAGAGGTTAGCGAAGAAGAAGTGGGATCATCAGAGAGATGAAGAAAGTAGACAGGAGTATACGGTGATGAGGAGCATGGCAAAGAGAGAGGTGGCGAAGGCTAAGGATAAGGCATATGGAGAGTTGTATGAAAATTTGGACACTAAGGAAGGAGAAAGGGACCTGTACCGATTGGCTAGACAGAGGGACTGAGCTGGGAAAGATGTGCAGCAGGTAAGGGCGATAAAGGATAATGAGGGAAACATACTCACAAGTGAGGAGAGTGTGTTGAGCAGATGGAAAGAGTACTTTGAGGGGTTGATGAATGAAGAGAATGAGAGACAAAGAAATTTGGATGATGTGGAGATAGTGAATCAGGAAGTGCAATGGATTAGGAAGGAGGAAATAAGGACAGCTATGAAGAGGATGAAGAATGGAAAGGCTGTTGGTCCATATGACATACCTGTGGAAGCATGGAGGTGCTTAGGAAAAAATGGCAGTGGAGTTTTTAACCAGATTGTTTAATGAAATCTTGGAAAGTGAGAGGATGCCTGAGGAGTGGAGGAAAAGTGTTTTGGTACCGATTTTTAAGAATAAGGGTGATGTGCAGAGCTGTATTAATTACAGAGGGATAAAATTGATCAGTCACAGCATGAAGTTATGGGAAAGAGTAGTGGAAGCTAACTTAAGAAGGGAGGTGATGATTAGTGATCAGCAGTATGGTTTTATCCAACATTTGCTTTGAGAGCATTGATGGAAAAGTCCAGAGAAGGTCAGAAGAAGTTGCATTGTGTCTTTGTGGACTTAGAGAAAGCATGTGACAGGGTGCCTAGAGAGGAGTTGTGGTATTGTATGAGGAAGTCTGAGTGGCAGAGAAGTATGTAAGAGTGGTACAGGATATGTATGAGGGTAGTGTGACAGTGGTGACGTCTGTGGTGGGAGTGACTGATACGTTTAAGGTGGAGGTGGGATTACATCAAGGATCAACTCTGAGCCCTTTCTTATTTGCAGTGGTGATGGACAGGTTGACAGACAAGATCTGAGAGGAGGCCCTGTGGACTATGATGTTTGCAGATGATATTGTGATCTGTAGTGAGAGTAGAGACTGGGTTGAAGAGACCCTGGAGAAGTGGAGATATGCTTTACAGATGAATGAAGGTCAGCAGGACTAAGACAGAATATATGTGTGTGAATGAGAGGGAAGATAGAGGAATGGTGATGATGCAGGGAGTAGAGCTGGCAAAGGTGGATGAGTTTAAATACTTGGGATCAACAGCTCAGAGTAATGGTGAATGTGGAAGAGAGGTGAAGAAGAGAGTATAGGTAGGATGGAGTAGGTGGTGAAAAGTGTCAGGAGAGATATGTGACAGATGGGTACCAGTTAGAGTGAAAGGGAAAGTCTACAAGAGGGTAGTGAGACCAGCTATGTTATATAGGTTGGAGATGGTAGCATTGACAAAAAGGCAGGAGTCAGAGCTGGACATGGCAGAGTTAAAGATGTTAAGATTTGCACTGGGTGTGATGAGGATGGGCAGGATTAGGAATGAGTATATTAGACGGTCAGGTCAGGTTGGATGGTTTGGAGACAAAGCCAGAGAGGTGAGATTGCATTGGTTTGGACATGTGTTGAGTAGGTATGCTGGGTATACTGGGAAAAGGATGCTAGGAATGGAGCTGCCAGGTAAGAGGAAAAGAGGATAAGGTTTATAGATGTGGTGAGAAAGGACATGCATGTGTTTGTTGTGACAGAGCAAGATGCAGAGGACAGGAAGAAATGGACACAGATGATCCACTCTGCCGACCCCTAAGGGGAACAGCTGGAAGAAAAAGAAGATATCAATAAAAAGTGAGCTACACATTCTCTGTATTGCTAAAAGCTGCTCTATTATTTATTGATTGAATAATTGATTGATTGACTCCTTTATTCAGTGTTTGTCTGCCTTCTGGTTAGGATGTATCTAAACCCATTGCTGATCTGCCAAAATAACTAGTTAACAAGAAGAAAATAGAAAACAAACAAGTGAGTAAAGACAGCTACATATGTATGCTAGATAGGGAGAATATAAAAAAGGTGAAATTTCCATTGTGGTTTGTCTAGCATAAAACAATCATGGTATGAACACTACTATGACAGGTTAAATGTAGTACATTCACAGCAAAGTTAATAGCTTACACCCACTGATATAAATCAGTGAAGGGCTAACTTCATAGTGACCCAGTGTGACATAATAACGCCCACACCAGTGTGTAGCACCTTTCTTTTTTGCAAATATCAGTGCATGGAAGGGCTGGTATTCACTACTATATTCAGGACACAACTCGCAAACATCAGACAGACAAAGAAACAGTCTGGTCTACCTTTAGAGTTAAATGGACAATTATTAGTACTCTGCAATCTAATATATGCTGATAGTCAGACATACAGTCCATACATCTGCTATTACAGAGCCAAGGCATTAGTATAGTGCTGTTGATGCAAAGTAATAAAACACACTTTCAGTCAGATTGGCTACGGCAAAACTAACATGCAGACAGTCTGACATAAAACAAACAGGCAACACTATCAGTGAGCAGACTATATATTTAAGTGTGTCTGTTTACTGATAACAATAACTAGTACTCTTTTACAATACAACATAAAAACACCAGTTCCTGTTGGAATCTGTGTCCATAGACTGAAAACATAGGACTACTGATAATCTCGATTCACATGGCATAATGCAGAACACAAGTAATAGCACAGTGAACTATTTTATTACAGTGCAGCCAGGATGGAACGGCATCTGTAAATTACTTTGATATGATAAAGTCATGCCAACTTTAATGCAGTGCTACTGCATTATAAAGCACACTGCTTCAAGGCTGAAGATGCTATCTAGTAAAATATAACTAGGGCTCTAATCAATAATGCTGTCCTCAATAATTCTGTTGTTTAAACACATGCTGAGGCTATGGAGATTGCATAACTGGAATTACACTATACAACAGTAAGCTTCAATATTGCTTGCAATTTGAATACTTTATCCCAGGAGTTCCATAAAATCGAAGCCTACATGGAGTTTACATGTTAACAGGATAAGCAGCAGAGCTACCCCCATATTCATGCTGCTCATCGCATTTACACTATTACAAGCAATGTTTTATGGTCAGCAACAGCGCTGCCACTATGAAACTGTGCAGAAACTCCTGGCCATAGAAACAAGAAGCATTCAAATTTACGTACAAGCAAACCTGTTCATCGAAATTGCACTAACAGCCACAATGACCATCACTGGTGAGAATACTACAATAACAGCAGTGTTAACACAGTAAAGTGTATTGAGTGCAATGTACACAACAACAATTATTTTTTAGAATGAAAGAATGGGGGGGGGGTAAACAGCAAGGGCAAATACAAGGAATCCTGCATTGACAAGGAAAGTGTGCTGATGAAAACGGGAACAGACATGAATGATAGGAATGAATAAAGAGGAAGAGGGCATGGGAAATATGGCAATGGCTCCAAGATAGTATAGATCTATGTATGCACACTTTCTAGACAAGTCGGTAGCATACCATTAAGCACATATGTAGATAGCACAGTTTGTAGTGCTGTTGACACCTCCTGTGTGACTATATTGTATCAGCACAAATGATATTAAAGATGTGATGGTCAAGCAAGGTTTTACATCAATAGAAGTGAATGGCTGCGATATAAACATCACGGATATGCTCACTGGAGAGGATATTTACCAACAAAAGTATATTCAATAGGGGGTATGTCCCTACTCTGAATATCTGCAAAAATGGCTTGTTTGAATATGACTGTCATGTCACCATAGCTCTCAACCAGTCAGGTACACAAAGCCATCAGACTCCTGTACAAATGTAAACAGAAACAAGCACAATCATGGACACTTTCAAAATATTTTGAACATTAATCTGTCACAATGACCGAATATGTGAGTGTAACTTATTATACATTTTCTGCCGGAACAGATGTATACAACTGTAATGCTTGTCAGCATTGTATAAGGGGAATTCACCACCCCCTGCCCAAACATGACCACTTTTGGAGGTGTTAAGAGTGACAGTTGAAATCAGGGGCAATCCTGACAGCTGAGAGATTTGCAGGACACATACACCAGAATCCCCACTCTGCAAAATCATACCCATGCCATCAATGTTGTCAATCAGCTGTTTATTTACTAGGTACAACATAGAAAGATGTATCACATAGGCATCTTGTAGAACACCTTAATGGAAATCTGCACTGTCAAATCGTAACGGGTATGCATCCCAAAGAATAGTTCAGTATATCTGACAAGATGTCTGTGAGCTCACCATGCCAGATGTGATACATACACTTTAAAAATGCATCCCTGACTGACTTAGGTAATGGCCATATGGATAACAACATATACAAACAACAGACTATTATAAGTGGATTCCCTATGCACAGCTGGGTATTGCATGCATCTGCCACATGTAATAGCAATGAGTATTGTCTGAAGCATCTGCAATTGAGGTGTGAATTAAGAGGTGATCCATTATAATGACTGGTAAAGCAGCATGTGAGGCTAATGGCATTGAATCAACTATACCCATGTGCACAGAAAGTACAGCAGTGTAAAGCCAAGTGTCAATGATGGAGGAAGTTGTCACTGTGATATTGCACACATACCAAACAATATATGGAGCACCCTCTATAAGTACATGCCAAAATGCCTGACATGGTCCACATGATCACTGTCCCCCTGACATTGCCAGTGAAAATGTTATACTGTCATGAAATCCTTACATACACCTATTTGTGTTCATGCAAATTATCAAGTGGTAACACTGATGTGATGTGGTATGTCCATGACACAGTACAGTCACACTATAGCTGTACCATTGCTACATTTGGACTTCAGGCTGTATATCACCTTCAAACAAAACATTGGGTCTGAATCACATGTGACACAGTGGAACTGTTAATGCAGTCATACAACTCTACCTATTTCATGTCATTATATCAGTTGTGCATCATATGCCTAGAAATGTATGGAAGAGGACCCTGATACCATATATAAGGATGCATTAAAACTGAGGAGGGTGCAGTTCATGGAGAACACTTAATGACGTAAATGTTGGGAGCCACACAATGTTGCTGGGAAACACTTGTATAATCCTTATGAATACCAAAACTGTAGTGCATACAATGAATTTACCAAAGTTACAAGTGAATCTCAGCATGCCATATGTTTGTGTATACAACAGCATTACAACATGTTGATGAACTCAGGCATATGTGCCCATGTAATCAGTATGACGTAATATTGCTGTATGCTAGAAAATATTTTCATATGCTAGGTATACACATGCACACCTCTGCCGTACTGCATCTGTCACTGTGATGGTTGCCTGACAACTGTGTAGAATGTTGATATACTGCAATAGAAGACAACATGCCTTAGTAAGGCAAAAATATGCATAGCATCATCTGATGTCAACAGTCCTTAGGAGGTATATTTCGATAGCTGTTAAAGAAGGAACATGTAACCAAATGGCAACAGTGGCCAACAATACTGTAGCTTAAATCACAGATTGGACTACACAGTTGGAGCACTATACATCCACACCTCAGCATAGGACATGACTAGGCTAATGATGGGGAGCACACAAAATTCTAGCCATTATTATACCATTTACACACAAATCAATATATGTATGTGATGGAAATTTTAGGGGTATGTGTTTGATTTAATACAGACTGCCTCTGTCTATATGTGACACATGCAACATCACGTGACAGAATTAGCAATCACATATCCAGTTGTCTGGAGATGTCTTGCAGATGGTCATGGAGGCATCTGCTTCAATATGTGTGTATGCATCTTTTAGATGTTGACATCCTCAGTGTGCCACAGAAAGGATATTTTGTGGACAGAGGGAAAAAGGGGATGTTGGATTCAGGGTGCTGTTTGAAAGGTTCAGCTGAGTTGGAGTCAAATGAAAAGGGATTCAAAACATCATACAATGATCATAATATACCACCAGCCCTACACTTTGACTGAGGTCAGATTTGAACACCACACCTGTGTAGGTTTAGAAGCTATATTTCATACAACACTAGCACCACCACAGATGTCTGATGTTAGCACTGTAAGAGTCCATTTATAGGGATGACATCATCAATGTATGCTGAGAAGAAGATGTCTAAATAGTAGTGTCTGACATTGATGTGGACTCACATCCTAGTGTAAAATTGTGCCTAAACTGGTAGTTGAAGAACACACACACACACACACACACACACACACACACACACACACACACACACACACACACACACACACACACACACACACACACACTGAATTTGTCTGCAGTGAGATTAGATCCCCCCACCTATGTAATTACACAAGGTGGAGAACATCACAATTAACATTCATGCAAACTCAGAAGTTTGAACATAATGTCAGAGCACACTGTGTAGGAGATGACATCATCAGTGTATGCTGAGAAGAGGATATTGGGAGGTCTATATGAAATTGTTGTGGAGTCATGTAGCACTCTAAAAGTATCATCTAAATGCTACTTGAGTGACAGTAGCAGGACCTGTACTCATGCTGTTCTGACCACAAACGCAAAACTTGACTCCTGTGAGATTAGATTCACTACTTATTTAATTATACAAACTAAAGAACACAGTACTTAATGCTTGTGTCTCCACAGAAGTCTGGATTGACCAGTGTCACAGTGCACTTTATAGAGGATGACATCATCCTACTTTTGCAGGTAACGTATACTGTTATGAGATTTGTTTACAAAACCAGGACTTTTAAACTGAGAGTGTGAATGCAGATTGTGACAGAACATTTAAATATAGCCTAGCAAAATAGCTGAAAGAAGCTGTCATGAATGCATATTACTGAAGTAAGACAGACATGTACCTGTTTCTCAGGATGTTGTGTAGATGACACACAAACACATACTTTGGAAACAGCAGTAGTGCAATGATGGTGTGTGTGCATTTATACAAGTTACTGACAAAATCAATGGGATATGATCACGGATGACCAATGTCTATTGCCACTATAAACCCATAACAAATGTAACAATGCAGTCATGCACTGCAATTCTGAAGAGTGACAATGGCCCAAGCCTTGTTATATAATTTACAAGTGAATTGCTGCAGGACATACATGAATATCAGAAAGTATGTGCTGTCTGATATGTGATAACAGATTGCTTGAATTGTATCAATATTTGTTTTGTGTATCTATATGACTAATGTTTCATATCCATTATCGAACAATAATTCTATAATCTTTAATGTTATTTTAAAAGCTGACAATTAAATATGTCACAGAAGATAGCCAGTGTGTGTTATTAAAATAAAAGGATTCAAGGATTAGTATGTTAAAGAGATCAAAAATTTCCAACATGATTGGTGAAGTATCTGACATTGTCCTGTGGGATTTACTAAAGGCTTACTTAAATGGAAGTGTTACGAGCTTATATATTATTAAAACAAGAGAATGAGACAAAAATGTAATATAATACATGCCAGAATAGACACACTAAAGTTAAATCTAAAACCAAATGCCATTATCAGTCAATCTGAACTTAAAAACTTAAGTACAAAATATGTTGAAATTCTAAATCATAAAGTCTGAAACCTGGAAAAAAATAAACTTGAGGCATATTCAGTAAATCCTTTAAGCTTGCATAATCTTGCTCTTAGATCAAAGAAAATGAATAAACTAAATCATACCAAAGAAATTATAACACATATATATAACAAAAAAAGAAAGAACAGATATTAAAATTATTCTTGAGTGCTTCAAAACATTTTAGAAATATATAAATAATAATACAAATAACCAAGATAATGATGATATAATTGAAACTTTTCTATGGGAAATATAAATAATAAAATAATAAAATAACAAGTGAACAAATAAAAATTATAGACCATTCACTTTAACAGAAATAAAAGAACAAATAAAAAATGTAAAAAATAATAATGTGCCAGGCTTAGATGGTCTTACACCAAAACTATATAAAATACTACTGGATGATGCAATTAACATATTAGATAAGGTATACAGAGAAATAAAACAACTGCTGAAGTCAACCCATCATGGAAATATTCCCTTATATCACCATATTTAAATAAGATAAGGATCCTACAAAGTATTCATCATTAAGACCCATTTCACTTTTAAATGTGGACTATAAGATGTTCATGTCCATTTTAGCTAGCAGAATTAATTTACTTTTACCTAAACTAATTAACAATGATCAAACTGGGTGTATTTTAAATAGAAACGCACAGGATGATATAATAAGAATACATAAATCAATAGACTATTTACATAAAAATAAAAAATAACTTTCTATCATTAGTCTCTATTTAGGTAAGGCTTTTGACTCAGTTAATTGGCTATGCGAGTTTAAAACACTTAAAGTATATAATTTGATATCTGAGCTAATTGCATTAATTTCTAAATTATACAATAAAGCTTGTCCATATGTTAAAACAGATTTTTTTCTTTCTAATTCCTTTAAATTGCAAAAAGGCACAAAACAAGGCCATCCATTATCACCTTTACTTTTGAATTAGCTATGAAACACTTTGTTAGTAGTACTCGAGTCAATAAGAACATTAATCTTATCAAAATAAAAGAAGATTTCAAACTAAAGATTCAACTCTTTGCTGATGATATTCTACTAACAATAGGAAATATAGAAAATTCTATAGAACATAGAATTAATTCTATTAGTCAATTTGAAGAAATCTCAAATTAAGATTTAATTATAATCAAATACGTATGCTAATAATTAATAAAACATTTAAAAAACAATACAAAAAATATTCTAACATCAATTGGAATAGCAATCAAATGAAATACCTTGGTATAACCATTATGTCTAATAGCAAAGAAATGATACAGACAAACTTTTATCAGGTTGCTGATAAAATTTTAATTTTAGTCACAAATTGCAACAAATTCTTCTTTACCATGGAAGAAAAAATAATGCTTATTAAGATGGTAATTCTCAGTAAAATACTGTTTGTCTTACAATCTTTAGTCCTATCGCCACCAAAAAAAATATAAAGAAGACAAATAATATCTACTTAATTTTTGGGGCATGCAAAAAAAACAAGAGTTATCTTTGACTGGCACAGGAGAAAAGGTTGAGATAATAGTGGAATAGGATGCCGTGATATTCACATATATGTTACTTCAACAGTTATAACAGTTACAGTGTTGTAGATAAATTCATTATATGATTCAAAATGGAAACGAATATATCAAGAAGTATCATTAATAAATAATAAATATATCACAACCAGTCATAAACATCATCATCTTCTTTTGGCTGCTCCCCTTAGGGATCGCCATAGCGGATAATCTGTTTCCATTTCTTCTGGTTCTCTGCATCTTGCTTTGTCACACCAACCACGTGCATGTCCTCTCTCACCACCTCCATAAACCTTATCTTAGGCCTTCCTCTTTTTATGTTACCTGGTAGCTTCATCCTTAGTTTTTTTTCCCAATATACTCAGCATCCTTCCTCAGCACATGTCCAAACCAATGTAATCTTGCCTCTCTGGCTTTGTCTCCAAACCTTCCAACCTGGGCTAACCCTGTAATATACTTATTCCTAATCCTGTCCACCCTTGTCCAAATCTTAACATCTTTAACTCTGCCACATCCAGTTCTCCTGCCTTTTTGTCAATGCCACTGTCTCCAAACTATATAACATAGCTGGTCTCACTACCCTCTTGTAGACCTTTCCTTTCACTCTTACTGGTACTTGTCTGTCACAAATCACTCCTGACACTCTTCTACACCCACTCCATCCTGTCTGTACTCTCTTCTTCACATCTCTTCCACACTCACCATCACTCTGAACTATTGTTCCCAAGTATTTAAACTCAGCCACCTTCACCATCTCTACTGCTTGCATCCTCACCATTCCTCTATCCTCCCTCCCATTCACACACAAATATTCTGCCTTAGTCCTGCTGACCCTCATTCTTCTTCTCTCTAGAGTATATCTCCATCTCTCCAGGGTCTCCTCCACCTGTTCCCTACTCTCACTACAGATCACAATGTCAGCTGCAAACATCATCATCCACAGGGGCTCCTGTCTGATCTCGTCTGTCAACCTGTCCATTACCATTGCAAATAAGAAAGGGCTCAGAGCTGATCCTTGGTGTAATCCCACCTTCACCTTAAACGCATCCATCACTCCCACCTTAGACCTCACCACTGCCACAGTACCCTCATATATATCCTATAACACTCTTACACACTTCTCTGACACTCCCGACTTCCTCATACAATACCACAACTCCTCTCTAGGCACCCTGTCATATGCTTTCTCTAAGTCTACAAAAACACAATGCAATTCCTTTTGACGATTTCTGTAATTTTCCATCAACATTCTCAGAGCAAACATTACATCTGTAGTGCTCTTTCCCAGCATGAAACCATACTGCTGACCACTAATCATCATGTCCCTTCTTAACCTAGCTTCCACTACTCTTTCCCATAACTTCATGCTGTGACTGATCAGTTTAATCCCTCTGTAGTTACTACAGCTCTGCACATCACCCTTATTCTTAAAAATCTGTACCATAACACTTTTTCACCATTCCTCAGGCATCCTCTCACTTTCCAAAATTTCATTAAACAATCTGGTTAAAAACTCCACTGCCATTTCACCAAAACACCTCCATGCTTCCACAGGTATGTCATCGGGACCAACAGCCTTTACATTCTTCATCCTCTTCATAGCTATCCTTACTTCCTCCTTGCTAATTCATTGCACTTCATGATTCACTATCCCCACATCATCCAACCTTCTCTCCCTCTCATTCTCTTCATTCATCAACCCCTCAAAGTACTCTTTCCATCCGTTCAACACACTCTCTTCGCTTGTAAGTATGGTTCCCTCATTATTTTGTATCCCCTCTACCTGCTGCACATATTTCCTAGCTCATTCCCTCTGCCTAGCCAATTGGTACAGTTCCTTTTCTCAATCCTTAGTGCCCAACCTTTCATACAACTCTTCATATGCCTTGTCCTTAGCCTTTGCCACCTCTCTCTTTGCCATGCACCTCATCTCCTTATACTCCTGTCTACTTTCTTCATCTCTCTGACAATCCCACTTCTTCTTTGCCAACCTCTTTCTCTGTATACACTCCTGTACTTCCTCATTCCACCACCATGTCTCCTTGTCGTCCTTCCTCTGTCCAGATGTCAAACCAATTACCTTTCTAGCCATCTTCCTTACTAGATCTGCTGTAGTTACCCAGCTATTTGGTAACGCTTTACTGCCACCCAGTGCCTGTCTTAATTCTTCCCTCAACTCCACCTCAAAATTACCCTTTTTCAATTTCCACCATTTGATAATTGGTGCTATCCTCACACTCCTCCTCCTCCTCCTCTTCTTGATCACCAACGTCATCTTACAAACCACCATCCTACAATGCCTAACTACACTTTCCCCGGTAACCACTTTACAGTCTCCAATCTCCTTCAAACTGGCCCTCCCACATAAGATATAATCCACCTGTGTGCATCTTCCTCCACTCTTATATGTCACCCTATGCTCTTCTTTCTTGTTAAAATACGTATTGACCACACCCATGTCCATCCTTTTCACAAAATCCACTACTATCTGACCTTCTGCATTCCTTTGTTTAACACCATACCTACCCATCACTTCCTCATCCCTTCTGTTCCCTTCACCAACATGCCTATTGAAATCTGCTCCAATCACCACTCTCTCACCCTTGGGTACAGTCATCACCACTTCATCCAACTCACTCCAAAATTTTTCTTTCTCATCCATCACACACCCAACTTGTGGAGCATATGCACTAACAATATTCATCATTACACCATCAATTTCCAGCTTCATAAACATCCCTCTATCCAACACTCTTTTCACCTCCAAAACACTCTTAGCATACTGTTCCTTCAGGATAATTCTTATGCCATTTCTCCTCCCATCTACACCATGATAAAAAAATTTAACCCACCTTCAATACACCTAGCCTTACACCCCTTCCATCTGGTCTCTTGCACACACAATATACCAACCTTCCTTCTGTCCATCATATTGGCTAGCTCTCTCCCTATACCAGTCATACTGCCAACATTCAAAGTTCTGACCCTCACTACCACAGTCCTAGCCTTTCTCCTCTCTTCCTGCCTTCGGCCATACCTTCCCCATCCTCTTCTGATTCAGCCAACAGTAGCCCAATTTCCACCAGCACCCTGTTGGCTAACAGTACTGGTGGCGGTCATTGTTAACCCGGGTCTCAACTGATCTGGTATGTAAATATTTACTGGTGTCCACATGAATGATTTGGCCAAGTTTTACGCCGGATGCTCTTCCTGATGCAACCCTCCCCATTTATCTGGGCTTGGGACTGGCACAAAGAAATGCACTGGCTAAACTAATAGTCCCTAATAATTAAATTTGGTTATTAAAATATTTTTGTGTAAATGGAATTGCACCTTCTTCTCAAATTCCCTATTTAAATAACATCATTTCCTCTTTCTAAAGTTCACATATTCTAACTATTGTATTAAAGGTTCATAGGTTCATAGGTAGGTACTAGGCTATTGGCCCTAGGGCCTATATAAGCCTAGTCAAAATGTACCATGGCTTTTGCCACCCAAGAAAATTATTTTCCTGTGCCACTGTCAAGCAGAGCGACAGAAGTGATCCCCGGTGTGAATTTTCTGTCTCCCATCCACATAAAGAGTGCTAATGAGGAGCATTGTTTGATAAAGATAGGTAGGTAGTTTGTTCCAGAGTATGGGAAGTTTCTGGCACAGGAATCTATCCATCCAGCATGTTCTGTTTATTGTGGTGACAAGGTTTAGGTCCCTAGAGCATGTAGCTTGGAGGGATTGGGATTTCTTTAAGTGGAGTATGTCCAAAAGCTCTGGGTTTGACATAGCTTTGTGTGTTAGGCAGAGATTGCCTTTGAGTAGGCGATATGCAACGGAGTAAAGCTGCAGTTTTTTTAGACGGTCTGCATAGGGCATCTGTTTGTGGCCGGTAATCCGCTTTGTGAGGCATTTCTGCGGCCTTTCCAGCATAGCTTTCAACCTTCCATCTCCAAAATGAGGAACACTAGCCCTCATAATGTGGAACAAATGGGAAAAATGTGGAACACATACTAATGGCTTATTAACAACTTCAACGAGGAAAGCCATAGGATGGTTAAAATATGCTGTTTTTACTTATAAAGAATATATTTTAATGAATTAATACGATTCATTTCTATTTAGCATGGATTTCACTTAAAAAAATTCCTAACACTGAATGTGTGACAAAGTCTTTCAATGTGGAACCTTGAGGAACTTTGAGGAACATGAACTTTTTAAGACCCCAAATGAGGTACATTTCTCGTAATGAGGTACATTGAGAGGTATGCTTTCCAGCTGCTGTAGATGTCTTGTGAGGTATATACCAAAAGGGGCATTGTACTCTATAATGGGTCTAATGAGTGACGAGTAGAGGGGAACAATGACCTCTTTTTTCTTGGATGAGAAACCTTTTGTGATGAGGTGTGCCACGTAGAAGGATTTCCTGACTACTGTGGCAATGTGATTAATATTTCTCTGTTTCCTATTGCATATACAATACAACCAATAAACACACACTTCAAACGTAAAAATGAACATGTACCAAGTCAAATAACCACTTTATTAAAAGTTAAGCACTTTCATCAGTAAGATATCTAACTTCTTCATGTGATGAAGAATCTGTTAATAAAATGAAGGATGCTTTGCCCATTAAGTTATTATTAATACAGTTGCTTGCTTTGATGCGACCAAATCAGCAGATGATAGCATGAAATACAAGATATTTACTGCAAGCCCAAATTCACAGAATCTAAAATAGCACCATGTTGGGTAAAAATAGTTAATTATTTGAAATACCTTATACAGTAACACAGTTTTGAAAACTTTAATTTCTTGCAGGATATTAACAATGAATCTAGTCACAATGCTACAGAACAATACTGTCCACAAAGGCTCTGGGCTCTGTAGCATTTTTTCTTTGAAATTACCTGATATTCATTTTGTAAATATATGTACAAACTATGGTGAAACATGACACTGTGATAAGTATAATTTTAATTAAATATAATACGATTAAAAAGGCATTTACTAAGTGAAAGATGTGTGGACAAATTAAAGGACTTGTTTTATAGAGTTTGCTGGAGAAGTGGGACAGAAGGCCTGAAGTAAAAAAAAAATAGGCTTGGAATCTTCAAATACCAGAAAAAAAAGGCTGTCCTACATGAGAAAAATTGAAAGGAACAAAAGTTTTAAAGTCTGAGTATTATTCTAAGTTTATTGTCATTGTATAAAGCTTGGTGTAACATGAGTTTGCTGTCAGTATACAAAATTCAATGAAATAGGGAAAAAAAAACATTCTGAAGAAGTTAGATGTCTTACTGATGAAAGTGCTTAACTTTTAATAAAGTGGTTATTGAACTTGGTACCCATTCAATTGCATATACAAATGATTGCTTAGAAACTCATAGCTTCAACAAAATGCTAGTACTGAAAGAACAAAGTAACTTAATTTATTGGCAACAATTCTTAAATGGTACTGATATATGTACTATTGAAATGTTAATGTCCAAATACAATCATGATTCTGAAAATTGGTTAATTAAAAAAAAAATATTACAGACTTTGTGAACACAGTAACATAAAATATATTTAACGTAGATAAGAACATGTTCCCCAAATGATGGGAATTCTTAATAAATATTAATAATAATGCAATGAAAAATAAACCATTTTTGTCATAAATTTATTAAATTCTTAATTTAGATTTCATATATTTAGATAATTGCTATTGGAACATTTTCACTCAAAAGACCACAAGAAAATAATATTAAAATCTACAGAAAAAAAAACACTTCTTCATTATACTGGAAAATTTTGACCTGGAAATTCTTACACAGAGCTTTTATCACTCCTAATAAAATGTCAGTTATGTATAAATAAAATAGAATTAAATGCTGCAGATGTGACTGAAATAATAGCTGACTGGAAGCATATACTATATGGATGTGAAGTCATCTCCCCTTTTTGGAAAGGAATTAAAAACTTCATTCAAGCTCTATGGCCAGGTAGATGTAATATTTCTAAATATTCAGTTTTATTTAATGTACTGATTCCTGAGATAATTCCAAAAGCCAAAATACCTCTTCTTTGGACTTTTCTTGCTATAGCCAGAAAAGTAATTATTTCAAACTGGAAAAGTAAAGTTACCCCCTCTTGTGTTATGGCAAATATTGTTTGCAGTACTGAATTGCATACTATAAAGATTAGAACTTTTAATATTATACATTCAAATAAATTGTGGCTTAAACTTAAAGACTTGCTTGAAAAATGTTAATTGTTGTTGATATGTATAAATTTGATGTATTGATCAGCTGTGAACTTATGTAAATAGATATGTGTTTGTTTTATAATTGTTTTATTTATTGTTTTAAACCAAATAAAAAAAAAATAAAAAAGAAAGCATGTGTTCAGTGAAGCACACATGCAACTGCCCTTCTCGTATGCTTATGAAAGCATTTCCACCTATTGGAGGATTATAGCCCAGTAATCAGTTAGACATGCTAAACATCTCTTCACAAAGTGCATTGCTGAGAAGCTGTTTTATGTGGACGATGACAAAGTATTAGCACATAGTTTGCAGATGACTGCAAACTAGGTGCAATCATTGAATCCCCAAATGATGTCAGTATACTCCAGGATGGTCTCACACAGACCAATGACTGGTGTATTAGTCACAGTCTTAAACTGAATGCAAATAAATGCATCATCATTCCCTTCAGCACAAACAATGCCTCTTCACACTATCAAATCAATAAAAATATCCTATGTAGACTTGAAGTGGTGAGGGACCTAGGATCGCAGGTTGAATGCAACCTTAACTTTAACCACCACCATGTGTCTACCTTTGTAAGGAAAGCTCTCCACATAGCTCACTTGATTAGTAAAGGCATCACCTCAAGAACAAGAGAAGTTGTAACCCCTCTATACTTGGCACTTATCTGGCCCATAATTGAGTATAATGTCCCATTCAATATGTACCATACTAAGCACCAACAGCAATTAGGAGACATCAGAGGTTTCTAACCAGGAAGATCAAGGGCATCCAGCATGCACCTTACATGGACTGACTAAAATCCCTGTCAAAATTCTCCGTATTGTATAGACTTCTTAGGGGTGACTTATGCCTGGCCTACAGAGCAACCTGGGATTCAAACCTAATGAACTTACTGCATATTCATAAATCAAATGGGTGTAGGGCTGCCCATTCCAGGGAATTAAATATTGTCTTCAACTTAAATAGGACATGCTGGAGGGACAGATTTATCTCCCAGTGACTGACATGTCTTTGGTACAGGCTACCAATTCATGTGAAATGGAGCACCTCTATGACACTGTTCAAGAAGAACCTGGATAAGTGGACGGGGAACCATAAATTCTTACTGGGGATAGTGCCACTCTCCTTCTGAACATGGGCAGTCATCACTAAATGCAATCTTGGGTATTGCCAGTACCTCTATGTTATTACTTCAGGTTGAAACGGCTAGGCTTAAAATGACCTCTGTGTCAATAGCATAGTAATCTACTATGATCCTATGACTATGATCCTATGTGTGATTCAAATTTCATGAATTCAACTTAGACTTTTGAAGTTGAAGTATCCACTGGTGGTAATTGTCAAACTGATTGAAAATAGGGACACACAGTAATTGACCTGATTGTGGTTAACTGCAAAATATATCCAATTATTGTTAATGATTAATGTGGCAAGCTTTGAAGATATTTTGCTGGAGAAATTTCTGGCATATCGTATGATGTACATGCTGTGGTCTATCTTTGAAATGCTGGGGACAAAGTTTTTTACATAAATAACTGTTGGGCTAACGTTAAGTACCAAGCAAATGTAGGTCTCTGCTTAAGGAAAGCAGTGAAAATTTTAAAGTAATATGCCTAACTTTAAGAAAACAGACTTAGTGGTGATGCACAGCCATCAGCACTTTGGACAGTACTTAGTGAGGAAAATACAGCACTTACTTAGCTTTCTGTGTGGTACAGGGTTTAAAAGCAATCAGCTCCTGGTCAGAACACACGTGAGCCAGAGTTCAGATCCAGATGATTTTCATTTTTTTCATTTTTTTTTTTTTTTTACAAATGATGTCAGGATGTCATTACCTAAGTAAATGTGATCAGGAGTGCAAATGTGACTATCAGTTAATATATTAAAGTGTGGATTTCCCCAAATTGTATAATTAATGCCTGCATCAATGCACTCATACAACTAGTAGTTGTTTTACAGGCTTCACTGCAAATCACAAGTTAATTGTGTATACAGCTTGCTACAAATGACAATAGATGATGCAGCTTTTGAAATGTTTAGTATGAGTCAGCAGATATGCTATTTTTGTAGGGCCAGATATCCTGGCAGGTGTGTGCTGTATGCTTCTTCACAGTAAATACATTTTCCACATCATATTAGATGAACATTTCATCCATCATCACATAAACATAGCACAAAGCAAATCCTGCTGCAGACTTTAAAACCTTGCATACTACAGGACCACTGATCCCTTACTGAATCAAGGCAACATGTTTGTGTTATCCCTCAGCAGAGTCATGTCAGCATGCAAAAAATATGCTATAACCTGTACATCCATCAGCCAAATGGATACACACCCATAAAGAGGGGTGGAAGTAAAGGGGTGCATACAAGGAGAGATGGACATACAAATAACAATGTCTTGTGTAATGTAACATTCATGGACATGTTTTTGGCCTGTTCTTATTATTATCCTGCCATGCTCTGCAGCATGAAGTGACTGACATAGGGGTAAAGAAGGGTTAGGAGAGGGACAACAGGCTTATGACAAGCAGAATAAGGTTGGATAAATATCTCATAGCTGTGGGGATGGATGCCAATGCAATTTGTTTTGGCCAGTATCCAATATACCTCCATGAAAACTCATTACTGTGACAAATGTCAAGAGGTGAATGACTAAACATGTCATAGATATATAACATCACCGTAAGAAATTATGTGAGATGCATCTGGAATTGAACCCTTGATGCTATGGGTCAAAATAAATATTTAGTCAAGTGATTTATATCAGCACTCTACATAGGCAGTTATACTTTGTTGCACCCAGTAGTGCACAGAACTGTCAGAGTAGCTGTTTCAAAATAGTGTCTTTCCTCTGCTTTAACTCCGTATTCTTCTAGAGTAGCAATTTTAAGCAGTATTGTGTGGCAATAACTGGACTGGTGTGGCTGATGGCAAAAACTCACCAGATATTGCCATAGGATGTGAGCAGCCATTTACTTGGCATTGGAGCACGATGTCAAACTTTGCGCAAATGCAGAGGATAAAATGTGAACACTACTATTTCCACATCATGCAGACCATGAAAAGGTAATGGGGTCTAAATACCCTTGTCCTCCTTACTGAGGTCTATCATCATCAGCAGCAGATAGACTTGAGCCTGTTGCATATACAGATGCAGAAGAGCAGCAGCAGCGCCAACATTCTTTCCATCCAGTGCTGTGTATGTACCTGCATTCCAGCAGGTTTTAGAATACAGGGCAAAAGGCTACAGTAAGTGTGCATAATTACTTTATAGCTGTTGAATAGCTCTTCCATCTTGGATTGGTTAGTTAGCATACCATTCAGCTGCTTATGCAGTAATTAACATGCTCCCATGTTTATCATGTTTGTACAGCCACTTACCAATGAATGGTGTATTAGTCACGGTCTCAAACTGAATACAAAGACATGCATCATCATTCCCTCAGCAGAAACAATGTCCCTTCACACTATTAAATCAACAACAATGCCCTAGGTACCCATGGAGTGGTAAGGGAAACGGGCTCACAAGTTGACTGCGACCTTAGCTTTGACCACCATGTGTCTACTATAGTAAGGAAAGCTTTCTACATATCACACTTGATTAGTAAAGGCATCACCTCAAGAGCAAAAGAGCGTATAACCCCTCTATACTCTGCACCTATCCAGGCTATAATTATGTTTAACACCCTGTTCGGCATGTACCATGCAAAGCACCTGCAGCAACAGGAGAGACCTCAGAGGTTTCTAACAAAGAAGATCAAGAGGCTCAAGAATGTGCCATAACTGACCAACTAAAGTCCCTGTTTATATCCAAGATTCAAACTTAATGAATTTGCTGCATATCCATAAATCAAATGGGACTAGGGATATCTGTTCCAGGGATCTAAATTATTTATTTATTATTTATTTATTTATTTATATTTGTTGACCGGGAGTGTCTGACTGGACATAGGTCCATTTTCAGCAGAGGCCCGGGGAGAAAAGCTCCACAGTTAAAATAAACAGACAGTAGTTACATTGTATTACATAATGATTAACAATTTACATAGCAATTACTTACAACATATTTACAGATGAAGAACATAGTACATCAGTAGACAACTAGAATCTTTATCTGTGAAGTACATAACAGACATTAACAAATGTTAAAATAAGAAGTTCCTGCTGTATAAGTATTAGGCTTATGAGCATCTGAGCTTGCTATAATCAAGGTAGTTGGTGGAGTGGAAAGAAAGGTAGTGGTTGGATGTGGTGGGTGATATTAGAGTGGGAGTTGCAAGGGCATAGCCAGCATGTTTTTAGGTGCCATTTTAGTAAAGTTTTGAAGTGGGTGCATGATGGTACGAAGGTAATTGTGGGTGGGAGGGAGTTACATAATTTGGCTATGGTGCAAGAGAATAGTGCTTCACCAGCAGAGTTATTGGCTTTAGTGATCTGCAAGTGATTTTTGTTGCTGGATCTTAGTGGTCTGGTGGTGCTATAGGGTTGAAGTAGATTTTGGAGGGATGGGACATTTAGTGGATGGTTTACTAGTTTGTGGGCGAGTGAGAGTTGATACCATTGAAGGAGGTGAGGGAGTTCAAGCCAGCCAAGTTCAGCAAGTGAGAGACAGTGGTGACTATGGTAGGATGCCCCTAGGGCGAATTTAGCAATTTTGTTGTAGCAGGTCTCTAGCTTGTTTAGATCGCATTGCCTTAGGTTGATTTATATTGGAGAGGCATAAAGTAGGGTGGAGATAAGGTGGGAATTTGCTATTGAAATCTTTGCTGCTTTGGTGAGAAGATGCTTATTTCTGTATAACGCTCATATTATCATATTATCTCATACTCAGTTACATTGACTGTGGTGTGGATTCCTAATAGATGACTACTGAAGCACTTCCATTATGTATTGATATTGTTATATGGTTTATTGCTAACAGGAAAGATGTTTTTAGTGGGTCTTCTTATGGTGGTCTTTTGCCTCAGCATGGCTCTGTACAATCTGTACAGCACAAGTGGATGTTTTCTCAGTCTTTTATTACTTATTACAAATTTTGAGATAGTTACATTTCTAATTTTTTACTGAACTTTCACTGAATATCAAATGATATAAAAATATAAAAATTACAAGTTGCAAATGAGTCATGTAAACAAACACTTTTAATCAAATAAAATATCCATAGGCAATATCATTTAGTTCCATACATAACTCTGTAGACTAGTGCATATGAATGCTTCAGGTACAGGCAATACATTTAACTAGGTGGCACATGATAGTCATTTAATAACAGTTTTCATTCTTTCATTCTTACAATCTGACCTCTAATACATAGTATTTGACAACTCTATACAACTTTAACGTTTCTAATTTCATATTTTTCTTATAATTTCTATGTTTATATTTTTTACAAGTAACCCTGCTGTTCTTCTATGCCCCATAGACATGCCTCCCTACAGTATATGACTAGTTTATGAATAATTTATTCCCAAATTTCTTCTTAGCTCTTTACCAACTATGGGGAAGACCAAATAAATGTGGTCTTTTCTTATTTTAAGTACCTCCAGCATGAGTCTTACATGAGTCTTCTAATTTCCTTCCTTGACTAAATAAAGTAGCATGACACACAACTAGAGTGATTGCTACTGTCTTGTACCAAATTATTGGCCATTACTTTATGGAATGTTACCTTAATCACATATCTAACCAAATATGAGGTAAGAGGCTTAATGTATCCTTAGTTTCCCACCTCTTTCTCAAAGTTAGCATATTTTCCTTGCTTCTCTTCTATCATTTCCATACAAATGAGACAACTTCCCTGCCATAGCACATTGCTTCCACTCTCTTTCTGTTGATCAAATGTTCTGTCTATTTGCCTGTTATACAATATATACAATTATGAAATATCTAATGACTGACAATTGAGAATACCGTTATGACTGCATTTTCCCTGCGAGTTTCCATTCTTTAAAATTTGTTTTTCTCCATATCTTCATATTCTACCATGTTACTAATAGCTGGATATGTGCTTTTCTCTCTCCTTCTCTTTATATAATATATGGATCTACTTGAAAACATTGACTTACCATAACATTGATGCTCATAAGACCAAGACCACAACATTAAAATTTCATAAAGCCGAAGCACCAGAATGCCACCAGTTAACTCCAGGAAAATAACCACTGGGCCACCAATCACTTTAATACAAATGGAAGCAAACAAAACCCACCAATGTGGGGGGCTTCATCACCCACTAGCTAAATATACCAACTTGAAGATCGCACTACAGTGGAGAATGGAGCAAAGATCACTATGGTGGCCCAGTGGTTATTTTCCCAGAGTTAACCTGCGATGTTCAGTGAGTTATGCTTTATGAAGTTTCATCGCTGTGGTCTCACTGTTGTGAACGTCGATGTTCTAGTAAGTGGATGTTTTCAAGTAGATATGTATATATATATATATATATATATATATATATATATATATATATATATATATATATATATATATATATCTTGCCTATTCAATAAGTCTTGTTTAGTAGATCTAGTCATATTTTATAAAGCCCAGTTTCCACTGTAATGTTGCAGACTATTTCCTTATATCCAGTGGCATGTATTAAAAAGCTACAGCTTATATTCGCATATCTTCCTATACATATGTGTGTGTGTGTGTGTGTATATATATATATATATATATATATATATATATATATATATATATATATATATATATATGTGTGTGTGTGTGTGTGTGTGTGTCTGTGTGCGTGTTTGTGTGTGTATCTTAGTGCATTTTTCTTTTCTAAGGGATTCTATTCCTTTGAGGATAGCTGATGAAAGATGACACACCTTTGTATTTCATGCAATTCTTTCTGAGAGACATCCAATACAATAGGTCTCGTCAGGTTTATTAAACTAAAGTTGAAGCCATACTTGTAACTGTAATAATTCTGCCCCATAGAGAATATCATGTCCTTCTATATTTATACATTCTCTCATCCATGCATTTCTTAAATTTACCTGGATTGCCTACACAAGAAAAGTACCTAGCTTGAAACCAAGGAATTAAAGATTTTTTTTTCATCTTTTATTTCACCTATAGTTCCTTGATTTGGTCCTGGTCCTGCTCTTACAAAACATGTTTCTATTTTTGATCTAGGCAAATTTTTTGACTTCCTTAAATTTCTGAAATATCTCGAATATACCTGGAAGAACATTGTCTACATTCTCAGAAATAGCAGTGCAGTAACCCTCAAAATGTAAAACTAAATAAATAAATACACAAATGTATAAATAAGTAAACAAAAAGGAAAACTATGTGCCACATCCTGCTTTGTGGGGCTTCATCAACTTCTGTCCTTTTTTGAGTACTATCTCTTTTGTGGGCAATATAAGTAAGCTAGTACAGGGGGTATCCCACTCTTGTCTCCTGGTAAACTTGTGCGTTTTCTGCTAGTATTCCTTTTATCAACTTATCAACCATTGCTGACTTATTCAATGCACAGACCCAAGTTAGAAAATTTCCCCAAAATTCCTGTACTGCAAAAACATTGAATGCAACACTTTAGCTTTGTGCATGATTGTTTTAAGGCAGATGTGACTGTTACAGTCATGTTGATATGCCAATTTTTCAGATCTGGATTTATCCAAGAAGTATACTAGAAACCATCAGTTGTCACAATTTTCACAGCCTGTAATGAAGCTCCTCAGACTTCAAATTATTTGCATGAGAGGTTTGTTAAATTGGACTTCAAGAATTATGACAGCATTTTTACTTGCACAATTAGGAGAGGGATGGGTTGTAGTCACTAACATCCCTCCAATCTTCTTCTCCTTTGAGAAATGCATTTCACTTTTCATACTCAGTGATAATACCAGGTAACTTTTTACCTTAATGAAGCTAAAACATTCTTTGATATACATCATATGCTTCTCTCTGCCCCTTCCCCTTACAGAATTCAGTTGTGAAGCAAACAAGGCTACATGCTTTAACTTCTTCTATAAGTCTAGTGACTTTTCTAAATTCTTCCTAGATAATAATAACTTTTAGTGTTTGTTTTCCTTCAGGAATTTGGCATCCTTGAGGTCCGACATTTAAAACTAATTTTGTTTTACCCCATGCAGTTCCATGTCATACAAATCTTTGAAGGAAATGACAAATATAATTATTATGTCTCTGGGTATTCAAGTACTTATCTTTTCTTCCTTAGAAACTTTTGCTACACATTGATTTTTTTTCTTTCTTTAAAATGATTTTCAATATTTTTGTGGAAAGAGTTTCTTTATTAACATTCTCAATTTTAATGATGTCCAAATGAACTGAACCTTTTAACTTTGCTATTTGTTCTTTTTCTATGGCACTTTTAGATGTTTTTATCATTGTTGTTTCTGACTGCAGTCTTCTGTAATTTCTCTCACTGCTTTTCTGATCCTTAGTTCCTCCTGTAATTTTACTCCTCATCTCTAATGCGTATCTGAATTGCAACCTCATTGCCATCTCACCATTTAACACTCAACTCTTCATTTCCATTTGAGTTATCCTCAGTGCAACTCAGTACTATTATTTTTTAAGATATTTTTATTGATTTACCATATTTATAATATATACATAGATAGTAATAAAATCAATATCACATACTGTTATACAATATTAGGAATACATTGACTCATCAACGTAATCTCATACAATTAACAAATTAAGAGTCTTGTATTTCAACAGCAACATTTAAAGGCATTCCCATCAACTAAACATCTTAGCCTGATTTGTTCAGCTTATTCTAATCACCCTTTTTCAGTTTTATAGAGTATTGCTATTAAATGTAAAAATTCTTTTAACACAGGAATTGAGCTTGATTTCCAATTTTTTCTAATAACTTTTCTAGATACTGCCAATATATTCCAAAACATTTTTTGTTTGGCTTTTACAAATAAAGGAAGAGGAACATTCATTACTAGTACTGTTTTAGTTAAAGAACAATTATCAGACCATAACCCCTTAAAACATACTTATCTCTAAGCAATATGCATTTATTTTTCACAATCCATAAACATGTACGTTCAATCAGCTTTTACAGCTTTTCTACATCTACAACAAATTGTAAAAGTCCTTTTAGTAAACTCAGCAAATTTATACGGAGTAAAAAACATTCTATGTATATATTTCCACACACAAGCTATCCAGTATAAACTTGAAGCAGTTTGAATATTTAATTAGTTCCAGAATTGTGCACCAGAATAATTATTTTTATTTATAACTAACTTATATAATTTGGACAAGCTTATTTTGTAGGTCAGTTTAACTTTGATGATAGCATTTATGTTTTTATATAATGGGGGATTAGCTGCCTTTTCTTCTTCACACAAATTATTACAGTTATTATTAAATTTCAGCAGCAATACTTCTCGAAGCGTTTCAGTTTGCTCATCTATTTCTTTGACTGAATAATTTAAATATCCAATGGTAAAATATCATCTGCAAAACACTGTATTTTAGATTGACAAGCTTTATTAATTGAGACTCCATCATTTTTTTTCATTGTTTCTCATAAAATTAGCTAAGGATTCAATATCTAATTGAAATAGTAGAGAGGACAATGGACACCTTTGTGCTGTGCCTTTCATTAAAGTGAATCCTTGAGAAATATAAGATCCAATTTTATCAAATGTTTAAGAGTCTCTACACAACTTTTTTTTAAAATATTCAAATTAATTGTTTGGGAAATGCACATGCTTCTAAAGTTTTAAACAAGTAGTTCCAGTCTACAGAATCAGAAACTCTTTTGATATTTAAGCTAGCCATTTTTTTTTTGTTTATTCCTTTTGCTAAATGTAAGAATAGTCGCTATCCTTTTTATATTATCATATTTTAACCTGTTGACTATAAATCCTGTTTCATCTGCATTAATTAGTTTATCTACTATATGTCTTAATCTTATAGTGAAGATAGAAGTAAATATTTTATAGTCTACATTTAATAATGAAATGGGTCTATATGGGGAAACAAGATTATTATCCTTTCCTTGTTTAGGTATAGATGAGATTACAGAAAATTTCCATGAGGAGGAAACATTTTGTCACTTTGAATTATCCTGAAAATGTCACTCAGTAATTTCAAAAAATGAATGCAAGCAGACTATATAACTCCATGCTTAAATCATCTAAACCTGGAGCTGTACTATTCTTTCCTTTATTAAAGTGTCTATAAATTCTATTAGGGTAATAGGCTTATTCAACAGAGACTATGGTCATTAACTTTATTAGTAACATTTTTCTTTAAATATTTATCAAGTTTGTAATTATCAGGATTATTATTTTTATCATTATTAACTTCTTCTTGGAATTTTTTTAAATATTAAGCATTTCCTCTATGTATTAAGTAAGCTTATCAGTGTGATGATTTCAGATATTAATGACTTGTACCTCTTTGCAAAACATCTTACTTCTATTAGCTTATCTATGTTGATTTTTTGAAGTCATCACGTAATTCTGCAATTTTATTTTTTTATATAGCTATCTCCACATTATGCCTTAAAATTGTTTGATAATTTGTCATTAATTTTAATAACGTCAGTATTATCTGTTTATTGTTCAAACCTCACTTTATGTATTTCATCTTGTATTTCTCACAACTCCTTATCCCACTCTTTCATTTTATTATTACCCCATCTTCCCATTCTATCTTTACAACACATTTTTAAAGAGTCCCATCATATAACTTTATTAACCTGGCCATTATTATTCAAAGATAAATTCTTGTTTTGTTCTTTAAGTTAATTATAAAATGTTTTTAATTTCATCATATATACTGGGGTTCTATAAAATAATCAAAAATATTCCTGTATCCATTAATATAATAATACACAGTACATTCTGATCAGAAAAAAGATAAGGAATGGTTTTAAAGCAATTCACTTTATTAAGTAAATCTGTAGAGGCATAAATCCTATACATTCTAGTTTGCATCCTATGCACATAAGAATAATGTGTGAAGAACAATGCCTTATCATTTGCTTTACTGTTAACTCACCTTAATTATTACTACTAATCTGTCTGTGATTTACCTAATGTTAACATTTTAGTATTCTTCTGTCCACTTTTATCTTGTGTATTGGATATGCAGTTAAAATTTTCTCCTAAAATTAAACTACTCTTCCAATGACTTTGTAATACATTTAAGTGATCATTAGCCAGCCTTGCATCTATTCCAGGGATCCATTAAAAATTAGCTGGTGTACAGTGTTTGCCATAATATGCAATTGATACAAATGTATGCTTTCTTTTGGTATCATTAATGGATTCCTTGCCCTTATTCATTACAATACATTTTTCCAAAGTATAGTAGTTCCTCCACTCTTTTTGTTTAAAGAAGCAGATGATATCATTTTGTAAATAAAGTTATCTTTAGCTATTAAGTCAGGCTCTTACAATAATATAATATATCCTGTACTTAATTTTAGATATATCTTTAATAATTACCTTTTTTTGCCATTATTTAATTCATATACATTAACCGATAATAGATTAAACTATCCATAATGTGTATTTGAAAATATTTCTTTTAAGAGACAAAATGACACATTTATCCACCATATTAATCTAGTTGCATATAAGACTCTAATGCATTCCTCCAACACTGTCCTAACATTGTACATTGTTTATTCTTCTGTTCTACATACTAAACTACTAAAATTCATAAATTCCAAAAACAGAAACAAGCCTGCAACTGAAAATGCATATATTATTAATAAAACACAAGCTACCATGGATACCGAGTTCCTAGTTTGCCTGTTGAAGAGACAAACTACTACACTGTCTACCTATAAGTAACTAAAATCTCATCATAGACTGATGAAAAGCTACTGTGAATTACAAATACTCAATAAAATATTATATATAAATTAAAAATAATAAGAGACTATTAATTTAGTTATAAATTTTCAAAAATTGTAGTACAGGACAGCACAATAACTCCTTGGCTTGAACAGAGTTCAATTTATTTCCCAAAAAAATTGTAATAAAAACAGTCAGTGAACCGACACAAAACAACTTTAAAACATATGTTAAGCGCTTTCATCTGACAAATGCAGACTTCATCAGAACTACCATTTTTGTTTCCGTAACTGATTATATACATATGCAGACAATTTTGGCGCCTTTGACTTATTTAAAATTTTTGAAAATTTAAAGAAGTATCAACTTGAAAAATACTAGAACATCCTTTGTTGAAAAAAAACATAACCCTATATACATGAATACTAACCAGTTGCATTAAATGCACTAATCAATCTAAACATATAGATATATTTTGTACATTGAAACTGATGTATACAGAATATGCACACAAAATCTATCTCATAACCCTTGATATACCGTGTTATATGAAAAATATAAAAAATATAAGAAGTATACAAAGTATGTATATAATAAGTGTGTATATAATAATATGATTATACTTGTGCTAAGCTTGTAATGAAATATTAACAATTAAAATTCCAATATTCCTAAAACATACTCTCTACACTAAACATAAAAATGGCTTTATATTTATGTAGTCATTAATACCTGGGAATCTGGTGGGGTCAGTTAATATTTGCCATTTACTTTCTTTTGTAGCTAACATGGCCTTCACATTGCCACCTCTTGATGTCATATCCACTTGATCAATTATAATAAATTTAAATTTATGAAGTTCCCCATATTTTGTGACATGTCTTCTAAGGGCATTCTTTTTGTCTTTGTTTTTAATGCAATACGTATGTTCATAAATACAACATCTTAACCGCCTTTGCGTTTTTCCTATATAAAACGCGGAACAAGTCTCACAAGTTGCCATATATACCACAAATCTAGTATTGCAGTTGCCTGCCCTTCCCTTAATGTATATGCCATTAAAATTGTCTAGTTTACATCCATCCTTTTCATTTATATAACTACACTGTTTACATGTACCACACTTCATAGTTCCTTTTTTCTTTCTTTTTAAACTAACATCCTGAGCATTGTATTCTATCATCTTTTTCCAATTTGGACCTGTCTTGTAAATACATTTGGGAAATGCACCTACTATCTGTGCTAAGTTGTCTTCCATCATAATCAACTTCCAATACTGTTTTATAATATTCTCTATATATTTTACTACCGGAGAATACGTTAAAACACATACCCTGTATGTTTGATCCTTTCTGTCCTTGTTACCATATGGTGAAACGGACGTTGAATTACCCAATAAAGGTTTATACTTCAGACCCTACTATTGGAATTTTAATTGTTAATATTTCATTACAAGCTTAGCACAAGTATAATCACATTATTATATACACACTTATTATATACACACTTTGTATACTTCTTATATTTTTTATATTTTTCATATAACACGGTCTATCAAGGGTTATGAGATAGATTTTGTGTGCATATTCTGTATACATCAGTTTCAATGTACAAAATGTATCTATATGTTTAGATTGATTAGTGCATTTAATGCAAATGGTTAGTATTCATGTATATAGGGTTATGTTTTTTTTCAACAAAGGATGCTCTAGTATTTTTCAAGTTGATACCTCTTTAAATTTTCAAAAATTTTAAATAAGTCAAAGGCGCCAAAATTGTTTGCATATGTATATAATCAGTTATGGAAACAAAAATGGTAATTCTGATGAAGTCTGCATTTGTCAGATGAAAGCGCTTAACTTATGTTTTAAAGTTGTTTTGTGTCGGTTCACTGACTGTATTTATTACAATTTTATTGGGAAATAAATTGAACTCTGTTCAAGCTGAGGAGTTATTGTGCCGTCCTGTACTACAATTTTTGAATTACGTTGTTGAGTTTGCTGATTTACATCGACCAGTTGTGGTAGTTATAAATTTTGCCATTTAAAGCTATTCCTGCCATTGCTACATAAAAATTGTATAATGCTGTTCTGTTAATCACAAATATTAAATATCTGATAAATAGTGTACTATATACATATTTATGTAATATTAGTAAAATTATCCATTACATATTCCTAAATTATTCACTCATTAAATATTAATTATTTATTATTATAATTAAATCTCTATATAAATAAGTAGAACAGACTGGGACCTAAAGAGATAAAAATATTTGTAAACCTACAGGTAACAGCTAATCTTATTTTACTAAACTATTATACAAAAGTAAAATCAATGCATATATACATTTATCATGCTAAAAAATATGCACACGTTCTGAGTTAATTATAAAAGCACAAGTGTCTGTATCTTAAATGTGTGTAATACTCAATATGATAAATATCAACATTTTTAAGAATCCTTTAGCTTATTAAGTTAATTAATAAAAAATATGTACATTATTAAGCTGAAAGTAAATGCCTTGTTATTTCTATGGAATGAAGGAAAATCATTTACAGTTTATATTGTATTCAAAAGTCACAATGTGCTTACTCCAAATCTCATTCTCCCTTCCCAGGTTCAAACATCTCGAAAGTATCTGCTTACTTTCTTAACAAAATGGATGTACTGATTCCGTAATATAAAACTGAAATTTCAGCTCTGACTTATGAAATTAGCTATTTCAGGTAGCTTTAGTAAATCAAATAACATACAGTGTGCAAAAAGCTTCAAAGTTTACTTGACCAAGCTTCAAATTTCAGCTTTTAGGATCTTTTTGAATATTTTTATGTGATTTTCTATGTAAATTATATGAAATCATGCACACTCACATTTCTGACACATGCAGGTTCATGCAATATATTTCTATTGTGTAAGTAGTTTGTTATTTAAATATATTTTCAGTTTTATTTGTTCACTGATATTATACCTTATTTTATATAACATGACTTTTGAAAAATTTCCCATACTTTCGCAATCAGCTCTCTATTAGAGATTATAGTATGTGTATATATTTCTTAACTTGCAGCTCTTGTATTAATCTTACATAGTAGATGTTTCATTCATTGTACATTTGCATATTATTCCTAAGATGTTTGGTCTTCTTATTAACTCTAGTATTATTAGCAATCTTGACTATACAAGGATTCATGCTTGTTTAATTATGATGTGTGTGCTTAGCCATTGTGAAAACTGCTGTACTGATCTAAGCTTCACATCCTGACATTAGATTGTAATCACAGCATGTGAAAATGACAACTCACAGAGCACAACATCTGCCAATTTCCCAAGTTTATTATTCTTCTTAATTCTTTTAAGCTGTTCTAATCAGGAACAAACATCTAATTTTACTTCTTCCCATTAATATGTACAATTAGAGTTAATAATACTACAGCATAAGCTATTAATATTAAGCAAAATATAAGCAAATCATATATTTTTGTTAATAAAAGTGGGTACCTCCTTCATATGTTGAATATTTTAGTTCCTTCAGAAGTAAATAATGTGATCCTTGCAGGAAACCCCAACATGGCTTTAATATTGCTCTTTTTAAGTTCTTTAATCAGTGGTAAACAGGATTTTTCAAATTAAAATGAAAAACCCCTCAGTTCAAAGGACAGTTCTTTCAAATGCAAAAGCAAATTGATAAAAATGAAAAGAAACACCATTCACAGCAGATAAAACTGTTTTATAGGTTCATAGGTTCATAGTTTAGTACTGGGCTATCGGACCTAGGGCTTGTACAAGCCTAGCCATAACAATTCCCTGGCTGTTTCTTCCCACAATATTAACTTCCCTGGACCCCTGTCTAGCAAGGTTATTTTATTTTTTATAATTTATTTTTACAAACAAGATTAATTGCAGAATAGAAATAGGTAAGCACTTTCATGAATTAAATACACTAGCTTCTAATTGGGAACACTAAAGGAGTGAATTTTGGAACATGTTAGGGATATACAATGTAGATGTATGAACAATGCTCTAGCCAAACATGTTAGTGTTTGTTCCATACATAGTTTTAATTTTTTGGTCCTACAGGTTTTTAATAACAATTCTTGGGGTGGTAATATTACTGATATAGTACTGAAAGCAGAATTAAAATCAGAATTAAAATGAATGCTACACTGTGTGCACCCAGAGGCCCAAGGCTGAATGCTAATGTACTTTTAAAACCACCTGTACTTAGAACATGGAAATTGGACCATTCAGTCTAATTAATCTTTGTTACATATTTCAGTTCAGTTTTAGTTGCTTTTATGTTGTGGTCTGAAGAAGTGCATCTAATGCTTGAAGGTGCTTAGCTATGTTTATTCTGTAATTAGTCTTGTTATAAGAATAAAACAGTTTTATCAGCTGTGGATGGTTAGTTCTTTTCATTTTTATCAATTTGTAAACAGAATTTTCTTTTACTCTTACTTTACTGTAATAATTACTGTCAAATCTGATTACATGTCCATCTATAGTAATAGGTGGGCTGAACCATGCTGTTTTTAATATTTGATCTTTTCCTAAGCTGGATATAAACTTAACTACAATTGAATGTGGTTGTGAGTTTTCCTTCTTTGTAGGTGCTGTCATGGATCTATGTGCTATTTCAATACCAAAAGGTAAAGGTTGAGGGAGATTTAAAGTTTTATGTAGTCAGGCTGTTAAGTTTATTATACTGTACCTCTCATAATTTTCAAGTATAAGTCATACATTCCGATGTTATTTTGTCTCAGTCTATTATCTAAATCATCAATTTTATCTATGAATCAGTTGTTTTTTTTTTAAACAAATTCTGTCTGAGACTCACCTTCAGTTATTATACTTCATGATCATTTAAAGCTTATTCCATACTGCTTGTTTGTGCACTTTGTTGTTTATAAGAATGTCCATCTTGTTTCTGGACCGTTCTTTGAAACTTTTTACTTTGGTGTCCAGCTTCTCTATTTTAAGTAATAAATTATGAATACTAGATATTAGTGACTAGATATCTTTTTTAAGAAAAGGATCCTGACTACCATTTTGAGCACTTCCTGTTGAAGTTTCTTCTCTCTTAACCAAGCTGTTGAAGTTATGACACACGTTTAATGTCTGCAATCAACTGAATAAATTCTTTAATCTTCTAATAATGGTGCAACTGCCAAACGTACTTTTCTTTCCTAAATTAATATTACCTGGCTTGCTTCCCTTTTGCACTTTTGAAATATCTTGTCCCTCCTTATTGGGTGAGAACACCACCGCTATTCAAAAAGGAAATGCTAATAACACACTGGCCCCTCCCAAACTTCTAGTATTTAGTGATATCATATTATATGGATCAGAGATTCTTTGACAGAGGAAAATATCTGCTACTACCCACTGGTAGGTTCTCCAGGTGGCCAAAGATATATATTGTGTAAACTGTTGTGAAATGTCCCAATCATCTCACAGCACATCCAACAACTTTTGCCAATTAGCAGTCCTTAAAGCAATTGAGAAAACTACCAAAAAGTTTGTAAAGATCAAAAATATTTTGTGTAGTAAGATGCAATTGAAATGTTAGCCTATTATAACTTAATAAATATACATTGTTCAGTTAATGAAGTTTGCCTGGCAGACTAATTTGTCACTGGTTACATTTAACTTGGTTAAGGAAAGAAGGTTAGAAAGAAGAGGGGAGGGGGATGTAGGGAGTTGAGTCAGGTAGCAAGGTAAGTGGAGAAGTGGTGGGTACTTATATAATGGAAGTAAATTGGCCTCCCAGGCCAAGGACAACCAGAAGGCATTCTTTAGCTATGTCCACAACCTCAAAGGCAATACACAATTGTGTGCAGAACTCATTGTAAATAGAGCCAGCTATACTGAGTCAGATGATATAGCAAATCTACTGGTTGACAGATTCAGCTCCAACTTTACCCCTTTCTCCCTCTCAACCTGGTATCACAAGGGAACAGGTCCTTAATGCTCTCATTAAGGCCAAGAACACTGCACCAATGGTTCATAGGTTTATAGGTGTGTACTAGGCTAATGGCCCTGGAGCCTTTACAAACCTAGCCCATAGGATTACCCTGGTATCATGCCACCTGAACTTAGTTCCCAGTGCCTCTGTCAAGTAGAGCCACTGGAGTGATCCCCAGGATGAATTTTCTGTTTCCCATCCACTCATCAAGATTTCTCTTAAAGAAAGTCAGTGAGGTGCTCTGTTTGACATGTATGGGAAGTCTATTCCATAGCATGGGCAGTCTCTGGGGTACGAACCTCTCTCTCCAGCTTGTTCTGTTGATTGTGGTAATGAGGTTGAGGTCTCTGGAGCATGTGGTGTGGAGAGATTGGGATTTCTTTAGATGTAGCATTTATAACAGACCTGGGTCAGACATGGCTTTGTAAGTCAAGCAGAGATTGCCTCTATGTAGGCGATATGAGATAGAGAATAGTTGGAGTTTTTTGAGTCTGTCCATATAGGACAAGTTATTAAGGCATGGGATCCTCTTTGTGATGTACTTTTGCTGCCTCTCCAATTGTTGCAGGTGTCTAGTGAGGTACATACCAAATGGGGCATTGTACTCAATGATTGGCCTAATGAGGGAAGAGTAGCGGGAGACAATGACCTCTTTCTTCCTGGATGCAAAGCTCTTAGTAATGAGATGTGCCACACAGACGGACTCTCTGACCACAGTGGCAATGTAGTGGTCAACAGAGAGGTTGCTGTCAACCTGCATTCCCAGATCTCTTATAACTCCTTCTGTGTTCAGTGGACTATCATCAATGTGGTAATTCATGTGAACCAGGTTTTTCCCAAAGGGGGGTGATGGCACATTTTCTGGCATTGAGCTTAAGGATATGGTTCTGACACCAGTCGTTGTTCTCAGTGAGGCCTTTCTGTAGGATGTCAACATCATTTGGGGAGTTAATAATAGTTTCCAACTTGCAATCATCTGTGAACTTTGTCAGCCAGAGCCCCTTTGTGTTGGCCTGGACGTCAAAGAGGGAGATACCAAACTGGAGAGGACCCAGGACTGAACCCTGTGGGACTCCACTTATTACAGGTCAGCAGTCTGACTTGGAGTCAGCTACTTTCACACTGTGGGTTCTATCTTTGAGCCAGTTTGCAACCCACCTAGTGATATAGGGGTTGATGCCTAGCTTTGTGAGTTTTTCTATGATTCCTGAGTGGGGAATGGCATCAAAGGACTTGGCCAGATCAAGGTTGGTTAAATGAACTACCTTGCCTTCATCCACAGCTCTGGTGACTGACTCAAAGAAGTCGGCCAGGTTGAGCAGGCATGATCTACCCTTTATGAAACCAAACTGTGTGGGATCCAGAATTTGGAGATCCCTATATCCTTGTTTATTAGGTCCATGATGATGAGTTCCATAGCTTTGCATATCAGACTCGTCGGGCTAATGGGCGATAGTTCCCAAGGTCTGTAGCTGCTCCTCCTTTGTGGAGAGATATGACTGTAGCAGTGCGCCATTTGGTAGGGACAATGCCTGAGGAGAAGCTGTGATTAAACATGGCACACAAGTGAGGTGCCAGTTCACTCTGTAGTTCATATAGAACACAGCCAGGGATATTGTCAGGTCCTGTAAATGCTGTATTCTTGGCCTTGTGCAGCAGTAATACTGGGTTCCTGGCAATTTGCTGGTGTTGGGTGTTGGTGTGGGAGAGAGGGATAAAGTTGGCACTGAATCAGTCAGCCAGTATATTGGCAATATCTGTTGGCTCAGTATAGAAGGTACCATTGTGCAGTAGCTCAGAGCAAATTTGGGTATTGCCGTGAAGATTCGTTACATAACTATAAAAGGCATTGTGGTTGTCTTTACTATCTGCTGCAATTCTCTTTTCATAGCTAGCATTAGAGGATTTGATGAGGGATCTCAACTTTTTGTTGAGGGTGATAAGGGAGTTTTTCCATTCTTGGGACTTCACCTTATTCTGCATCAGTTTCCTCTTTCTGTTGTAGAGTTTGCTTATGGCAGGGGACCACCAGATTTACTTTTTTTTTTTTTTTTTGGAGGAAAGCGTCTTGGTTCTATTGGGTATGGTGAGATCCATGCATTTTTGTACGTGTTCGTACAGTGCACTGGTGTATGATTCGGTGGTCATGCAACTATTCTCCATTTGCATTGGTGCTGTGAAGTTAGTCACCTCTGTTTTCAGGACCCCAAAGTTAGCTTTGGAGAAGTTTTTCATGGTGGTTACCTTTGCGGGGAATAGGGGATGTGGATTTCTAAGGTGATTTGCTTGTGGTCAGATCTAACCAGGAAAGAGTTGTCTACTGGTGTAGAGTAATGGTCACCTGTGTTAGTATTGTCCAGGTCAAGGATGTTGATACCTCTAGTGGGGGTAAGAACAAGCTGATCCAGGGCAGTGGAATTAATTAATTCTAGGAAACATTGGATAATTTTATTGTTAAATGAGTATTTTTCCCAGTTAATGTAGGGGTAGTTGAAGTCGCCCATTATGAAAGTGTTAGGTTGGCTCCTAATATTCTCCAGGGTGCTTAGGAATGTGGAGTGTGAGTCTTGAGACATGGTTGGGGACCTATAGTAGGCAACAACCTGAATCAATGAATCCAGTGTTAGCTGCACCTGAAGTATCTCTGATGCGTTATGTTGGGCTACCAGTCTGGAGGTGTGTGCATCCTTTAAGAATATGGAAACACCACTGCCTTTGGAGCTTCTGTCCATGTTCTGGGGCTTAAAGGTGTGGAATGAGCTATAGCCTGGTAGTGCAGGGATGCTTTCTGCTGCCTTGGACCAGGTGTCTGTTACAGCAGAAATGTTGATGTTCTCCATTTTAAGGAGTACTTCGAGCAAGTGCATTTTGGGATTTAGACATCTAGCATTGAGCAGCATGATGCTCAGATTGCATTTGTTTGTAGCTGTTATGGTGGTAATTTGGTCTTTGTAAAACCACCTAAAAAAGGCACTATAGGAGTGGCAAGATCCTTGGCCAGTATGCAGAAGCTCAGGGGTGACAGTTGCAGGCCATCTCTGGCAAAGCAAAGAGGTCTGTCAATCATGTCATCCCAGGCAGATACTGAATCCCCTTAGAATGCCACCAGACACTTAGACAATTGTTGAAATCAATCATTTTCTGCTTGTACTGTGGTATCATTCTGGGTGATGGTAGCAGGCTGCTCAGGGATAGGGTCATACCCTCTTGGGCTACATAATCCGAAAGATCTTCCATGTCTATTTTCTTGTAGTCCAGGGAGGTAAGTCTCAGGTCATTCACACCCACATGTACAATGACAGAGTCATATTTGTACCTGCTGTTGAGGGACCTGAGTGCATGTGTTATGTGGTGGATCCTGGCACCTGACAGGCAGCTGACTGTTACTTTTTCCTTATTAAACCTAGTGAGTGGGACATCAGTGTGCCTAACTCTCGAGTCAACTATGACTAGTGTGTTGGGCATGCTCTTTTACCTAGGGGCTTTGGTTGAGTGGCCCACTGTTTAGTAGAGTTATGTGTCTCATAAATAGTGTTGTGTTGTGTGGGTCGAGTGTGTTTCTGCCTTGGAGGTCTGTGCTGTTTGGGTATATTTTTATTGAGAGCTTCCATGATGGTGGGTGTGTGGTTTGTGTTTTTATGTAAAGGCAGTGCTGGTGTCTGTTCTGTATGGCTATGCGTTACATGTGGTGTGGTGCCAGTGTTGACCTTCTCCTCTTGGCCAGCTATTCTGGTCTTGGCTGGAGAGTGTGTGGCTTCCAATTTGGATATTTAAGTGCATCTCTCGCAAGTCTGAGGGTTGGAAGGTAAGAGGAGGGAGTTGACAGTGTACATGAGGCAGTTGCTACATTGCCTCAGGATGCCCAAGTTCACCAGGTTAATAGGAGAAAGCACAGGGAACTGACCTTTAGACATGCCTGTAGGGGTAGGCATTAATAATAAGTACTAGAGCTGTTTCTTGTAGAACGTTTAGTACTGGTAGCACTTTTGTGTGCTACAATAATTGCTATAAGATGTCTGGTAAAGTGCTAGACTAATAAGCTAGTAAAAGTGCAGGAGAGGGGAGAACTAGCAGATCTAAGGGAAAAATTGAAGAGCAGACTTTTTGGCACCACTCCGAAGCTTACAAACAGTCCTGGATACAGCAAATCTGTATCTGGACTATATTAGTTACAAGAAAGGCAGGAAATAAGTGCAAACGTGGGCTTTTAAATCAGAAAGTTGAAAGAGAGAGAAAAAACTGCCCAAACAGCCAATAAACTACAGTTCCTGGGTCAGAACCACTCCTCTTGTGGTAGATAGGCTACCTAGTGCTTAGCACTCCCACTGATAAGATAGAAGGCTTTCCTCCAACGCAGAAAGGCTTGGGGGGGCGCAGAAGCTTACAAACAGTCCTGGATACAGCAAATCTGGATCTGGACTAGACTAGTTGTAGGAAAGGTGAGAAACAAGGGCAAATGCAGGCTTTTAAACCAGAAAGTTGAAAGAGAGAGAAAAAACTGCCCAAATGGCCTATAAACTACAATTTCTGGGTCAGAACCACTCCTCTTGTGGTAGATAGGCTACCTAGTGCTTAGCACTCCCACTGATAAGCTAGAAGGCTTCCCTCCAACACAGAAAGGCTTGGGGGGTTCAGAAGCTTACAAACAGTCCTGGATACAGCAAATACAGATCTGGACTAGACTAGTTACAGGAAAGGCAGGAAAAAAACTTGGATTTTTTTTCCCAGATAATATCCCAAGATGCCTTCTAAATAGCATGGACCATGACTGAGTGAAGCAGAGTTCCTCCCTAACCAAATTCAAGTGTAACTTGGACAATTGGATGCAGAACAAGAAATTCATCCCTGGCTTGGCATCCATGTCCCTAATGGACACAGGCAACCTGTAAATGGTTCATCTCCCTGGTACCTGCTTGTAAATGTTTCATCTCCAAAGCCCTTGATTCCACTTATCAAGACTACCAGAACTTGTTAGAGATTTTGTATGAATGGCTAGGCTTAAAAAGACACTTGTGGTCATTAGCCTAGTAAACACCTATGAACCTATGAACTTATAAGATCAGGACTAGTGGAGAGGAGTACTTGCTGTTGCACAGAAATGTTGCTTTGACTGCAGTGTCCAGGCAATCAGTTAAGATTTTGATACTAGGCGCAGATACTTTCTGCCATAATAGGTGAGCATTATGGAATCTTCTAGTTTTTCTTTTCATAGAGGAAAATGGGGTGCTACTTCAGGAGTCTGCAGGGTAAGGAGGTAGTCTGTTAAAATACATTTTTCACATAGTATATTTTTGTAATAAAGGAGGGGAGGGTGGTAAGGTTAACAATGCGTTTCTCCCTTTAGGAAAGCATTGGTGGATTGGTAGGCATTGTCAAGTTGCCGAAAGTAGGACTTGCGTGTAACCTGCAAGTGAATATCTGGGAGTTAAACATCTTATAAAAATAAAATAGGAAATAAATAATACATATAAATACATTTTATGCATTAGGTTTCATGATGGGAAGCATTTTAATGCCGACATGCTTCTGCTCATTTCTCTGGAGGCTGGTAGCATGGCTCAGGGTGAATCAGGTTGTGATGCAGCATTGTGACATCATACAATCATTGACAAGGATTGCTAGGCAATGGCAACCCTTAGGCAATAGTCTTTGTTAAATAATAATAATAATAATAATAATAATAATAAATAATGGTGGTCTGGTGAATATGTTTAAATTGCACCTGATCCATTCAAAAGCTGAGCAGATCACATGTTGAATGATATAAAAATAATAAATAAAGAAATACATACATACATACATACATGCATACATACATACATGAATAAATAGATTTATAGGTTGGTATGTAGTATCTTCTCCCATCAGATCTGACCACAAGGCAGTATTACTTAAAATAAAAATTAAATCTGGGGATCCAGCAAAACCAAAATCCTTTAGGAACTATACAAATGCTAACCTCTCTCTTTACAAGCCAACACCTTGGTTAATTTCCAAGTAACCCAAACCCAGTAAACACCACGGAATATACTGAGCTATTTACAAAACCTTTGTATAGCCGTATTGACAACTGTATAGAGTGAGCTCTGTCCCCTTGTATTTAGAATAAGGCAAAGTCAAAAAAAGACAAGCCACCCTGGTGGAATCACACTACCAATTGGTTATGCAACAAGAGAAACTCAGTCTCCTATAGATTGCTGAGGGGTGATCTATGCCTGGCTTACAAAGCATCCACAAAACCCATTTATGAATCTTCTACATATTTGTAAGTCAAAGAGTACCAGAAATACGAGGTCTAAGAACCAGAATTCTGTCTATGACATAAACCAAACATGCTGAAGAGACAGATATGTGTCCCAGAGACTGCACCTCCTATGATACAGGATTCCCATCCATGTAAAGCTGAGTTTATCTATTGCCCAATTTAAGCACAACTTAGACACGTGGATGGGGAATAAGAAATTTACACCAGGCCTGGCACCCATGTCCCTTATGGACAGAGGTAGCTTATAAATGCCTGACCCTCAATGTCCTATTTGGTGCAGGACATAATCATTCTTTTGGGAAAGTTTGTCTAGGGTTAGAAAGGCCCCTTAGTTCATTAGCCTAGTAACAGTCTATGAATCTATGATTTTATGAAACATAATCTGATAAAGAAGCAGTAGTATATCATGCCCTCCTGGCTGACACATTTAACTCAACATTTCCCCAGCTTCACATTTCCAGTGTCCTCCGCTTTAAGCATTTTAACACTAGTCCTTTCATTGTCATTATGTACCAGATCCTTGAAAGGAACTGACAAACTAAAATAACAGCTCTAAGGGCCAGGGGAATATACCAGGCTGATGTGCTGTGGTATGCAGTACAATGCTAGTGAATGCCACTTATAATGTTATCTTTGCCTTTCCACAGATCATATGCCTTAGCTCTGAAGAACAGTAGTTGTGATGCCTCTAGACAAGTGACCTTCAAAGTTATCAATCCATTAGCCTCAATTATTTTATCTGTAAAATCAAGGAGTGGAACTTAGTAAATAATAACTGCAGCAAAATTTGTGTCTTGCAAACATTCAGTTCAAGTCATTATGGTTTAATAAAGGGTGCATACTTAATTTAATTTAATTTTGGAGGGTGTGAGTGATACCATTGATGGGGTTATTTCTTCATGCTGTTTAACTTGAACTTCCTAAGATACTTAATACAACTGTGAGGCAGGCATTGTCATGTGGTATGGAAATGCATTATATTTAAAGTAATAAATGTCACTTTGAGTCTGATAAAGTCGTATATTTAGTTGCCAAAAGGTGAAATCCATTACTGTTAATGAAAACATGTAATATCTGTTGTTTCTGCATCCAAGTTGGTTGTTTTGCTTTTCAAATGTTTTAAAAAGTTTTATATTAACTTTTCCTGCATACTTTTCAAGTGTTTGCTGTGATTGCTGATATACTTATTTGCTTAAATAATACAGTCTACATTACTAGATGGCTTGCTAGCTGCCTTTTTGACTATGTACACAGGGTGAGAGTTGGTGGTACATTCTCATTTAATAGATTATTCCCTAGTGGGGTCCCTCAGGACTCAGTACTGGGTCACCTTCTCTTTAGCATCTTCTTCTTTAATATGAAAATATACACGCAAGTATGTGGGTAACTGCAAAATGGGCATCATTACTGATTCACATGGTGATTTCTGTATAATCTAAGAAGACCTGGAGAGCATTACCATCTGGTATTGTGACCACAGACACAGATTTAACTGCAAGGAAATCTTGATTAGTTGTATTTGAGAAACAAGTCTTTCCACTGCTTATAATAAAAATAGAACATGCTTAAGGCTGTATAGTCTTTAGAGTTCTAGGTATTTTCATCAACAATGAATTGTCCCTTGACCACTGAATATCATTTATTGTAAGAAATCTTTTTTCAACACACCAATAATTTTAAAGGTATATCCATAAGATACACAGATGTCTTAGCACCCTTATATTATTCTCTTATTAAGTAGATTGTGCTAAAGGCTAGTCTATGTACAGTAGTTCAAAGCACCTGCCTCATATTAAGCTATGAACCTATAAACCAGTTTGGGCAACATTTATTGGTTTAAGTGGCTTAATTTAAATACTAAATGGAGCTTTGGTTCAGATATTTATGAACAAGATTAATGATGGCACTGTTGATGGGGTGGGTCTCACTGCACGAGCCTTGGTTTAAAACAAAGCTTGCAAAAGCAGTATGTGTGCAATTAACAGCATTTGTGTTTTTTTCCTTTCTCCTTCACTTCCTTGTGTGGTTTTACATTAGTATTTTAGGTGAACTGTGCCACAAGAAATGTAGAAGGTAGGTTCGGTAGATTTTGTAAGGTAATTATTTATATGAAATAATATGAATATTAAATCATAATACACATAAGAGGACCATGAGCAATGACAGGCCAAAACCCAACCTCATCAGTGTTTGGATAATGTCTGATAAATACCAGGCTACACAGAATTCCCCAGCCAGGATGCAATATGTCAGCAGCACTGTCTCTGAGGTATGCATACATCCCACAAAAGAAAGGCATTGTGATTTCTGACACTCTCATGGCTCCAAATTTGTTCTTGACATGGGTGCAACTCTTGGCGATAAGTAGCACTTATACTGCTCAGTGATACAGGCACAGATGACTGCATTCCATACCATTACAGAACTGTTGAATATGCTGTGTGGCCTCTGGGGTCATGCAACAAGGTTCAAAGGTAACATCTAGCACCTGCGCAGTGTCAGTGAGTAGAGTACAGGGACAGGGGTCACCAGTGACAAACAACACATCCATTTATGTGTTCCTGCAGAAGATAGTAAGCATTCTCTGGTCTGCCACTGCAGCTTTTGCTTCATTGCCATGGGGCTCCAAATGTGAGGTAGTAGGCTATAGACTGGACATACCTACATGACACTGACAACTCCTGCAATAGCATCACTTTCAATTCTGACAATATAGGCCATCAAACCTTGTCATGGATGGTCTCACATATGCAACTATCAATATTCTCCAGTATCGACCTCTGGAGCACCTGACTAAGCTGCTTGCTCTCATTCCCATATTTCTACACAATCCATTTTGGACAGATGAAGCACACATCTTTGTAGATCAATTTTTCTGGTGAAGGACACAGTACAATTGATGGGTCTCAACATGGAAGGTCTCATCAGAGTACAAAAGCTCACTCTGGTAGTTCTGTACTGCCTATTCCATGGATTGTATCAACCTCCAAAAGCACAGGATACTCCAGTACATGTACTGTGACATGACAGTCCTACTTGTAGTCTGGAGGATGTGATCCATGATTCTCCATAACCTGCTACTTGACTACTTGGCTACCATATCCACCTCCCATGCTCCTGGCCCATATGGTATCATTGTTGTCACTTTTAACTAAATCTTAACACCTTTCCAAATGTTGATGACTGCCTTTCCCACCTCCTGAGATGATAAGGTGATGTATAATGTACAGTGTGACCAGTGCATGCTCTTTACTACATAGCCCATGTCAGATAATGCTTGCATCATTTTAGTATGTGTTATTTCTGTCACAGCATGTAGCTGTGACCCAAATTCTGACTCTTCTCTGTTGCCATTATGAATTACATCCACCTCTACCTCACATATAGTTCTATGACATTGTGTTCCTCATCTCCTTGGCTTTTCTGTTCCTTGTGTGATGCTCAATCATTCATGTATGGTAGGCAGGTCCTGCTGGAATGGATGAAGCTGTTTCATCACAACTGCATTATGTAACATAGCATACACGTCAGATACCTAGCTACAGGTCTAAAATGAATACTGCAGTGTGGAGTGGATGCATTTAGAGAAAAAAAGGATCTCTTATGTAGACCCAATACATGTGCCACAACATTCTGTGTCTACATGTGAGCAGTTTTGAATGTTATCTCTGCCACTGCCTAGACTTTGAAGATGAAAAGGCATCATCTAAACTTTCAATGTATATCAAGCTTCTTCTTCAATATACAATAGTCATACCACTACAAGGCCCTCTAGGAAACAATCAGTGTTGGAGAATGCCTTCGTACTTGTGATTCCTGCTTTTATACTCATTGAAAACAATGTATGCTCCTCCACATGCTCTACCATAATGTCAAGGAGCAAGTGTAGGATGCATGAAGTTGTTACAAGTAAAATCTGTAGTGTGTGCCCTGCAAGTCACCAAATGGTCTCAAAGGCAATGATGTTAAAGATCTGAATGCCTTATTGTCTACAGGGATGAACAGTCTACTCATCTCTAGTGATCCAATATGTTGATAATGCAATTTGACAAGCTCCCATATCATATTACCATCTCCATGGAAGCAGCCCATAATCTGCTAGACAGCCAAACTGT